>NW_006408583.1:5081509-5100137 GCF_000296735.1 Chrysochloris asiatica
GCCATACACACACACGTATATGTATATTACGTGCTACTGTGAATTGAGTGAATGTTTACAGAGCAGACCATCAGTTTTATAACCAACCAATCTTGCCCTTGGTTTCATTTCAACGATGACAGTCCCCTCCATCTAACATCAGTTATTCCACGTCTTTGCTGGGATTCTTGTTCCTTCTCCACCCTTCTGAACTTTTCCCAATGGTAAATGCTGTCCTTTTGATCCTGAGTGGTTGAACTGACTAGTGGTATTGTCCCCTATATACCTATCTACTGCTTGGCTGAAAATTGAACCACCAGGGTGAGTTCAGTTCCAGACTTGAAGGGTGACCATGGGCCATAGTCTCGAGCTCCTCTAGTCTGTTTCTGATTTTGTATAATTTTGAGTTTTGTTCCTCATTTCCCCCTGACTCTATCCAGGACCTTCTAACATGATCCCTTTCAGTTGGAAGTGGTATCCTGGCACCATACAGCTCTTTGTCTCTGAGTCAACGAGACTGGTGTTCATATGTTCTCTTCGCTCATTGGAGTAATTGATTCCAAACGTCTTGCATTTTCATCACTCTTCTTTCCTCCCCATAGGGAGAGACTACTAATTATACTTTAGATGGATACTCGTGAGCTTTTCAGATCCCATGATCATAAAATTTAAGTTGGATGTAGAGATTATCTTTGTGGCCTATGTTATGCCAGTTGACCATGGTGTCCCCTGAGGCCCTCAAACCCTGCAACTCATCCTCTCAAACTGTTTGGTAACGTTAGGAGCTCTGGTAGCGTAGTGGTTACGAATCGGGCTGTGAACCTTAAGGTCAGCAGTTCGAAACTACCAGCCGCTCTGCGGGAGAAAGATGAGGCTTTCTACTCCCGTAAAGATTTACACCCTCGGAAACCCTGTACAGGGTTGCTATGGGTCAGAACCGACTCAATGGCACTTAACAACAACAAGTCTTCATAATTTTGTACTGGTGTGGCACTGTAGCATAAGCACTGGACTGCTAACTGCAAGGTCAGCGGTTCAACTCCACGAGTTGTTCCTTGGAAACCCTATATAGGGTCCCTATGAGTCAGACTTTATACTAGGTAAACTGGAGGTCAGTGAAAAAGAGGAAGACCCCAATGAGATGGATTGGCACAGTGAGAGCAGTAATGGGTTCAAGCTTTACAAAGATTGTGAGGATGGTACAGAACTGGGTGGTGTTTAGTTCTGTTGTGCATAGGGTCACTGTGAGTCAGAACTGACTCGACAGCAAATAACAACTACAACATGAGTCAGAAACAACTCAATGACATTTAACAACAGCAACATATTCATAGCTCTGTTTGCAGCAAAGGTAAATACCATGTATAAATAGCCTCTGTCCAACCTTTATAAATATTTGTGAGCATATTTTCACTTTTCCTTCCAAACCCTGTCAACCTGTGTATCTGTCCATGTATCTACCCATAGGTCACTGTTGTTGTTTCAGGGTTGTGTGTGTAGCTGGATTTACTGCTATTCCCTCTAACTCTTGCACCCCTTCCTGTGTCTTCCACAGTTGTTGTCCTTACTTATACAGGTAGGGATAAACCATTATGAATTTATAAAATTATATATACAATAGCTAAAGGGGAAAGAAATAGAAAATAAGACAGATACATACATATATATATTATTATATATACATATACATCATGTAAAAGGGCAAAATATAAACAGGTCTATATAGTTACATACAGATTTTTTATTCTTGAAAATAATTGCATGCCAATTGAAATCATTCAAGGAAATAAAGTAACTTTGGATATTTTAATTTTTTTTGAATGAAAAAGTAAAAAGGTTCAAATGAAGCATATAATTGTGAGAAATGTTGAAAAATAAATTAAAAAATAAACATCATTTCTTTCCAACCCCTTCCTCTGAAATGAGTTTGCATATTTTATTAATTCAGGGAAAAAAAATGGTTAGAGGGGGAAATGAAGTTGATTTTAGTAGATTTAATCAAAATACCTTGGTTTTCATTAGAGCAGAAAAACTACCTATTCTGAAATACTGATTTTGAAGAGCCTGTTTTTTAAACTTCACTTGTGTGGAGATCCAAGAGAAAGCTTTTTTAATGACATAATTTGAGGATGTTTCAAGTCAAGGAGAGGTCAGATATCTAAAACACTAAAGTTTGTGTCATGAAATTAGATATGCATTGTAGAAAACCCTAGAACATCACAGTTTACCCCTTTACCTTTTAAGAAAAGCAAAGGTTTCTCTTATAGCAAAACTAAAATGGTTAAGTTCTGCATCTGTCTTTCTCTGTCACCATATGCACTACTACATATGTTTGTCAGCTGTATAGACCATCACACACAATGTTCAGAATCTACAACAAAACACTTAGGAAGTGCTCTCCAAAATTATATCCACACAAATTCCATTTGTGAGTTCAAATGCAAGAACCAAATTTCTATTATTACCAACATGACCTCTGAAAAAGAAAACACTTGTTAACTTCTTATCACCAGTCCAAAGATCTCAAAGTCACAACCATGGAGGAAACTCTAAAGGATAATGCCTTAAACTGTCTAAGGAAAAGAGCCAGGTTTTCATCCTAATTTCTTTATAGCTGTGAAGTAGATGCTATTTGTATTGCTTGGTTCAAATATTCCGATTTTTCATAAAATTACATAGATTTTTTTTTTTTTTCTGTCCATGTTTGAATTGAGGAGAGGTTTAGATTGTTAAAGATTATCACAGAAGATAGCGTTGAACTATAACAGGATAGGGAACGACCTGAAAAATCATTTGGTCAAGCCCTGCTAAGGCAATCGCAGTTCCAGTTATCACATTGTTGTTGTTGTCGTTAAGTGTCATTAAGTCCATTCAGACTTATAGTGACCATGTATAGGGTTACCGAGGAGTAGCTGGTGAGCTTGAACTGCCAACCTTGCAGTCCAGTGCATTATCCTGAAGCACCACACCAGGACTCCCCCATCACATTGTTGTTGTTAAGTGCCGTTGAGTCAGTTCCGACCCATAGCGGCCCTGTATAGGATTTCCGAAGAGCAGCTTGCGAGCTTGAACCACTGACCTTGCAGTTCAAACAACTTTGCAGTCGGACGCATTAGCGCCACACCAGGACTCCACATTAGGGGTGAGTTAATTAAATGTTTGACCAAATATAGCAGGCTAATTTTTAAGTTGATAATTTTGTATGACCTGTGAATGATGTTATAAATCTCCAAATGGCCCGTGGCAGAAAAAAAGGGTCTATAGGGGCCCCAGGCTGCACACCATTATGGAAGCAGACAGCTTCTTCTTTCTTGCATGGAGTGGCTGGTGGGTTTGAACTGTCAACCATTCAATTAGCAGTCCAATGCCTACCCACAGCACCGATACTATTATTTATAGAGAGACAAGTCCTGGCAGTATGCTAATTACTGTGTCTCTTGCTGGGGAGCACAGAGGGTCTGTAGGAGAGGCATGGATTTCAAACCACAAGGTTGCCAGTTTGAGCCCACCAGCTGCTCCATGGGAAAAAGATGAGGCTTTCGGTAAACACAATATGAACATTATATGTTTTAAATGCTTTCATCTTACAGAAAAAAAGTAAATAGTGATTTGGGAACATAAAAAGGTATGTTTCTTGATAGACGATAGGATGAATGTAAAACTAATGTTCTCCCATGTATACTATCACATAATTCACAATAAAACATTAAGAACAACAAAAAAAGGTATGTTTCTGAAGTTCTCAACAAAAGTTCATAGCATGAAATAGTTTGGGTCATCATTTTAATAAAATAATACTCTTTAAGTCCAAAATTAATATATTTTTAAGATTTTAGAATTCTCCATATAGTTGAAGTATCATTTTATCTCTTTAGTACGAAAGGGCTTCAAAAAGTTTGTGAAAAAATCCTATTACCTTTTTTATTATTATTATTATTATGAATTAAGTGATAGTTTACATGGGAGAACATCGGTTTTACACCCATCCTATCGTATTTTGTTTCATTGCAATGATTACAATCCCTTACATGCATCATTATTCAACATAATTGGCTTATATTTCCTCTGGTTTTTTTGGTTTTGTTCCTGTTGTTTTTTTGATGTACACAAAACCACTCAAGAATATATAATCACTTAAACAAATAGCAGCCAAAGGGCACATTTTTTGAGCCAGCCTCCTAACCGCCAGCACACAGCCTGTCTCTTTCCATGAGTCTAGAGTCCTCAGCTGCTCTATCTCTCCAAGCCATCTCCTCTGTCTCCATCTCTGGTGTCGCTGATTCTCTGGTTAGGGTCCCATGTTCTGCTCGTGCTCTTCTCTCTTGATGGTCTTAGGGCCATTACCTTATAATTCCATTTTTCCACAAACTTTTTGAAGCTTGCATGTGACTTATAGCGTTAGGTGCAATTTAGAAAGGGACAACAGAGTTCTAGTAATTGCTTAACCTGGAAGTTAGGATTCCTAAATAGAAGATAAAAACTTAAGTCTTTTTGTTTTATACTTACTGTATTTTATAGTTATTGGCTGCTCCTTGGAAACCCTATACAGGCTTGCTGTGAGTCAGAACCGAATCAATGGCAGTTAACAACAACAGCAGATTTTTGTGTGACCACATCACCACTGTATTTAATTTAACCTCTTATAAGGTTTTTACTGTACACTTTATTTCACCTGTTTGACTTGCAGTAAACATCACAAGATTACTCATTAGTAATTAACCATATTCTCATAGGCTTTGTTAAAAATGACACAGTGCTAAATTCTTCCAAGTGTTAAGTTAAATAAAGTAGCTGTAAATTATGATATGTAAAGAAAATCAATAAATTTAAAGGTCATATTCTCCAAGTTGTTTTTGTGGTGAATTAGAATATCAAGGAAGTTCTTGCTTGACAGTTTAATATTAGAGTCAGGCTTTGGTAAAGAACAAAATATAACCTGTGTATTAGGTACTGGGGTAACTCATAAAATAAAAAAGGTAGGAAAGTTTTAGCTTAATTGTTAAGGGTAGAGAACTTAGAGTGTTGCGATTTTGAGTCCAGACCTGCACTTCCACTTGGTGAAATTTAGCTTCATTAGTAAACTGCAGATGGTAATAATAACTCCGGCTCCCTACGGCTGTTAGGAAGACTAAATGGGGTGATGCATGTTTGGCATTTGGCACAAAGTAATCAATTGGTATAGAGGAGCCTACACATACCCACAAGTATGTGTGTGTGTTGTGGTTTTATTGGTGTGTTGCTTGATGATTTCTATGCCATTGGCATTCCATCCCTAATATGCCACAAATGCCTAAGTGAGGATTTTCAAGTAGATGAGTCTCATCTTCCAGCTCCGGCGTCTGTCTTTCAGGAGATTCCCTCACTTATCCCCATTACTAAGGATATATACAGTGAGTATCGGTGTAACGCTGCAGGATAAGCACTGGTCTGCCAGGTCAGTGCTCCTCAGAAATCCTATACAGGGTCCTGTAAGTCAGAACCGACTGGATGGCACACAACAACAACATCCACACCATTGAGAGGATAGCCTGCCATCATAGATAGCTACATCTCTGGAAACCAGGAGACTGGGAATATGTATGTTTCCCAGTCTACCACTAGCTTGGATATGTTACTCCAATGCCTTTTCAGTAAAAGGTGGAGTTGGGCTTGTATCTGAAGAGACTGTACCTGGAGAGGACCCCACAGATATAACCACACTTCATCTACCAGGTTACCAAGAGTTTTGTCAGAAATCAGCCTTATAGGTAGAAATCTGTGTATGTGTGCATACATTCATGTATGTGCACCTCCTGAGACAACCAGCAAACACTAAAAGGTTTTCCTAATTAGCAGACAGTGGTCAAATGCAAAATTAGATGGTGCTTTAGTACTCGTTCTTATTTGCTACTAAGATCTTGTTTTCAAAGGCTGCAAGGAATCCACACACAAGCTTGGATCATTCAGCGGTTACACTTGAAGTTCAGTATAATTCATTATATAAATACGAAGTTTTAAAGATTAATTCTGTCAAAAATCAAATCAAGAAACTCTGGCATTACAAAGAAAGGCTGACTAAAGGAAACCAGTTATGTTAATAGCTTCCCTAGATTGACTACGGTTTGAATCATAACTAATTCCCCTTAGCCAAGCAAGGACCCTCACTAGTTACTCACCACTGTAGTAAGTCATAAGCACGCTGATAAAGCTTATACATTGGATTTCTGATCATGTGGCCCACTGTTGGCAAATTTTGGATTTCTCTGCACTAGCTGATTCTCAAGGACTGACAGTCAGTGCTTCTAAGACATAGATTGTCCCAGCATTTTCTCTCCTTGATACTCTTTAAACATAAAAACAGCTAATGAAAAATATAAAGCAATTCCCCTTTACCTTTATCATTAATATGCTCCCTAAATCTCAAATACTTTTTGACTTCTGAGAACAAAGTTAAATATTCAAACTAGTAAAACCAAAAATGCAGACTGTACAGGGATATTAATAAAAACCTAAGAAGGAACTTTAGATTGGGAAAGAGGGATGTACATTTTTTTTTTTTTTTGAGGCCAGTTGTTGGAGCTGAGCCATAAGTGTGTTATTTTCATTTTCTTCTAGTTGTTCTTGGAAGTTTGGGTTATATTACTCTCTGCACTTTAAAAACATGGAAAAGAAAGAATTTATGATCATCTCCATATAGGATGAAATAGAAATTTCTCAACCTGTCTTCAAAATCCTTCATAGCTTCCCTCAACACTTTGTTTCATATTCTATTCACCCTAGCTCTTGTGCCCAAGGTTCTCCCCAGAACGGCTGTTTTTTCACACCTCTATTTCTGTGTTTCCACTGCTCTTTTGCCCTCGCCAGTCATCCTGACAAACTTCTATCCATCCGTAAGCTCCAACTCTAAGTTGCCTGTCTTCATAATCTCTCTTTTCCTTTTTCGGGGCAGAAAGCATCTCTGTCACCATTGCTCCTATACAAAGCACTGACATGACAGCTTTAGTCACACAGTGTTAGAGTTGTGGCTTCCTGCGCTCCTTCTACCGCTGCTACCCTCTCTAGGGCTGTTACTGCTGTGTTGTTGAAGTGCTGTTGAGTCGGTTCCAACTCATAGCGACCTTTTATAGGATTTCCAAGGAGCAGCTGGTGGGTTTGAATCACCAACTTTGCAGTTAGCTGTCCAGTCGTATCCTAAAGCACCTCACCAGGACTCTTGTCTAGACTACAGACCATATTTTTATTATATATCTATATCTATATATCTCTCTCTATATATATACAGACAGTCCCTTGGTTATAAATGAAATCTGTTCCTAAATGTCTTTAAGTTGAATTTGTAGGTAACACAGTTCTTATTTAGTTTATTTTTAGTGCAAGAAAAGGAGGGCTCAAAGCCTTTTCAGTGATTTGAAAGCTGTGCGTGCAGCCAGTGAAGGTGGTTGTGATTAATTTGTCATGAATAAAGACGGGTTCAATCATTCACACACGTGGTCACCCTAAATTGGAATTGCCTCGTTGGCTATTGGATTTTTGTTGTTGTTAGTTTAGCATCTATTAAGCACTGGACTGCTAACTGCAAGGTTGGAAGCTCAAACCCACCAGCCACTCCTTGGAAACACTGTACTACAGGGTCACTTCGAGTTGGCACCAACTCAACAACACTTACATACATACATACATACAAAGCACACACTCAGGAAAAGCTTGCCAAATGAATAAAAACCCATGGCCATGTATGGCAAGAAAAAGGGGAATATCCTGATACTGATAAAATACGTTCTTTTTTCATTTATTGTATATAATTTAGAAAATACGAAAAAAGGTGGAAATGAAATTCACCTATAACCGTCCTCCCTGAGAGCCAATCATTGTTAATAGTTTAGTATACACATTTCCGTTAAAGCATACTTTAAGAGATGTTTGGGGTTGAAAATCAGTGAATTACCTTTGTAACCTAAAGATGATCCTAACTCTTGCCTTTGCTGTTTCTTTCTTAGCTGACAGAGAGAATAATCATTCTGTTTGTGGTTATCACCAGTCAAGAAGAAATACAAGAGAAATATGTGGTGTGTGTTTTATTCATCTTGTGGAATCTATTGGATATGGTTAGGTAAGAAGTCAAAATAATCTCTGGTAATAAGACCAAATCGCTTTCTACAGTGAAACCAGTAGTAACTGCTAATATTTGGTTATTCTAAATGAGACAGAAAAACATAGTCCCTTTTCAAATTATGTTATCTTGATATGGAAATGTGTTTTTAGCACTTTCCATAAAGGGCATGTCAAAGATAGTAAAAACTGACCAGGATTTTATAAGAGCAAATCAGTGCATTCAGGATTCCAGCAGAAAGCTTGGCAGAACACCAACTTGGAGTAAACCTCACAGCTGTTTGTGAATGCTCTCAAAAAAAAAACCAACAACTTCTACAAGCAATTCTTTATATGATTCCAGTGGGTTCAGGCAACTTACTGAAGTCCATTCATGAGTCCCCTGGAAGTGCAGGTTAAGAACTCTTGTGCTTGCCAGTCTTCTTTTTCCTTTGAGCCCTAAACTTTGCAAAGAGACCCAGTCATTGTGTAAACCACAACCCCCTTTGCTCAGCGACTGACTTTTTAGATTTCTCTAATGAAGACTGTATCTCCCTCTTGGAAGATGTGCATGCACACAGTAACCAAAACACATGCTAGTTTCTTAGCTGGGGATATGTCAGTTCTGTGTTCATTATTTTGACAGTTACTTAACTGGATTAACATATGTCTAAATACAAGGTGGAGCCCTAGAGTGAAGGAGAATCTTTGCTGGAATTAAAGTGACTACAAGTCTTTGTTTATATAACTCAGTTACTCTTCATCTTTAACTGATAGTTTTGTCGATTCGGAGCAAACTTCATTGACTCTTGTAGCCCCTGACTTCCTGTTCAAGAGACTGGATCCTATTCCTGGGATTGAAGCGCTGATTACGGTTCACAGGAATGTCTGATTTACTCTCTGTTTAATCTCATATAAATTTAAGAGGCTCGTTAGAGACTTTTGTTGTTGTTAAGTGCCTTTGAGTCAGTTCTGACCCATAGCAACCCTGTAAAGGGAGGGTTTCCAAGGAGCAGCTGGTAAGCTTGAACCAGTCATCTTGTGGTTCAAAGCAACTTTGCAGTCCAGCGCATTAGCCCCAGGGCAACACTAGAGAGTAGCATGACTTTATGGTGCCACTTGGGCATTGAGAGGGGTAGCATAGTGTCATATAAAGACATCTGAATGTGGAGGTAGAAGCTCACAGGATAAACCATGTAACCACTACTTACTTGCTATCTGACCTTGGGAAAATCTCCTAGCCAGTTTTAAAATATGATAGATTGAGTATAACTTAGACAACTCATACTTGTTCTTGGTTGTTGTTAAGTGCCGTTAAGTTGGTTCCAACACACAACAATCCTTTATAGGGTTTCTGAGAACAGCTGGTGGATTTAAACTGCTGACCTTGTGCATAACAGCCCAGTGATTATCCTACAGAGCCAAACCAGGACTCAGGACAAACCCCTGGTAATGGTTGTGTGCCACTGAGTCTGACTCATAGCAACCCTGTATAGGGTTTCTGAGGCTATAAATCTTTAGGACAACAGAAAGCTTCATCTTTCTCCCCCAGAGCGGCTGATAGATTCACACTGCTGAGCCTGACGTCAGCAGCCCAGCTCATTACCCATTCTGTTGCCAGGACACTTTCAGAACAACCCTTACTCACAAGTTCTTTACCACATCATTTTCACTTGCTGCACATGCTGCTTTTGAATCATTGACACACTTGTTGTTAAGTTGTTAAGTGCCGGCGAGTCAGTTCTGGCCCATAGCGACTCTGTATAGGGTTTCCGAGGAGCAGCTGGTGAGTTAGAACCACTGACCTTGCAGTTCAAATGGCTTTGCAGTCTGGTGCATAACCCACAGCACCACACCAGGACTCTACTGACACACTAGAGTAAGGTTAAATATGAATTGTATGCACCTGTTCGTACTTAAGCAACAAATTCAGTTTTAAGACAAACTTTGGAATGGATCGCGTTCATAACCTGGGGACTGTCTGCACCATAAAACTCACTCCTTCAAAGCATGTCAGTTCTGGCTTCTAGAATCCTGTTGTGGTGCTGTAGGATAAGCACTGGACTGTAAACTGTAAGGTCGGTGGTTCAAACCCACCAGCTGCTCCTTGAAAACACTATACAAGGTTACTATGAGCCGGAACTGACTCGAAGACACAACAAAAACAACAACAGTATACTCGTAGTTTTGTTAGCGTCGCCACTATCTAATTTTAGAACATTTCAATTATCTCCCAAAGAAACTTAATATCCATTAGCAGTTATTCTAATTCCTTCCTCCCCAGCCCATAATAGCCCCTAAAGGACTTTCTGTCTCTCTAGGTTTGCCTAGTCTTAGCATTTCAAATACATCAGAAACATGGCCCTTTGTGCCCTGGCTTCATTCACTTTTCCGGGCACATCCATTTGTAATCAATACTCCATTTTTATGGGTGTATAATATTCTATTCTATTTGCTGTTGTTAGGTGCCATCAAGTCAGTTCCAACTCATAGCACCTCTGTGCACAACCGAACAACGCACTGACCAGTCCTGTACCCTCCTCACAGTGATTGTTATGTTTGAGCCCATTGCTGCGGCCACTGCTAAACCACCTCACTCGGGGGGTCTTCCTCTTTCTCACTGACCCCCCACTTCACCAAGCATGATGTCCTTCTTCAGGGACTAGTCCCTCCTGATAACATATTCAAAGTATAAGGGACAAAAAGTGTTGTTATCCTGGCTTCTAAGGCACTATTGTATGGATCTACCATAATTTGTTTATCCATGCACTCATAGACGGACATTAGAGTTGTTTCTACTTTTTGGCTATTATGGGCAATGCTGCTATGAACATCTGTGTATACAAGTCTGTGTGACATATGCTTTCGATTTTCTTCGGAATATACCCACGAGTGGGAGTCCTGATGTGGCACTGCAGGATAATGTGTTGGACTGTGAGGTCAGTTTGAACTGCAAGGTCGGCAGTTCAAACCCACCAGCCACTCCTCAGAAACCCTATATAGGGTTGCTGTGGGTTAGAACTGACTCAACAGCACTTAACAACAACAAAAATACCTAGGAGTATCAAGGGAGAAGAGTGGAGAACGGGACCCTACCCAGAGAAGCAGAGACACCAGAGATGGAGGCAGAGACGATGACGTGGAGAGATGGAGCAGATGGGGACTTTAGACCCAGAGAGTGAGAGGGGCTGTGTGCTGATGATGCATGCAGAGGATCATAACCATGACAATGAAATTATATACGATAGAATGAATGTAAAGCTAATGTTCTCCCATGTAAACAATCACATAATTCGCAATAAAACATATTTTGAAAAACCAAAAACCTAGAAGTAGAATTGCTGGGCACCTAACTTTTTGAAACTCAATGTTTCCCTCTGTAAAATGTGCTAGTATTATCTTCCCAGCCTACCCTAGAAATCTTTTCTAAAAAAGACTAAATGAGATAATGTGGTAAAAACATGCTTTAGACCCTGATATACAAAATAATTAATGGAATCCTGATGTGACACCGCTGTGGGTTAATGCGCTAGAATGTAATGTCAGTTTGAACCACAGGGTCAGCGGTTCAAGCTCACCATCCGCTCCTTGGAAACCCTATAGAGGGTCGCTATGAGTCAGAACCGACTCAATGGCACTTAACAACAAAAACAACAACAATGTAGTATATAGCACTGGATAAAGCACTAGACCACAAGGTTACTTGAACTACAAGGTCTGCAGTTCAAACTCACCAGCGATCCCTGAAACCCTATACTGGGTTGCTATGAGTCAGAATTGACTCTGCGGTACAGAACAACAACAGTAACATACAATGCATATGTACAGGATTAATCAGCAATTAATCACACTTAATAATTCAAAAATTGTGTTTTTCTCCCTGATCAGCCAGTGTACCTTTTGACAGTTCTGACACTAAAGTGAATATCTTCCTAATTGGATCCCATATCACCTTGAGCGTTCACTTGAACGTCTTAGACTTGACTTGATGATACGTCTCCCCTCAGCCCCCGCACGCCCCTTTCTTCCTGCTACAGAGCATGGCTTTTGTGTCTGGCGACCTGTAGTAGCTCAGCGGCCTGGGTCTGCTTTCTAGTTTCTCATGGTTCCCAAACCCTCTTTTTGTCTTTAGTCTCCACACATTCTTATTTCCTGGTTTTACAATTCTCTATAAGTACTGGATTGCTAACCACAGGGTCAGCAGTTCAAACTCTGCAGGAGAAAGATGCCCCTTTTTGCTCCCGTAAAGATTTACAGCCTCGGAAACCCTGTAGAAGGTCACTGTGAGTCAGAACTGACTTGGTGGCAGTGGGTTTGGGTTTTTTTGGTTATATACAAACACGATCATGCTACTCCCCACCTTTATCTGCTACGAGAGCCCCTTTTTAGTTTCCAGAAAAAGAGGGTACCAGAAGGAAGGTATGTCTCCAGGAACAGAAAGTAGATTCACAGGATCCCAGGTACTTTAAGCCTTAATATAACTTGGCATTTCTTAAAGATTTCATCTTGGAATTTCTCCACTGTCTTTGTAAATGAGACCCACTGCAGCTCTCAGAAGTGTGTGTGTGAGCGGGGAGGCAGGCCTCTCGTGCGGCCTGTTGAAATGTCCTGTCTGACTGCATTAATTCCCCGTTTGTTGAGGCTCTTCAGTCTGAGACAGATTTTCCAGGCCCATTGAAGATTCCTCCTCTGTTTTGCTCCATAAAGACAAAATTTCTGAGAAGGAAGCTTTTTGGTTTTTCTCGTATGCATAGAGTATCCTGCCAATCTAATATGTTTATGCCCTGCATCTGAGATTGGAAAAGATCAAAAAATTTGAGAGCATGCCATGCGGAGGAGGGCTCGAACTGTTGGTCAGAGTGCAAAGTGGAGCACACTATTTTTTTAAGGAAAAACTGATATATTTAGATTTAAAAAATCTTTAGATACACATTCCCTTTGATCAGTCAATACTGCCTTGAGAATTTATTTTATAAACAGAAAGATAAAATTACATATGTGCACAAAGAAATGTGTTCAAGGATAGCCACTCAGAATCGTTTATAGTAGCAAAAGATTAGAAATACTATCTGTTGAGCAGTGAGGTCTAGCTTAAATGAATTATGATATGAAATGAATCCTTTTATGCAGCTACATGTTGATGGTGTTAGGTGCCTTGACGTCAGTTCCGACTCATAGTAACCCTATGCACAAGGGAACGAAACACTGCCCAGTCTTGCACCATCCTCAACCGTAACAGCGATTGTTGTTACATTTGAGCCCATTGCTGCTGCCACTGTGCCAAGCAATCTCTTTGGGGATCTTTCTCTTTTTTGCTGATCCTCCACTTTACCAATCATGATGTCCTTCTCTTGGAACTGGGCCCTCCTGATATGTCCGAAGTATTAGAGACAATGTCTCTCCATCCTGGCTTCTAAGGAACATTCTGGATGTACTTCTTACAACAATAGTCAAATCTATATGTTTTTCTATGGAATAGTATTCTAAGATATGTTAAAGAAACAAAAAACAAGGTATAAGGCAGCATTATAGTACACTGCTTAAGTGAAACAGGGGACTCTGTGTTTATATGTTATCTATACACATAGATGTGCATAAACGTTTCTGAAAGAATACATAATAAACTTTTGTCTCTGAATTGGGGTCCCAGAGTGAGAGGAAGATGTACTTTTCTCCATTCATGTTTTCAAGGTGTTTGGGGTTGTTTCTCCAGTGGTTCTCAACTGTGGCCACTGAATCAACAGCATCAGCATGACCTGGAACTTGTTACAAATTCTCAGCCTCTGGCTCAGACCCACTGAATCCGAAACACTTGTTAGGGGCCAGCACTTTGTGCTTTTACAACTCCCTGGGGGATACTTGAGTATGATAAGCTTGAGAACCACTGATTATTCCAAGAACTAAAAAGATGTAGACAACTTCACCTATTACTAAATCATGAAGATATGTTTAAAATGACCTGTTTTAAATCATGAAGATATGTTTAAAATGACCTATTTCCAAGGCCAGTTCTCTAATTGGTCTCGTAAGATGACACAACTACAAAAGCAGAGGGAAGCCAGAAAAGGGTTTGGAGGTCAGTTTTGGTTTTGAAATGCACTCCCTAGGTATTTACAAACTATTGTAACAAACGAGCTGCTTGCTGTATAAAATGGGATTGGCTTCTTCTCCATGAAATTGAAGTCATTAATCAAGGGAACTGGTAGCTATAATTTCCTGGGGATAAGAGTTACATTTTGGCTGTTCATCTCCATAATTATCTGTGATCCATTCCATAAGACATGCCAGACTCACTTTGTCCTTCCCTTTTTTACCTCTTTTCCTGCTTCAATTATAGGAAATCAAGTATGTGATCTGCACACTTCTCAGTTTTACCCATGTATTTAATTACATAGTATGATATTTTCCTGCTATTTCACCAAAGTCAGCAGCAAATGCTGTTTACATGTTTCTTGCTTCCTTTTAGGTACACCTATAGCATGCTATCAGTGATAGGAATCTCCTATGCTGTCTTGACGTGGCTTAGTCAAACACTCTGGATGCTCATATATCCTCTATGCGTTCTCGCTGAAGGTAAGATAACAGTAACTTGCTTTATTGCTTACTGACAAAAACAGTCTAGTTACAATGGCTCGCTTAGTTGTTTGATGATTAAATTTGTAGTTTTGCTGTTGCTTATCTCAGTCAGTGTGTCTTTCCTGACATCTTCCTCTTGAGGCAAAGATGCACAGTATAAAAAAGCAAAGTTAGAGGGGGAAACATCTCTGTATAATAGACAAAAAGCTGGACAAGGAATGAGGACATCTTTGTTCGGGGTCCTTAATTAAATTAACTCAGCACATGAGTTTTGGGTGAATCATTTAGCCTCTTAGATTTGGCTGACTCACCAAAAAGGGGCTTAACATTTATTGGCTGTAAGGTTTTTACTTTGTTGTTAAATGCCTGTATATGGGTTCCAAGGAGCAGCTGGTGTGTTTGAACTGCCAACCTTGTGGCTTGCACAAGATCCTACAGCACTCTGCTAGAAAGTTGTCTCTGCTCATTCCGCTCCTCACTTAGTCCTGACCATGCATCCTCTGCACTGGCTCGATTTCCTCAGGGAAGAATCACTGGGTTTTCAATTTTACTTTTTTTAAACAGCATTTGCCGTCTATCAGTCGCTGCCTTATTTTGAATCATTTGGTACATATTCCACCAAGCTGCCCTTTGACTTATCCATCTATTTTCCATATGTGCTGAAATTTTATCTCATGATGCTCTTTATAGGTAAGTGATTATTTGGGGGTAGGGGTGTTGATTTGTGTGTGGCTGTAGTCCTGTGCTCTTTGGGTTGTGCAGACCTTGATAACCAGGTCTGTGAACATGGGAGAGATCAAGGAAGAAACCTGATACCATCAACTACATTTTGTTAGTTTAAACCACCTGCCATTGGGTCAGTTCCGACCCTGTGTAAGGGTTGCAGTGATGTAAATCTCATCCTTCTCCTGCATGGTGGCTGGTGGGTTTGAACTGCCAGTCTTGCAGTTTGCAATCTAAGTACTTATCTTCAGCACCACCAAGGCTAGTTACCTGTTAGTATGTTGTTGTTGTTAATTGTTGTCAAGTCGATTCTGACTCATAGAGACCCTGTACAGGGTTTCCGAGGCTGTAAATCTTTACGGGAGCAGAAAGCCTCATCTTTCTCCCGCAGAGTGGCTGGTAGTTTTTAACAGGTGGAAATTGGACTGCTTTTTGTAGCACATCAAAGGATCAAATGTGTCAGTATTTTACTATGCAAAGTAAGCACAACTGTACTAGTCTAGAATATAATTGTATTATGTGTGAAATACAGACATAGCCATGGGCACAGTGATCCATCTACAGATACAATCTAGATCTCAAACTAAGTGTGCTTGGATAGTTCTGGCTTTCACCTACATGTGTTTTGTTTCCTGTTTATTTGTACATATATGTTGGCACTTCCTAGCAAGGAAATGGAAGTACGTGCTAAAGGCTCAAGAAAAGTTTATGGAGCAAAAACTTACAATTGAGAAAAGTTCATCAATTATTTCTCCCCCCCAGAAAATTAGGAAAAGACTTTCCCATGATTAAACTTTACTGCCCCAGCTCTGCCACAAATCTCCAAGAAAATATTTGTTTCCAGAATAATATGTATAGTTCTGTTAGGCACCATTGAATTGGTTCCAACTCATAGTGACCTTATGCACGATGCCCGGTCCTGGGCCATCTTCACAATCGTTGACAAGCATAATCCAGGACTGCTGCATCCATAGAGGAGAAGGAGATGAATGTGAAACTTTAGCGGTGGTAGAGACAAGTGCCCCAAAGAAAGCTCCTTACATTACATATATATTTTTAAGATGGCGGAGGTGGTTGCTTCATTTTCCGCTCAGCAAAAAATCTGGACCCTTCTTTAAGCATTCCTTCTGAGAGTCTCACTCAGTGCCTTCTTCCCAGAATCCAGGCAGTCCTCTGACTATATTTTAAACTCTCAATCTTTCTAGGAAATGATTAATCAAACTTACTTGCTTTGACCACTTCCTTCTTCGTGTTAGGTATGTATTTCACCTACAGTCATCTGTATTCAGAAAGAAGGGATGTCCTCAGCGTCTTGGCCATGCAGAAGAAGAAAATGTAAAGCTCAGCATTCCAACGTGATAGAAGAAAAAGACAGGCTTGCAGATTCCGCTTCAAAAAATACAGCAGAGGCAGCATTCTGATGGGAAAACACCTAGTTTTGACAAACAACCGTGACATGGGATCACTGCACAGCCCTCAAATACTCTAGCCACACCATTGTCAGGTTTTCTCACAAATTGTACTTTGAAAAAATATACTTTGCACAACCTGCTTCACCAAAGCTGTGGCTCTTATACAAGTTATATTTATATTGTGTGAAACCTGATTGTTTTTCTGTAAGATTAATAAGAAATAGGAAAGCAACTGGTGTCAATTTGATTAAACTGGGAGAACAAAGTTGATAAGTTAATATCTGTTTACATCTATTCCTTCTAAGGAACAGCATTCCCAAATTGCCGCAGATTTGTTGAAGGGGAGAGACGTAAAAGACATGCCTTATAATTATCCAGAATAACATAGTTCATAGACAGATGTTGTCCACTCAGTGCAGCCTGAAGCATTAGACACTAACTTAAAAGATTTCTAAATCCTGGAAAAACATTCATTAATATCACATAAGGTATTTAGATACCTTGATGAAAATAGATTAAACTTTTGGGATATACAAAAATAATGCCCTTTATTTTTTTTTCTAACACCAGGACACATACTTCCCTTACAGGGAAGTAAAAGGTGTAAAATTACAGTAAATCATTTATAATAGAGAAGAAATGAAGACCTAGAGATATTTCAGAATATTTATTAATGAATTTTTACTCCTAATTCCTACCCTAAGGCATCATTCTTTTGAAAACTGCTGCTTTCCTTGAGGCTTTGAAAGCCAGTGTGTGACTCACTTGACTAATTACAATCACTTCTCTGCCACCAGTGTTTCACTTTTCATGAGAGAAATATTAGAGATTTTATGAAATATATAAAAATATAAGTATGTTACTGCATAAGAACCAGGTAATAAAATTGTAATTTTTTATAATAGCAATCTTATTCTGCTAAATAAAACACTGGAAAAGAAACAATTGAGTACTGGTTGTTGTTGGTGGTGGTGCCATGGAGTCGGTTCTGAACCATAAAGATCCTGTACAGGGTTTCTGAGGCTGTAAATCTTTATGGGAGCAGAAAGCCTCAACTTTCCCTCGGAACAGATGGTAGTTTTGAACTGCTGACCTTGCGGTTCACAGACCAATCCTTAACCACTACGCTACCAGAGCTCCTCAGTTAAGTACTAACATTGTTGTTGTTAAGTGCCGTCAAGTCGGTTCTTACCTATAGCAACCCTGTACAGGGTTTCCAAGGCTATAAATCTTTACGAGAGCAGAAAGCCTCATCTTTCTCCCGCGGAGCAACTGGTAGTTTTGAACTGCTGACCTTGTGGTTCACAGCCTGATTCATAACCACTATGCTACCAGAGCTCCTTATTTGATATTTATACATTTAAAATCATATCTGGAATTTAAAAATAAAATAATGAAGTAAAATTATCCTTTCAAAATGCTGTATTTTAATTTGCTTTTAAAGCCACTTATTTTACTTCTAAGTAATTTTTAAGTCACTAAAAGCTTTACATGACCCACAAGATGGACCGCCAAAGTGACAACCGTGGGCTCACGCATAACAATTGTGAGGACGATGCAGGACCAGGCCATGGCTCATTGTGTCTGTGTCGTGCCAGCGTCTTTGAGTTGGAACCGACTGGATGGCACCTAACAACAATAGCAAATGCTTTAGGATGCAGAGAGAATAGACTATGCCTCTGAGAATTGGGGGGATTTCGTCTCTCTTCCTGCCAATAAGATGCCTACATACATTGCTGAATTATACATTCAGAATGGCTAAAGTGGATGGATCTAGAGACTCTACTATGCATAGAGTTTTCAGTGACTAGCGATTCGGAAGTAGTTTGTCACTCTTTCTTCCTAGTCTGTCTTTGTTTTGTAGCTCATCT
>NW_006408583.1:5102222-5108354 GCF_000296735.1 Chrysochloris asiatica
AGAGAAAAAGAGGAAGACCCCCAATGAGATGGATCAGCCAGGTGGCATCATTGATGGACTCAAGTGTGGCAGCGGTAGTGAGGTTGGCCCAGGATCGACATTGTTTTGTTCTGCTGTGCATGGGGTTGCTATGAGTCGGTTCCGACTCGATGGCACCTGACAACAACAAGAGACTCTACAATTTGCTAGGGAATTATTAGATATGAAAATTTCACTATTAAATTTTTTTTAAATTTTAAACTAGATTACTGTAGGAACTGTTGCTGTGAAGTGCTGTGGAGTCAGTTCCGACTCATAGCAACCCTGTACATTGTTTCCAAGGAGCAGCTGGTGAGCTTGAACCAGCAACCTTGCAGTTCAAACCTACCTTGTGATCAAGTGCTTATCCTATGGTACCACCCAAAAGGAAGTATAGATAACGTTGTTATAATTTTGAAGTAATGATGAGGATTGATAATAATTGGAGAAATATGAAATAAGCTGTAATGTGATTATAAAATAGGAGCTCTGGTGACACATTGCTTAAGCTCTTGGCTGCTAAATTAAAGGTTGACGGTTTGAACCCACTAGCTGCTTCCATGAGAAAGTCAGGTAATCTGCTTCTGTAAAGATCACAGCCTTGGAAACCTTAGGGGCCGTTCAGTTCTGTCTTTGTTGTTATTGTTAAGTGCCTTGGAGTCGATTCCGACCCATAGCGACCCTGTACAGGGTTTCTGAGGAGCAGCTGGTGAGCTTGAATTGCGGACCTTGCAGTTCAAATGGCTTTGCAGTCTGACACATTAACCCACAGCACCACACCAGGACTTCATTCTGTCTTGTTGTTATTTTTGTTGTTATGTACCATGGAGTTGGTTCCGGCTCATAGTGACCCTGCACAGGGTTTCCGAGGCTGCAAATCTTTACAGGAGCAGAAAGCCTCATCTTTCTCCTGCAGAACAGCTGGTAGTTTCGAACTGCCGACCTTGAGGTTAGCCTGAATCATAACCACTATGCTGCTTACAGGGTTACAATTAGTTACCATCAACTCAACAGCAGTGACTTGGGTTTGGTTTGGAATATAAAAATTCTATCATTTCTACTGTGACAAAGTCGCCATGTAATTATAAATACTACTGTGGTTGGTTGTTTACATTTAAAGTTGAAAGAAATATTAAATTTCATTAGAGGCTAGTGAAAATACAGATTTAATCCCCATTTAAGCTTATGTACTCCAGGTTAAGAATTCCAGGTTATCATGAAGTCGAGACAGTAAATATTGAGTTCATAAGATGTTATCCAGACTCTAAAGTTGATTGTTTTGGCTATGTTTTATTGATCTGTCCATTATTTCATTTTATAGAATCTACACAAAGCCTTCTTATCTCAAAATCGAATGAATGTAGATGAACCATTAGATATTTGTGAAAGCATGACACAACTTTCAGAATGATTTTTCAGGATTTTAAGTGTGGAGTTGCTTTATCTAAAGTTTCAGGTAACCCAAGCTGAGGAAGAGCAATCAGATCTCTAAGGGCCCTTGGGGAGTCCTGGTTGGGCACTATAGGATAAACACAAGACCACAAGGCAGTTTGAACACAAGACTAGTGGTTCAAACCCACCAGCTGCTTCTAGGAAACCCCATACAATATTGCTATGAGTTAGAACCAGCTGGATGGGTCTTAACAACAGCAAGTGTCAAAATGCATTGTATCAACTGCATTGTATCAAAACTGTTTCAGAGAATTTCTTTCTTAGCAAAAATCTACCTAAATTATACAAGTAATACAGAACCCCTGGGCTTTTCCTATACCAAAGCAGTTGAATGAAAGCAATTAACTTCCATTCCTTCCAAACATATCCAGTCAGGTTAGATGAGTTTTATGCTACTCCAGTGTGGTTTTCAAGAAACACTTATCCCAAGCTTATATTTTTGTTCAACAAACAGGGAATGGGTTGATTCGTAGTCTGTGGCATAGGCATGCCTGCATTCACCTTCATTCAAAAAACCCTTACCTTGTGCCTACAATGTGCCAGGCACTGTGTACCATCAGGAATATTACTAATCACATTGCACTGAAGTCCCTAATGAAAGTTAACTTTTTTTTTAACTACACTTCATTCAGACTCCTGAATAAGCTGTAGGATAAGCCCTGGACCACAAGGTCATTTTGAACCACAAGGTTAATGGTTCAAACTCACCAACCGCTCCTCAGAAATCCTAGTCAGGGTCACTATGAGTTGGAATGGACTTGACAGCATTTAATAACAACATCCCTTATTCTGCCTTGTTGTTAAGGGCTGCCGAGTCGGTTCTGACCCATAGCGACCCTGTGCAGGAGTTCCTAGGAACAGCTGGTGAGCTTGAACCACCGACCTTGAGATTCAAACCAACCTTGCAGACCACAGCATTAACCCACAATATCATACCAGGACTCCCATTTATTTTGCCTACATTGAGTAAAGTATCACATATGAGAATAATATTTTTTAATAGTTTAAGTATATATAAAAATTTCAAAAATGTTCCTTCAAAGGAAGAAATATATATATATATATATATATAAACTGTGTGTAGAGAAAACACATTTACTTCTTACTATATTCAAGTACAGAAGTTGGGGTCTTTTGAGATAGAATGCGCTTTACAGAGCCCTAGATGTAATTTGTGATTGTTGTTGTTAAGTGCCATTGAGTCGGTTCCAATCCATAGTGACCCTGTATAGCGTTTCCAAGGAGTAGCTGTTAAGCTTGAACCACTGACCTTGTGGTTCAAACAGACTTTGCAGTCCAGCACATTAACCCAGGTGCCACACCAGGACTCCACTTATGACTCTCCATGTCCCAGTTTCCCTAGCTGCCTGAACTTTTTTGGAAAAATAAATGAGATATATGGAAGTATACTTTGGTAAATTATAAAAGATTATACAATAATGAGAGAGAGAAGAGGAAGGGCTGTTTGGTCTGAAGGGTGGTGAGACCTGGGGACTCCTGACAAGGACATAGCCACAGAAGGCTAGAGCTGAAAGTGAAGCATCCAGCTGATACGAAGTGAGGGGAGATGCACTAGAAGGCCAAACTTGCAAATAGTACCCATTTGACCTAGCTTCAATGGCTGGATAATCAGAACTCGACTAGAGGAAGGAAAAAAAGCCAGTTTTTGATAAAAGAAATGAGTGTAAATTGCTACAATTTGACGAACTTGACCAATACTTATGGATGTAGTAGCTCAAAATACCAACTGAGAGGGAAGGAGTCTTCACATCAAGTATCAACCCCCTCTGTTTTCAGGGTAGATAGGGAAGGGCAACTTAGACATTGGCTACCTAAAATGAGGGGTGATAAAGGCATAAAGTGACTGGCTTACAAGTTTTCAAGAGGGAGTTTAGTTTAAGAGTGTGCAGGGGAAGGTAGAGTCCCCATTGAATACTTTTCATCTTGTATAGATCGGTCTGGTGAAAAGAAATAGGGATAAGATTCTTATGATTCAATAGTAATTGTTATCATGACTAATTGCAACTGTCACAACAGTAAAGGTAGAAGTTTTGTAACAAAAACGGGGGAGTAGTTAACAGTTCAGAAACAGGGGACCTTAGGACCATCAAGGGAGAAGGGCACAAGTGGAATGCAGGATCCTATCCAGAGAAGCAGCGACACCAGAGATGGAGGCAGAGATGAGGACATGGAGAGAAGGGAGCAGCTGAGGAATTAGACTTATAGAAAGAGAGGGACTGGGTGCTGGCAGCCAGGAGGCAGGCTTGCAGAATGTGCCCTTTGTCTGTTTAAATTATTATATATT
The DNA here is from genome assembly GCF_000296735.1 of Chrysochloris asiatica. Classification (NCBI taxonomy): domain Eukaryota; kingdom Metazoa; phylum Chordata; class Mammalia; order Afrosoricida; family Chrysochloridae; genus Chrysochloris; species Chrysochloris asiatica. Next base: position 5,105,998 of record NW_006408583.1, read on the forward strand.
CCTGAGTGCTGTTGTGTACATCCCCTACCCCCTACCCCCAATATAAAAGGAAAACAAAAAACAGAGGGAATGGAAACAAATACTTTTGAATGATGATGCATGGATGAGATTATAATTATTGCAATGAATCGATGGTGTAAAGCTAATGTACTCCCATGTAAACTATCACTCAGTTCACAATAAAAACTTTAAAAAAAAAAAAAAGATTATATAATAATGAAGGAGTCTTGGTAGTGTAGTTGGGCTGCTAACTGCAAGGTCAGTAGTCCAAATCTACCAGTTGCTCTATGGGATAAAGATGAGGCTTTCTGCTCCCATAAAGGTTTACTGCCTCAGAAACCCTAAACAGGGTCGCTGTAAGTAGGAACTGACTCAACAGCACCCCCGCACCCCACCACCTAACTATTGTAGGATGACACAGGACCCTGCAGTGTTTCTCCGTTGTCACTGTGAGTTGGAACCGACTCGATGGCCATTAACAATAACATGGTTGTTTAGGGTTGGGTCAGGTCTAACTCACAGTGACCCTGTGTAGGGTTTCCACAAAGTGGCTAGTGAGATTGAACCACCTACCTTGTAGTTAGTAGTCCAGTGCTTGTCCTACAGTGCCACACCAGTTTTCCCAACAATACAGAAATAGGGCATTTATAACATGTTGCCTAGATGCTTCCACTCACTGATTTCAATTCTCTGAATATAAACTCCATGTTGACAGCACCTTGTATGGTGGCACACATTAGATATAAAACTGTTTACAAAGAATGAATAGATAACGCTGAGTTTATGGATGCTATAGGCTAAGCACTAGACTGCTAACCACAAGGATGGCGCTTCAAACCCACCAACCACTCCTTAGAAGCCCTTACAGGATCGCTATGAGTCAGAACCAACTCAGCAGCAGTTAACACCCACCACAACCCCAACATCCAGGGAAACACATAAACAAGTATATTTTAAGCAATCTGTCAGATTAACTGTTAAATTTTAATTATATTTGATAAACCAAAGGACACCTCATGCGCAAAAGACAGTTGTTTTTCTTTAAACAAAACCTTTAATGTGCTGGCTGCTTGTTTTTTATGTTGTTAGGTGCCGTTGAGTTGGCTCTGACTCACAGTGACCTTGTGCATAACAGAAGGAAACCCTGCCCAGATTGTTATGTCTGAGCCCACTGTTGGGGAGCTTCCTGTTTATTGACCCTTCACTTTACCAAGCATCATATCCTTCTCCAGATACTGGTCCTTCCTGTAACATGTCCAAAGTACAAAATACAAAGTCTCACCATCCTGGCTTCTAAGGAACATTCAGGCTGTATTTCTTCCAACGCAGATTTTTTTAAAAAAATTTTTCTGGCAGTCCATGGTACTTGCAATATTCTTTGCCAACACCATACTTCAGATGCATCGATTCTTGTAAGGTCTTCTTTATTCATCATCCAACTTTCACGTGCTTATGAGGCGATTGAAAATACCTTGGGTCAGGCTAACCTCAGTCTTCAAACTGACCACTTTGCTCTTTAACACTTAAAAAGGTCTCGCTCTGGTTACGAACCGGGCTGCTAATCTCACGGTCAGCAGTTCGAAACTACAAGCTGTTCCACCGGAGAAGGATGAGGCTTTCTGCTCCTGTAAAGATTTACAGCCTTGGAAACCCTGTACACGGTCATGCTATGAGTTGGAACTGACTCCACAGCACATAACAACTTGTAAAGCAAATTTGCCTAATACAAATTTCCTTCAATTGTAGATCCAAGCAAAATGAAGTCATTGACAATTTAAACCTTTTCATATTGTTATGCATTGGTCCAGTTGTGAGGATTTTAATTTTCTTCATATTGAGGTACATTCCCTACTGAAGGCTGTAGTCTTTGGTTGTCACAGTGTTTTAAGTCCTGTTTGCTTCCAGAAAGCAAATTTGTGTTACCTGTATGTCACAGGTTGTTAATAAGTCTTCCTCCAATCCTGATACCAACTTATTCTTCATATCTCTAGACTGTTTTAATTGTTAAGGAGTATAGTTTATTAATTCAGAAAGTTCTATTATCTTCCCAGGCCCCCATATACATGTTCTCAGGCCTGTGTTCAAGGACTACAGCTACTAGTTATTTTAAATAATATAAAAGTAACATTTCTGTACCTTTAGAATTTATACAACATATTTTTTATTTCCCTCAGAATCACAGCAACTCAAACCACCACAGCAAGACAGACAGACAAGTGGTGGCCATTAGGTTTTATGTCTATACTGTCTCTTTAAATTTCGATGTCAATCTTGATACAATCCTGATATAATCAAGATACATATAAGATATAAGCAAGATACAATCAAGATGTTCTCTCCTAATCCTATCAATCCTG
>NW_006408583.1:5111354-5228928 GCF_000296735.1 Chrysochloris asiatica
TGAGGTTGGCCCAGGATCGGACATTGTTTTGTTCTGCTGTGCATGGGGTTGCTATGAGTCGGTTCCGACTCAATGGCACCTGACAACAACAACAACATTTTTTATTTCTTTTAACTTTCATATCTACTTTGGGAGGTACATTTGTTTCTTTATTTTTCCTTTTTGTAAAAGTTCAGGAAGACATTATCGTCATTGTTGTTATTTAATAATTTAGTTGGACATTTGTTCACAAGTCCCCTATGCTTTGCAAGAGTCAGATGAGTTTCCTAAGTTGAATTAATAAGGTTTTGTTTTTGTTTTTTTTCTGTTTATGAAGATGAACAGAGTACTCACAACCTTGTAAATGCTGCATGCATCACACTTTGAAAAAGATGAGACTTTAGAGTTTTTAGGGTCAGAATAAAGAAATTGCCACCAGAAAGCACAAAAGCATATAAGCTTCTCCAGAATCATCATAATGATGATGTTGTTGCTGGAGTTTGTTATTAAGTGCTGGAGTCAATTCCAACTCATAGAGACCCTGTATAGATTTTCCAAGGAGCAGCTGGTGAATTTGAACCACCAACCTTGCGGTTCAAAGTGACCTTGAGTTCCAGTGCTTTATCCCACAGCGCCATACTCGTATCTGCCAATGGTGCTATGGATTGTACTTCTGCAGAGTGATGACACTGGAATGTACAGTCGCATTCTGTCCCCTACATTGGAAATACCATAACTACAAATAGGCTGGTTGGACTCAGAGGTACAAACTGATGCAAGAAGAATTCTTGCTTTAATGAGGAATCTATCTCTTAACAAAAGGATCTGATTTCCCCCCTAAAACAACATGAAAACAGTCACCAAAAATCTGAAATTGCTGCTTACTCTCAAAGTAACTAAAGTTAATTCAAAACACTTAATTGAGTCCTTTGGTAAAGTCTGTTTCCTTTTATAATTACAATGCCATTAACTTTGGTTAAAATCATTTTGGAGAAGTTACTTCTGGTGATTAACTTGAAATAAGGTGGTTATTAGCGATGCACTAGGTACAGTGGACGGCACTTAACAACAACAGGTACAGTGGAGCCAGTGCATTACAAATAAAGCAAAGAAGATTCTAGACACTCAAATGGATCCCTACATCTGCTCCAAATGCTCACTTTCAAATCCAGAGTCAGAGTCTTTGTGTACATAAAAGACACAATGAACAGGAAAAGGGAAAAATATTCATTGCCTTCTCCTCCCTGGAGACAAGCTGGAATGTTAATCAGGTTACCAAGTGGGACCAATATTCTGGTTTCTCTCCTGTCTTCAAACAGGTCCGCAACCTAGCCCCTCTCCGATTCTGACCCCATATAAGCCTGCACTGCCCTGCACTTGGGGCTCAAAATCTGGAGAAGTTAGCTCCTCTAAGCCAGCTGGCTTAATAAAATCTGAAACTCTGCTTCACCTTTCTGTGTGGCCTCGGTTTCTTGGGTGATGGATCTAAAAGCTGCTGTAACACTTTTGGATCTAAAGCTGTTGTAACACATTCGAGTAAAAACTGCTGTAACAACATGACTTGAGCCCCATGCATTAATTTGTGAATAGATCTCAGCACGCTATTAGTTTTGGCAACTTGTGCTTTCAAACACTAGCAGAAGAGTTGTAGGAGAATGTTTCCTTTTGTATATAGTTTGAAACATCTGGCCTGAAAAAGCAAAGACTTCTGGTTTTAGAAGAGCAAATAAATACTCTGATGGAGTCACAGCATTTCTTATCTATGGTCATACAGAAAACCAGAAATAGGATATTATCATTCCAGGGGCCTCTGTCTTAGGACTTTCAGGATTTAGAACCTTTAGATTTCAGAATCTTACATTTTGGAGTCAATAGAGGTTCCCATGAATAGGACACTCCTGTGAATTTACGGAGTCCTTGTGTGGCACTGTGAGTTAATGTGCTGGGCTGCAAAGTCAGTTTGAATGCAAAGATGGTGGTTCAAGCTCACCAGCCACTCCTGGGAAACCCTATACAGGGTTGCTATGAGTTGGAACCTACTGGATGGCACTTAACAACATGAATCTTATACTCCAGCTTGCTGAAAACGAAAGGAGGACGATAGGGAGAGCTGTATTTATTTCCTCCCTTTTTTACTCTTCTATTTTCTTGCAAAGGCAGAAGCTGGGGAAAGATTCCAATGGGAAGAAAGGGAGTGATTTGAAAAGGCCAGTGGGGATTTAGAAGCTAGGGTTGATTGTTTATTCTTCACTCTGGCTTTAGCACTCTGAGGTTGCTGATTCAAGAGGAAAATATGCTGAGTAGCTCTTCAGTGGCCACTTCCTCTTCACTCTTTATTGCGGCCCAGGCTTGCAAGCTGGGCCTGAGTGGCCAGTCCTTCAGTCCATGCAGACCTCCTGGTACACCAAAGCTCCTAGCCCTGGACCAAAAGGTCAGCTTGAACCAGGAGGTCGGTGGTTCAAATTCACTAGCTGCTTCTTGGAAACCCTATATAGAGTCCATATGAATTGGAAATGACAGCAAATAACAGAAACAAATTGGTATGGAACCTTGGTGGTGGTGGAGGATAAGTGCTGGATTGCTAACCACAGGTCGGCTGTTCACACCTACCAGCTGCTGTGGAAGAGAAACATGAGGCTTTCTGCCCCCATAATATTCAGTCTGGGAAACCCTGTTGTTAAGTGCGGTTGAGTCCGTTTTGACTCATGGGGTTTCCAATGAGAAATTTTCAAGATGGTCCATCTTCAGGAATAAGGGCTCATGAGATTGCTAGACCAGACATAGGTTGTTAATTCACACCCAGGGATATGTAAGCAGGAAGAATTGGGGGAAGGGAAGAAAGAAATCTGTTCTATAGCTCGGAACTTTAAGTAAGAATGGAATCATTACGGCCATGGGTGCCACCCAGGGTAGACTGGAGCACTGGAGAAGGGGCTTTTCGAGACAAGGGAATAAAACTGTTGTGGGCCAGCCATGCGGCGCATCTGCCTGTGTCTATTGGATTGGGTGCCTAATTTTTTTAAATCGAATAAAGAAAACCTCTTTTGCTAAAATAAGTACAGATTGGATTACTAAAGCATTTGTTGGTATCAACAATGTTTCTCACAGTTGGTGATAGGAGCTGCCATCTTCAAGTGGGAGATCATGTCTCTGATGCAGAAGAAAGAACTTTGGATCTGGGGTTCTAAGTCCTTGGTTCTAGGCCTAATTCTACCACTTATTAGACGTTATCTTCTCTGTTTTAAAACAGATGAGAATAACCCCTCAACAGCTGGGTTCTAAGAGTAAAATATGACAAGTGAAAGCTCTTGTGCATTTCCAGTCTGGCACATGACTTGTCCATTGTGAGATGGAATGAGCTGGAACACAAACACCCACGTGTAAGGCTTTATTGAGGGTCAGGAGGAAAGAGAGAGCAAGTATTGCTGTGGGAAGGACTTTTATACTGGTTAAAGAGGAGAGCGGGGTTGAGATTAGTGGAGGTAAGTGATAGGCTGACTAGGGATGCTGTGCAGGTAGGGAGAGAGGAAGTTCTGGTAGGTTGGAAGAGAGGTTCCGGGAACGAGAGTGAAAGCGCGGCAAGCAGCCATTTTATTATGCATGTGGATGAGAGATTCTATCGTCCATGTTATCACTCATTGGTAGAAAGCATAAGAAAGTGTCAGGGGTAGGAAGGAATGAAAATTCTCTACTTTCCTGCTTGGTTCAAATTCCCTCTGGCCATTCCTCTAAGAAAGAAAGAAATATATGAACTACTGGCAATGCAGGTAGATTGCCTTCCTCTCGCCTTTTCCTGTTCGTATCTTAGTACTCTTTGTTCCTAGGTCACAGTTTCTCATTGGAGTTAAGCAACATAAGGAACTGTGATCTAGAAATGAAGCTTACTTGACTGAGTTCACTGTGAAACAAACATATTTGAAATCCAGGCACTTGCAAAGCAAAATTGAGAGGAGTTACTTAAAACGTAGTGGTACGTACACTTGGTGACGGCATGCACACACATACCACAGGGAGAATTCTAGAAGTTCTGTGGTGCTTGTAACGAATCAAGCACAGTGGTATGGCATGCTAGATATAAAGACACATTGTTTATTTGTTTTAGCGAACAGTTTTGCTTCCCATTGATTGCAGATATGCATTCATCAGTATGTTTACAAGACTGGCTAAAGGAAGAACCCAGATGAATGGCTGCATGAAGGAAGAATAGTAGGCAAACAGACCAAACTGAAAATGTGTGCCGTCTCAAGTCCTTGAGTGAAATCCAGCACTTGAGGATCCTGTCGCTTTCATTTGCTTGTCTTCAGGCTATCAGTCACTCTGATTAAAATACAGACTTGTACTTACCAAGAAGACTGATCTTTAGATCACTGTCATTTTTGCCTGCCTAACATCATTACGCTTTCTTCTTTGGAGGAACCCAGCTTATGCAGTTTGGGTGCAGCTCCCTCAGCCCCTCTGTAGCCAGGGACTTATTTAGGAGGCGGGTATCTGACCCAGATCTTGTCAGTTGAGTACTCCTGCCTCCCAGGGCCCAGATACTGGTTCAGACACTCACAAGTAGCCAAAACTGAATGCTCTCCCTCCACGCCCCCCTCCTATTCCCCTCAAAGGAAACATGGGACTTTGAGGCTACTGGCAGCCATCCAAAGAGAAGCAGAGTCCATTGTTGATCCATTTGACACAGCTGTGTCTGACCCTTTAACTTCTCACTGGTGAACGAATACTCTCCTTTTTTGGCTGAAGCTATTCTGAATTGCGAATATTCCAGAACACTTAATCGTGCTCATGAGGAATCTGTACCTGGACCAAGAACATGGGAACACTTAATGGTTGACAAGGTTGCATTCTTTCACCATACTTATTTAACCTGTATGCTGAGCAAATAATCTGAGAAGCTGGGTTGTATGAAGAAAAATGTGGCATCAGGGTTGGAGGAAGACTCATTAACAGCCTGCAATATGCAGATGATACAACCTTGCTTGCTGAAAGTGAAGAGGACTTAAAACATTTACTGATGAAGATCAGAGAGCACAGCTTTTGGTATGGATTACATCTCAATGTAAAGAAAACAAAAATCCTCACCACTGGATCAATAAACAACATTCTTATCAACAGAGAAAAGATTGAAGTTGTCAAGGACTTCATTCTTCTAGGATCAACTAACAACACTCATGGAAGCAGCAGTCAAGAAATCAAATGATGGATTGCATTAGGCAAATCTGCTGCACAAGACCTTTTTAAAGTGTTGAAGAGCAGAGAAGTCAGCTTGAGGACTAAGGTGTGCCTGACTCAAGCCATGGTATTTTTAATAACCTCATATGCATGCAAAAGCTGGACAGTGAATAAGGAAGAACGTAGAAGAACTGATGCTTTTGAGTTATGGTGCTGGAGGAAACTATTGAAAGTGCCATGGACTGCCAAAAGAACCAATAGATCCATTTTGGAAGAAGTGCAGCCAGAGTGCTCCTTGGAGGCGAAGATGGCCAAACTTCGTTTCTCATACTTTGGACATACTGTCAGGAGGGAGCAGTGGCTGGAGAAAGATGTGTTTGCTAAGGTGGAGGGTCAGAGAAAAGGAGGAAGACCCCCAACAAGATGGATTGGCCAAGTGGCAGCATCGATGGACTCAAGCGTGGCAACAATAGTGAGATTGGCCCAGGATTGGGCAGTGTTTCGTTCTGCTGTGCATAAGGTTGCTATGAGTCAGTATCAACTCGATGGCACCTAACAACAACAACAACATTCTGAATTGAAGGAGTCCCGGTAGTATAGTGGATTATAGGATGAGCAGCTAACTTCAGGGTCAGCAGTTCGAATCTGTCAGCCACTCCACAGGAGAAAGATGAAGCTTTCTTGTCCCATAAAGATTTACAGCCTGGGATAAATACCCTCTACAGGCTTGCTATGAGCTGAGATTTGAAGGGACGGTCCACCACTCTGAATTGGGTCACTTTCCCTTCCATTCAGGAGAACGAAACCATAAAAGAAATTGCCACAAGTAATGATAGTACTTTAACTAAAATCCAATTCATACTTTTTATTTAAATGTGCGTAGCTGTTACAAGGCAGCATTTGTCAGTAAGAACAGAACTTATCTAACTCATTGAGTTAATGAAGATCCTCCAGTGACTTGATGGGAAATGGGTCATGGTACCATCTTCACTAGTACGGTTTGGTTTTCCTGGTAAAACCTCTCAAGCCTTCAAGCAAATAAAAGTCACATACACAAAATTCACCATATTATTTTACTGGAATTTAGAAAGGAGGAAGTTATATAGGGCCAAGTTTTCACAAAGAAAATCTTCGGGTTGAATTGTAGCCAAATGAAAGAGCATTCAAGTTGCCGTGCCAGTCTCAGCTGGCCTGGGCAATGGAAGCAGTGTCCTTCTCGGGTGAAAGAGGTCAGGAGTTAGCTCCATGGTCACCCTTTCATCACTTCAACTCTGTGTCATGGCTCAGTGATCCTGAACACCCATTCTGAAAAACTCCTTCCATCTCTATGGTCTTCTTCATCTGACTGAGAAGGCTGCTGCCTACCAGCCGTAGGCTCTGGTCCATACAGCTTTCTTCTTAAACTCCGGGAGAACTCTCAACGACAGGAGGGTAGCTAAGGAAACAAAGAATAAAGCACACGGTTCTATTGGGTGCATTGCATTTGAACAAGTCATTTTGATCAAAAAGGTGTCAGAATAAAACTTGGCTTTTTCTCACTTGGCTGACTGTAAAGACTTAAGATCCTATTAAGATTTTTGGCAGAATTTTAATGGCAAAAACATATAAAGGTTGGAGGGAGATTTTTTTTAAAGTTATACTATAACCAGTTAATGGGAAATTCTGCAGAATTAAAACAAAACACTGAAGCAAGCATGACTCAACTAAATTTTGTTTACTATGTACCCACAAGTATACATCTTTCCTTATCTGTCATGGGTCCCTCAGGGATCAATTTAAAATGGGAAGGTTCTATATCATCCCTTAGGTAACTTATATTACCTTACTTCAGAACGTTAATATAAATATATTTAAAATACAATAGTGTGAGAGAATGTATATAAGGCACAGCTAAACAATTATGAGTGATCCTAACAAAATCTGGCTAAATAGTCAAGTGATTGTGTACTTCCTTGACCCAAATGACTTGTTTACTCATCAACATCAGCTGAGACAATATACATTTAGACCAATCAATGGTCTTAGAGCCCATGACATCAAAAACGAGTCCAAATGCCCTGAGAAAAATGGACACAGAAAATCCTAAGAAAGAGTCTCTAGGGAAGGGTCAAGTGAAAGTACGTGCTCGGTGGTTATCAGGAACACCTAATACACATGGTTAATGGGTCAGACTGCAAAGCCATTTCAACTGTTAAATCGGTTCCGACCAATAGCGACCTTGTATAGGGTTCCCGAGGAGTGGCTGGTGGGTTTGAACTAGTTATGGTATGACTACCAGACTAGCCAGATAAATTATTATAAGAAAAGGCCACCAGGCAATTTTCCTAAGGTGAAACTTCAGTGTAGCAGCTCATTGCATGCTAGTGACATCAGCATCAGTCACTGTCCCCAAAGTCCCAAGATGTGTATGACACATACAAGCCCCCTCAGGCCAAAGAGTAAATATTCAAACAACTTCTTAGCTTTGAGTGAAAGGGTCTACATAATTTTCACAGAAAGATCCTCCATATTCATGAGTCCTATAATATCTTAACAAAGTCAATAAAGAACGACAAGCAAATGTGAACCAAAGCTATTGTTAGTGAGTTGATTCGGAGTCATAGCCACCCTACAGAATTGTCCCATAGGGCTTCCAAGGCTGCAAATCTTTACAGAAGCAGCCTGCCTCATCTTTTTCCTGAGGAAGCTACTAGTGGGTTCGAACTGCCAACGTTTCTGCTAGTAGCCAAGTGCTTAACCACTGTGCCACCAGAGCTCCTTAGAAAATGATAAAAGACACAAAAAGTCACCCACATTTTGAAAGCATGTGAAATGTTGAATTCCTTTGGCAAAATACTACACATTTGTCAAAAATAATATTTATGAAGCCAGTGTAAGAACAGGGTAAAGTGCATATAAAATAATGTTAAAGTGAAAATGTAGTATTCAAATTATCTAAGTAGGTTTTCAATTACATATGATTAAAACTAAATCAAAATGATATCCATACACAGAGGAGACATAAATACTTCTTAGGAAAAATATCAAAACAGTCCTTGACCAACGGACCTCTAGGTTCCGGTTTGCTTCATTTTTTGTAGTTAAAATCTTAAAATTATAACTTGTAAATTTTGAATTTTCTAACTCTTAGTTAAAAGCATATTTTACAATTAAAACAAAAACTTCAAGAAATATTTAAATAAAAGTTAAATATAATGATGATGGAACTCTTAACTCTTTCTGGTTCAAAATGACACACTGGTGACAGCTCCAGATGACTTGCCTAAGTCGAAGCCAGATGACAAGAATATACAACAGCACAGACAGCTGGCTGACACTAGCCTATAGCAGGCAATAATCACAGATTTGGTACCTTTTAAAAGATCCTTGGATTTCGCTGAAAGGGCTTCAGTAGGGGTTTCCATGATGTTGAATAACCAGTTAATGAACTAGGGGGAAAATGAAGAAAAAATTAGTGAGGAGATCAGTTAGTCCCATGAGCTGTAAAACTAAGAACGAGTGTAATAGCTAAGCGACATCTGACTGGGTTGGGGAAGTGGAGTTGAGACAGGACCAGGCCACAAGATATGGCTGAATGACCTGGCACACTCAAAACTACTTCCCCTAGTTACAACCACAGGAGACAGTTTTTGAGAGCCTAAGAACACATCAACATAAAATCATCAATTAAATACAACAACACCATAATGTCCTGGGGACAACAGACAATTTTATCTCACATGAAGAAACATGAAAGAATGGCTCAAACAAATGACCAAGAATGCAGAGCCAGAAAAACATTTCTGATTATGTTTCAGTTACTTATGGAACTAACTGAAAAGGAAGAAAAATTAATGAGATTTAGATACCTTTAAAGGATTGAAGGAAAACACAGAAAAAAAGAAAGAAAGAAAGAAAGAAAGAAAAAGAACTTTAGAAGATTTCAGAAAAACATTATAAGAAAAAACAAAAACAAAATGAATGAAAATTTTGAAACAACACAAAACTTGCAACTATATATCCAGAAGATTAATACTAAAATTTCAGAAATGGGCAACACATTGGAAGATTAGAATGAGGAGATGAGAAGCAATGGAAGCCTTAACTACTGAGTTGGAACATAAATCTCTCAATACTAGTATGTTAGAAGAATAATCAGAAAAAAGAAAAAGTCTGAAGAAAGCCTAAGAGTTCTGTAGAACACCATGAAGAGGATTAACTGATGGGTAACTGGAATTCCAGAATAGAAAGAGACGATAAAAAGCACAGAGAAAACTGCTGAAGAGATGTTGGAAGAAAATTTCCCTAAAATCTTCAAACACAAGAAGTTAAGCATGCAAGAAGCTGAATGAACCCCAAACAGGATAGACCTCAAAAGAAAATCACTAAGATATATCATAATCAATCTTCCAAAAATTAAAAACAAGAAAAGAATCCTGAGAGCAGCTCAGGAAAAATGAAATGTTATCTACAAAGGGGACCCAGTAAGACTAAGTTCTGATTTCAGCAGAAACAGTGTAGGCAAGAAGGCAAATGACATATACAAAAAATGCAAGAAAAAAAAATGCCAACCAAGAATCATATACCCAGCAAAGCTGTCCCTCAAATAAGACAGCAAAATTAAGACATTTCCAGATAAGCAGAAATTAAAGGAATTTGTAATTAGACCAATTATTTAAATAATTACTAAAGGGTGTTCTGTGGACTGAGAACCAACAACAGCAGACAATAACCTGAGGTTAACATACATGACAACATCACCCAGAATTCAATCCAGATATAAGAGTATCTAAAGTAAAACAGGGTCACTATGGGTCGGAACTGACTCAACAGCACTTAACAACAACAAAGTAAAACAAAGCTACAAGAGAGAAAACAGGGAAACAGAGATATCAACTTATAATGAATTAGACTACAAAGCAAGAAGAGGGAAGAGACACAAAACTTCCAAATGGTGGGGAAATCAGATTTCAAGGTGAAACAGACTGTTTTAAATGGGGTGAAAATTAATATATTACAGGGTAACCTCAAAGAAAATGAATATATCTTCACATCAAAATAAAACAGAAGAACATTAGAAAGACTTAGTAAACATTAATACAATAGAAATGAAAATTAAAAGAAAACACACAAACAAAATGATGCAGAGTAGAACAAAGAAACCAGCAACACCACAAAAGAACCCATGGCAAAAGGACAGCAACTAATTCATATCTCACCAGAGGCTCCTTGGAACCCTATACAGGGTTGCTATGGGTCGGAACTGACTTGACGGCACTTCACAATAACAACAACAAAAGAATTACATTGAATGTAAATGGATTAAAGATATCAGTCAAGAGACAGAGAGTAACAGAATGGATGGAGACAGCCTAAATGCCCATCAAAGATGAATGTTTAAAACAAACTGATACATACAAACAATGGACTATTATGCAATGTTGAAGAAGAAAGATGAATTTGCAGAATGCAGATGAACCTGGAGGATATTATGCTGAGTGAAATTGTTCAATCACAAAATGACAAATATTGTATGAAACCACTGTTGTAAATAGTTAAGAAAAGGTTTTCTTGGTAGAAAACACATTCTATGATGGGGCAGGGCGAAGGGGCAGAGGGGAAAATAATTCAAGGACTAGAGGGTAGACACATGTTAACATGGGTGATGGGGCAGGCAATATACAAGACAGAGGTTGGCAGAGGAAATATGAAGGTAATGGGAGGAATGCAAGAGTTGAAGTGAACAGTAGTAAATACTGTTAATTGATGGTACATGGAGGGTATTGCAATAATTCTAATGAGGCAAAGTATTTTTTTTTATACATTTAATGTATAATGTAAAATATACATTAAAATCATTTGATTTATTGAATGTAAACCTCCTTATCTCATCTGCAAACCTTCACTCAATTCACAATACAAAGAAAGATTTTTAAAATAATCACCTGGATGGAAAAACAAAAACATTAAAATAAAAATTTTATGAATTTAAAAAAATGACCTTGGAATTGGTATGGATCTTCTAAGCATGATATAAAACTGAAAATCATAGAGGAAACGATAGACATATTTGTCTGTATAAAAATACGTATAATAGATGCAAGATGTTTACATTCTAGTTCCATGTGAAACTAGGGCCCCAATACAAATATAACATTACGAGACACCACACTTGAACTTACTCTGCTGTCCTCAAATGTTTCAGAGTAGACTAGAAAACATTTGGGGACAGCAATACTTATGATTATCACATTTGAGAAAACAAACAAGCATCTCTTTTAAATGAGATGCTCACTGGAGATTTACATGGTTAAACTATGGGCAATAATTCAGAAATTGTTTTAAAGATTAATATCCAGTGGAGGTAAAGCTAATACCTTGTTAGACACTGCACACTCAAGAAACCAAGTGGAACAGATAGAGATGAAAATCCTGGAACCCTGGAGATCAAATGAAAGATCGAGAAGTCGATCAAACACTGATGAGAAGAAGAAACTGAATGAGAGCAGCAAACAAGGAGAAATATACAGCAGATGTGTTCTGTCAGCAGGGCCATCACAACATGGCCATTTTGAGATGCCACAAGCTATGTTCCTGTGTGAAGAACACAGGCAACTTTATGGAATCCCCAATAAGACAGAAATACAGTTTAGACAAAACTAGATTGAAGCAAAGTGAGCAGAATACAAACTAGATCTAAGAAAGGAAAGTGCAGGAGAGAACTTCAGACATGCAGGCGACCAGAGCCAGGGAATGAGTTAGTAAATAGGGATAAGATCACTCATGAGCCATGGTCTCTGTTCATTCAGGTTAGGTCCTGTTCATTTGGGTTCAGAAGGGAAAGCCTAATAGGTGGTGGTTGGAGATGCTGGACTCTAAGCATACCCTTCCAGTACTGAGTCAGGATAAGAACCAGGTGGCAGTGCACCAGTTCCAACACTGGTGACCAGTGACCAGAGGTTACCCCTCATCCCCACTCACCCATCTGTCAGTGACCCCGTGCCTGATGTCCTTCATTCCTCCCTAACTGTGGCCCCCACCCTAGTAGCCTGTGGTGCATTACCATGGATCATGCACTACTTACCCGCCACCTACTTGTTAGGCGGTGCATGCTCTCACATGCGATATGCCTGCTGCTTCACTGCTTCTCTAGCAGCTGGGCCATGCACTCTCATGGATCCCACAAAGAAACAAGATCACTCAAGCAAATGAACAAAATACAGGGTCAGAAAACCTTTCTGAGGAAGAATAGCTAACAAGGAATTCAAAAGAATTATATTTAGGACATTTCAACAGATTAAGAAGGAGAACTAAGAAACACAGAGGAAGCCAAGGAAACCCTAGAAGAATTCTAGATAACAATAAAAGAATAAATTGACAAATTAATATCTAGAAGCCAGACAAAAACAAATATTTATCCAGCAGATTAACACTAAAATTTCAGAAATAATAACACATTACAAGGACAAAGGAGTAGAGCTGAATCAACAGAAGACAGGATCAGTGAAAAAGAAAACAAAACTCGTTATCTATCTGTTAGAAGACTGATCGGAAAAAAATATTAAGTAAAAAATTAAGATATCATAAGAATTATGTACACAAGAGGAATAACTTCTGTATGATCAAAATCCAGACAAAGAGGGGAAAAAACCACACATACACAAACAGAGAAAATTGTCAAAGACTTGTTGGCAGAAAATGTCCCTAATTTTAAGAAATATGAGAAGAGACCCATATTTCCATAAACTCTATGTAGGATGGAACCCAAAAGAAAATTACTAAGACATATCATAATCAAAGTGTCCAAAACCAAAGACAAAGGCAATCTTGAGAGCAGCATGGGAAAAACAAAATGTTACTTACAAAGAGGAACCAAAGTCTTTTTTTTTTTTTTGCAGAAACCATGAAGGGAGGAAGACAATAAGATGACACATATAAAACCCTGAAGGGGAAAAAAAAAAACAAACAAACTGACAACCAAGAACTATATAGTCAGCAAAATTGTTGCCAGTATGATGGCGAAATCAGGACATTTTCAGCTAAACAGAAATTAAAGGGATTTGTAAAAATCACACAAACCTCGCAGAATTTCTAATGGGAATGCTTCAGATCAAGAAACAGCAACATCAGAGAGCCACCTGAGATTAAGATGATCTAGAAATGAACCTAGATTAAGAATTTTTAAAAAGTAAAGAAAGTTACAACACTAAAAGTAGGGAACCAGAGACATCGATTTGTAAATGATGACAACCACAAAGCAGAACGAAAATTAATACCCTTACCCAGCAATGCCAAACAACTAGAAAAAAGAGCAGCAACAAGCAAACAAATAAAAACAAAAACCCAAGCCTAAGTCAGCAGAATAAAGGCAACAACAAAGACGTGCTACTAGGGTCCTGGAGTCCTGGTGTGGGGCTATAGGATAAACCTTGATACCAAAGCCTGGCAAAACACTACTGAAAAAGATCATTGTGGATTTATATCCCTCATGAACATCATTGTTGCTGTTGTTGTTGTTAGGTGCTGTTGAGTCCGTCTGAACAACAGCAAGACCAGACAGAAACACAGCCTGGTCCTGTCCCATCCTCATAATTGTCATGGTTGAGCCCACGGCTGCTGCCACTCTGTCAATCAATGTCATTGGGGGTCTTCCTGTCTTTTGCTAACCTTCCACTTGTCCAAACATAATGTCTTTCATCAGGGACTGGTTTGTCCTTGATAACATGTCTGAAGTATGAGAGACAAAGCCCTGCCATCCTGATACATAACGAACATTCTGGCTGTACTTCTTCCAAGACAGATTTGTTTTTCTTCTGGTAGTCCACGGTACTTTTAATGTTCTTCTTCAACACCGTACTTCAAATGCATTGCTTCTTTCTATGTTCTTCCTTATTCATCATCCACCTTTCACATGCAGGAGGCGACAGAAAATACCATGGATTGGGTCAGGTGCACCTTTAGTCTTCAAACTGACAGCTTTGCTTTTGAACACTTTAAAAGAGGACTTTTGCAGCAGACTTGCCTAATGTAATACACGGTTTTGATTTCTTGACTGCTGGTTTCATGAGTGTTGACTGTGGATCAAGGCAAAACAAAGTCTTCAACAACTTCAATCTTTTCTCCATTTACTATTAATTCAGTTGTGAGGATTTTTCTTTTCTTTATATTGAATTGCAATACATACTACAGTCTTTGATCTTCACCAGTAAGTATTTTAAGTCCACTTTGTTTCCAGCAAGCAAGGTTGTACTCTACAATGCCATTCCAGAACTCCAATTAGAGAGATATAAATCAAAACTACCTTGAGCTATCATTTAACCCAATGATAATAGCACTAATAAAAACAAACAGAACATTTTTTAAATGCTGGTCAGGTTGTGGGTAGATTGGAACTCTTACAACCTGCTGATAGCAATGTAAAATTATACAACCACCATAGAAAATGGTGAAGGAAATCTGGTAGTTCAGTGGTTGTGGGTCGGGCTGCTAATTTCACGGTCAGCAGTTAGAAACTACCAGAGGTTCTGCAGGAGAAAGATGAGGCTTTCCGCTCCCGTAAACATTTACAGCCTTGGAAACCCTATGTAAGGTTACTATGAGTCGGAACCAACTCCATGGCACATGACGACCACATGGCACAATGGTACTTCCTTAAAAAGTTACAGCTATCATATGATCCAGTAACCCCACTACTAGGTATATATCTAGGAGAAGTAAAAGCTGTGACATGAACAAATATAAGTACTTCATTGCAGCATTATTTACAGTAGCAAAAAGATGGAAAGAACCTAAAGATCCATCAACAGATGAATGGGTAAACTATGGCATATACACAAAATGGAATACTACATAATGTTAAAGAATATCAGTGAATTATTGAAACACCTCATAACATGGATCATGCTGGAGGACATTATGCTGAGTGAAATCAGTCAATCATAAAAGGGCAACTATTGTATAACAGAGATTATAAAAAGTCAAGACATAGTGTCTATACAGAGAGAGACATTCTTTGATGGTTAGCAGGGTTAGGATGGTGAGGGAGGGAAGACCACCACCTAGAGAGCAGACTGCAGCTGCCGAATGGAAAGGCAATCTACAATATGGGGAAGTCAGCAGAACATGAAGAAGGCTAAGACTGGGAGGTGAACAAGGGTAAAAGGCAACAATGGTAAACAGTACTACATACACAATGCAATAACAGTAATAAAGAAAATAATCTATGATACATAGCTAGACACGTGTGCTGAGCAGGTGTGGGACAGACAATGGGAGTACACCCACAAGTGTTATGTGTGTGTTTGGTCGAGGGTAATTCTTCCTATGTATTTGTATGTGCTGCAAAATATATCCATTTATTAAGTAGAGTGTACAGGAAGTAAAGTTATGAAAACTCCTTAGCCAAAAGCAAACACTTTGAGGGACTGAGTCACTGGGGTTATGGATTTAGTGTCATAGTCTCAGGGGATAAGTAGGTCAGCTGGCATAATAGTCAATAAAGAGAATGTTCTATATCTACCACGATATGTAGTGACAGGATCTTATAAACTTGCAGTCATCTACAATGCATCTGAAGCAAGAAGAGTGAAGAAAATGAAAATTTCATGGAAACAAATAGTCCAAAGGACTAATGGGCCATTGGCACCACGGTCTCTACCAGCCTGAGACGAGAAGAACAAGATGGTGGCAGACTACCACTGTAGACAGCTGTGATCGGAATTATAATAGGGCATCCTAGACAGAATGGGAGAAAATGATCAAACAAAATTCAAAATCATAAAAATGACCACACTTACTGGTCTCACAGACACCACTGGAACCATTAGACATCTTTCAATCCTGAAATTGAATCCACCCCTAGAATTACCGTTAGACCAAACAACAGACAACCTTATAAAGTGGACATTAATACCCATAAGGAATGTGCTCCTCAGAACAATCATGAATATGAGACCAAAAGGGCAGCATTTGCCCCAAAACACAATTCTGAAGATAGAAAGGGACAAGAAACAAGGGTGAATGGAAGTAGGGAGACCAGGATGTAAATGCGAAAAGCACCACTATATTGAGGGGATCACAACTAATGTTGTGAAAAAACACTTAAATAAGCTGTTGGATGGAAATCGAATTGGCTCTGTAAACTTTTATCCAAACCACAATAAAATGCTCAAAAAGAAAAAAAAAGAAGATTAATTAATGTCCATATTTTAAGAATAAGCCACAAAATTTTTTTTAAAGAGTATCAACCTTATAAAAAACCCAACTTTTATCAAACAGGACCCAAGCAGAACCTTCCAATCGACTGCATTAAACATGGGTCAGAGCCCCACCCTATCCATGACACCTAGGAACCTTTTGTTTTTGTTGTTACGTGCTGTCGTGTCAGTGCCAACTCTTAACGCCCCTGTGTAGGGTTTCCGAGGAGCAACTGGTGAGTAGGAACTGCTGACCTTGTGATTTGCAGTCCAGTGCTGATCCTACAGCGCCACACCAGGAGCCTGGGAAGCCTCAATATTAAAAACCTACAGCGTGGACTTTCCTGAGGGGGAGATGATGATATTGAGCTTTTTAAAAATCTTGTCACAGCATCTAGCACAGGGCAGGGCAGGGGCATAGTGGACACTTGGAACACATCTGTGGGAAAGGATGAGCTTTGAGAAGATGGATGTCCCAGACTCATGATTCAGTCCAAGCCTTCCCTGGCCCACCTCAAGCACTGCTGATTGCTCCCTTCCTTTGTTCATTTCCAATACACTGTATTATACCATCTTGCAGTCTTGAAACTGTTTTCCTGTCTGATCAGTCTAAAATATTGAGCTGAGACGTATTTTTTTCCTCCTCAGGATCAGGAACATATGTCACCTTCAATAACTGAATGCAGGTATGAACAGTCTCCCTCTACCCACGCTATCTGTAAGCCAGTGGTTGTTGTAGCCATTGTTGCCGTTTTCACTCCACAGTTATTTGGAGCTTGGGCCAGGCCCAATCTCTGAGGCCAGCTTGTGGCTGAGATGGGGCTAACTATGGCAGCACGTGCCGCACGTTTCACTTCAAGTCCACAGCAGCGACTGCTGTGACAACAGGCAGCTCTCAACCTCACCTTCTGAGTCTGCTCCTTCCACGGTTCCTTCTGCAGGAGGAGAGGCATGCTATTGGAAAGGAGAGTGAGAGTCTCCTCCAGAGTGACCCGGTGCATGGGACTGCTGCCAAGGAAGCCGGATGCCGACTCAGCTGAGCTGCAATGCCAGGGCAGCCAGCTGGCACTGAGGCCAAGAAGGAGCGGGGCCGCATGGTCAGCCCAGGCAACTACTGCTGCTGCAAATATCAGCAAAAAGAAGTCCAGAGCCTGAAATGGAAAGGGCACAAAGCTGGGTCATATGTTTTACCAATACAAAGTGACACACGTTCACACACACCGTGATGATGCAATGCTATTTTCCTCTTCATCCAACCCCTCCCTCCTCCTGCCCCATACCTATCCCAGAAGAGGAACTGGAGCACATATTCAATTTCCAAGCTTAATAAACACATTTTAGAGCATTAGCAGGTCTTTGAGGGTTTCTTTTTATGACGTCAAGGGCCCAACAATCTCCTTATTATTGCTCCGATATTTTAGCAGAAGCAAAATTTATTTAATTCCTAATCACATTGAGAGTCAAACACTCCTCTGTTTTGAAAGAGATTAAGAACTAAGAGTGATATGGCAAGAAATATTTAGATTTATTGTTATATGAGCTGGACTACAAAGTCTGTTTGAGCTGCAAGATTGGTGATTCAAGTTCACCAGCTGCTCCTGGGAAACCCTATACAGGGTCCAGGGTCGCTATGGGTCAGAACCGACTTGACGGCACTTGACAACAACAACAATATAAAGAGCTCTGGTAGCGTAGTGGATATGAATCAGGCTGTGAACCTTAGGGTCAGCAGTTCAAAACTACCAGCTGTTCTGTGGGACAAAGTTGAGGCTTTCTGCTCCTGTAAAGATTTACAGCCTCAGAAGCTATGAGTTGGAACCGACTCCACGGCACATAACAACAACAAAATATATATACACACACACACACACAGATCCTAATTCCAGTTTGTTTTTGAACTTATAACCATTTTTAAGGATCCAATTCAGTGACACTAATCACATTCATCATGTTGAACAACCATCAGCACTCTCCAGTCCTATAAGTTTTCTATCACTGCAGACACTTGGCACGACTTCAGCAATATCTGCCATGCCCTCCTTCTCCCTGTTAGCTTTTGTCCCTAGGCACTGCACGTGTGCACATCATATAAGTGGAAGGATCCAGTGAGTCTGTCCTTTTGGTTCAGGCTTACTTCACTCAGTACCGGATTCCATTTTTGAGCAAAAGAAAGCCTTTCCTCATATGTTTCTTTAGCTGTGCAGAATCCTCCATTTACATTAGACTAATGGAGAATCCTATAGATTGT
This sequence comes from Chrysochloris asiatica, assembly GCF_000296735.1. NCBI lineage: Eukaryota > Metazoa > Chordata > Mammalia > Afrosoricida > Chrysochloridae > Chrysochloris > Chrysochloris asiatica. The sequence continues at coordinate 5,129,928 of NW_006408583.1, forward strand.
GGATATGGATGACTGCTGTGTTGTATTAAAAACCAAATGGATCATTGCTGTCAATAATATAAATTCTGATTTATAGTGACCCAACAGTACAGAGCAGAAACATCACACAGGGCAGAGTGCCGTGTGAGGGGTGGTTGGTGTCAGATGTTTGATCTCCACCTTATAGGAATCAGCCTTGAGCAGATGTGGAGTTTGACTCTCCTTTCCCTTAGGGTGGTTAAGAGGAAGTCAGATGCTGCCCTCATGCCATTTTTCCGGGATCACAGACAGGAACCTTTTCAGGAGACATACTGTGTTGAGCCAGTACAGCCGCTATCCTCCCAGGTATTCTGTGGCGGCCAACACAGCACCCTGGCTTCCTTCCCTGTGCACTAGTGCCTTCTCTGTCCTGCCTGTCAGCTACCTGTCCTGTTGAAAATCTCTCTTGAAGGACAGCCATGGGGGTATCTCCAAGAGTATGGTAGTAACTCCACTTTCCTTGTGAACTCACTGTACCTTCACCAGGCCTTTTCAAAACTAAACGGGAGGAGGGAAAGAAAAGCTACAAGCAAGAGTACATTCCTCTTTCGAGAGCATCAGTATGCATTCTACATTTTAAGAGAGCTAAAGATTACTCTGAGAGATTGTACCTCATCAAGAGCCACATTCTGAACAGATGCTGACTGGTAAGCAACGTTTCGAATGTAACCCATCATGTCCAAGAGCCACTCCATTCTCTTCAGCACGCCTGAAACAAAAAGGACGCTTTCTTACCACAAGCATACAATCATGCCTCCCCCCCTTTTAAGTTTTTAATTATCAGGGATAATTAAACTTTTACGTTTTTAATTATCAGGGACAATCATACCTGGCTGCAAGGCAAAAATTTATGTTTCTCTTTTAATGTGGTAAACATATATGGAACAAAAGATTTGCCATTTCAATATTCTTCACACATACAATTCAGTTTGAAATGTACAACTGAGCAGTAATAACCACGTGGTAATTACTCCACTCAACAGCTCCACATACTTCTGCTGAATCTGAGTCTTGTATCGGAGAAGTTACCTACTAACATTGTTGTTGTTGTTATGTGCCATCGAGTCGGTTCCGACCCATAGCGACCCTGTATAGGGTTTCCGAGGGTGTAAATCTTTACAGGAGTAGAAAGCCTCATCTTTCTCCCGCGGAGCAGCTGGTAGTTTCGAACCGCTGACCTTAAGGTTCGCAGCCCGATTCGTAACCACTACGCTACCAGAGCTCCTTACTAACATTAGAGTATAGTAATTTGTCTTTAGTTTCAAAAACGAATCTAGTCTTCAAACTTATCAACCCACTAGTGATAAAATTCATTTATGTGAGTTTCTCTCTCAACATCTCAAATCTGGGATGCCAAACAGCCAGTAATGTTAAACACTTAAGTATTCCCAGCTCATGCCAAAATCACAGAGAACCATGATTCAGAGATGTAAAAGACCAGTCATTCTAGGGTAACTGGTGATGAGATGAAAAGCTCTGCTGGTCCAGTTGTTAAAGCACTCAACTGCTAACCAAAAAGTCAGCAGGATGACCCACCAGTGACTCTGTGGAAGAAAGATGTGACCGTTGGCCTCTGTAAAGACTCACAGCTTTGGAAATGATACGGGGAAATCCTACTCTGTTCTATAGGGTGGCTATGAGTTGGAATCAATTCAGTGGCAGTGATATGGTTTGGAGAACAGACATCAGCATAAATAATGATTATTTTCCCTTTTTTTGTTTTATAACAATGCAGAGTCCAAGACTGTACAGACAGAAAGGTTTTAAGAAATGTAGAGAATAAGAGCAAGAATGATAACTAGATTTGAGGGCCAGCGAGAACTCACAGCAATATCAAATCTATCCAATGTATTGCAGGTGGCTTCAAGTTTAATTGGGAACACTGAGTTTTCTTCCTGATAAATACATTTTTGGTTTAGCATAAGAATTCAGCTTTCACCACAAGTTTATTTTTCAGTGGGTAGGCACTCATGCAGAAATAGCAATCTCAATTGCCAAAGAGGAGGATGAATCAAAATGTAAAAGACATTTACAGTCATGTTCTTCCCTTAAAACTTCAGAGATTAAAAACGAGAGACGGAAAATGCGGCACAGAAGAGAAGTAGCTTGTCTAGGGTCATGAGGGTTTCTCAGCCACACTGGATTCCACAGAGCAAGGTGTCTTTCAGAATAAGAATGAATGTAGACTTGAGAAGTTATAAGCATATGACTCAAGGGATGGGAGGAGATGCCGGGGAGCTCCTTTTAGGGAGTTATTCAAGTGCAAGGTCTAAAATGGTTTAAACATTGCACCGTGGGATTCATTAGCAGGCTTCAGGCTTGGAGCTTCTAACCAGAAAATACACAACGTAGTGGTTGTCATTAAGTGCTGTCTAGTTGATTCTGACTCATAGAGACCCTGTGTAGACTTTCCGAGGCTTTAAATGTCTGTGGGAGCAGAAAGCCTCATATTTCTCCCATGGAGCAGCTGGTGGGCTTGACCCTTGTAGTTCACAGTCTAAAGCTTATCCTATGGAACCAGTGCACTCCGGCAATTTAAGAAATGCTGCTGTTGTTGTTGTTGTCAGGTGCCATCGAGTAGGAACCGACTCATAGCGACCCCGTGCACAGCAGAACAAAACAATGTCCGATCCTGGACCAACCTCCCTTCCGCTGCCACACTTGAGTCCATCAATGATGTCACCTGGCCAATCCATCTCATTGGGGGTCTTCCTCTTTTTCTCTGATCCTCCACCTTACCCAGCATGACATCTTTCTCCAGCAACTGTTCCCTCCGGACAATATGTCCAAAGTATAAGAGACAAAGCTTAGCAATCTTGGCCTCCAAGGAGCACTCTGGCTGCACTTCTTCCAAAACAGATCTATTGGTTCTTTTGACAGTCCATGGCACTTTCAGTATTCTCCTCCAACACCACAACTCAAAGGCATCAATTCTTCTATGATCTTCCTTATTCACTGTCCAGCTTTCGTATCCGTATGAGGTTATTGAAAATACCTTGGCTTGGGTCAGGCACACCTTAGTCCTCAAGCTGACATCTCTGCTCTTCAACACTTTAAAAAGTTCCTGTGCAGCAGATATGCCCAATGCAATACGTCATCTGATCTCTTGACTGCTGCTTGTTGCTAGATGCCATCAAGTCAGTTCTGGCTCATAGAGACCCTATGCACAACAGAAAAAAACACTAGACAGTTCTTTTCCAAACTCTCAATTTGGCCCACTGTCATGGTACAATCCATCTAGTTGGAGTCTTCCTCTTTTTTGCTGACTCTCCGCTTTACCAAGCATGATGTTCTTCTCCAAGGACTGGTCACTCCTGATAACATGTCCAAAGTATGAAAGACAAAGTCTTGCCATCTTGGCTTCAAGGAGCACTCTGGCTGTACTTCTTCCAACACAGATTGGTTTGAGTTTACAGCAGTCTACGGTATTATCAATATTCCTCTCCAACACCATAACTCAAATGCATCAACTTTTCTAAAGTCTTCCTTATTTATTAGCCTTCATATGCATATGAGGCTAGTGAAAATGCCATGGTTTGGGTGAAGTCCTTAAACTGACATCTTTGCTCTCAAATATTTTAAAGAGGTTTTGTGCAGCAGATATGCTTAACGCAATACGTTGTTTGATTTCCTGCCTGCTGCTTCTATGAATGTTGACACTGGCTTCAAGCAAAATTAAGCTGGATAACTTCAATCTTTTACTATTTATTCTGATTTTTATTTTTTTTACATTGAGATATGACACATACAGAAGGCTGTGGTCTTTGATCTTCATCAGTATTTTAAATCCTCTTCACTTTCAGCAAGCAAGGTTGTATCATCTGCACATTGCAAGTTGTTAATGATTCTTCCTCTATTCTAGAAATCATGTTCTTCTTCACATAATTCAGTTTCTCATGGAAAAAGAATACAACCCTAGCACACACCTTTCCTGATTTTAAACTATCTAGATCTAGTATCTCCTTGTGCTTGAACAACTGCCTTTTGGTCTATGTACAGGCTCCTCATGAACATAATTAAGTGTTCTGGAACATCCATATTTCACAAAGTTATCCATAGTTTGTCATGATCCACACAGTCGAAAGCTTTGCATATTCAATAAATCACAAGTAAACATCTTTGTGGTATTCTTTGCTTTCAGCCAAGATCCATCTGATGTCAGCAATGTTATCCCTCATTTCACATCATTGTCTGATTCCAGCGTGACCCTCTGGCAGTTCCCTGTCACTATGCTGTTGCAGCTGTTTTTTAATTATCTTCTGCAAAATTTTAATTGCATGTGATATTAATGATATTATTTAAGGACTTCTGCAATCCATTGGGTCACCTCTCTTTGGAATGAGCACAAATATGGATCTCTTCTAATATGTTGGCTGGACATCGATCTTCCAAACTTCTTGGCATAGATGAGTGAATGCCTCTAGTGCTTCACCAATTTGTTAGAATATTTTAATTTGTATTCTCTATCAGTTCCCGGAGCCTTGTTAGTTGCCTATGTTTTTAGTGCAACTTGGACTTGTTCCCTCAGTACCATTGGTTCCTGATCAGACATATGCTACCTCTTGAAAAGGTTGAAGTTTGATCTTTCCTTCCATCTTCTTTTGATGCTTTCCACATCATTCAATATTTTACCCATAAAATCCTTTAGTATTGAAAGTTGAGGCTTGAATTTTTTCTTCAGTTCTTTCAACTTGAGAAATGCTGAGCATGTTCTTCCCTTTTGGTTATCTAACTCCAGGTCTTTGCACGGTTCATCTCGAGTTGCCATTTGAAATTTTCTGTTCAGCTTGTTGCTTTAGCATCTGTGTGCTGGAGAGCAAGTTTCAGAGTCTCTTCAGAAATCCATTTGGGTCTTTTTTCTTTCTTTCCTGTCTTTTTAATGACCTTTTGCTTTCTTTCTCCTGGTACAATGTTCTTGCTATCATCCCACAACTCTTCTGATCTTTGGTAATTAGTGTCTAATTCATCAAGTCTTTCTTGAGATGGTCTCTAAATTCAGGTGTGATGTGTCCCTGGTCATATTTTAGCGTTTGTGGACTTGTTGTAATTTTCTTCAGCTTCATCCTGAACTTGCATATGAGCAATTAATTATCTGTTTCACAGTCTGTCACTGGCCTTGTCTTGGCTAATGCTATGGAGCTTTTCCACTGTATCTTCCCACAGATGTGATCATTTGATTTTTATGTGTTCCATCTGGTGAGGTCCATGTACATAGTAATTGTTTATGTTGCTTAAGGAAGGTGCTTGCAATAAGTCAGTTACTGGTCTTGCAACGTTCTATCATGAGATCTCCAGCATCATTTCTATCATCAGTGCCACATTTTCCAACTACTGACCCTTCTTCTTTGTTTCCAACCTTCACATTCCAATCACCAGGAATTATCAATAAACCTTGTTTGTCTTTTTGGTCAATTTCACACTGAAGAAGTTAGTAGAATTCTTCAATTTCATCATCACTGGCTTTACTGGTTGGTGTGTAAGACTGAAAAATAGTGGTATTAACTAGTCTTCCTTGTTACTGTCTTTAAGTGCAGTTGAGTAGGTTTTGACTCATAGAGACCCTTTACAAGATTTCTAAGGAGCCACTAGTGTGTCTGAACCACCAACTTTGTGGGGAGCAGTCCAGTGCTTATCCTGCAGCAAGACTCCCTTGTAGGTGTCTGGATATTATCCTATCACAGAAAACATTGCACTTCAAGATCTTGAAATTTTTTTTTTTTTCATTGATTAGTGCTCACCATTCCTCTTCAATTTGTCATTCTTGGCATAGTCAACTATATGATTGTGAGATTCAAAATGGCCAATAGCAGTCCATGTCATCTCACTAATGCTAAGGATACTGATTTTTACGTGTTTCATTTCATTTTTGACTACTACCAATTTTCCCACATTCATACTTTGTACATTCCATGTTCTGATTGTTAATGGATGTTTGCAGCTATTTTTCCTCATTTTGAGCAAATGAAAGTCCAGAAAGCTATACTTCATTCATGAAATCATAACAAACTCTACTTTGAGGAGGCAGATCCTCCCCAGTCACATTTTGAGTGATTTCCAACCCGAGGAGCTCATCTTCTAGTACTATATCTGACAATATTCCACCAATATCCATAAGATTTTCAGTGGCTAAACATTCAGAAGTAGTCCACCTACCCTTCTTCCTAGTCTGTCTTTGCCAGGAATCTTAGCTGAAAACTGTCTACCATGGGTGACTCTGCTTGTATTTAAAATACCAGTGGCATAGCTTCCAGCATCATAGCACCATGCAGGTCACCACAGTACAACAAACTGACAGACGAGTTATGGCAGATGGGGCTTGTTGTTGTTGTTATTAGATGCCCTAGTCAGTTCCAAGTCATAGCGCCCTTACATACAACAGAAGGAAGACTGCCCAGTCCTGCGCCATCCTCACAGTTGTTGCTACACTTGATCCCATTGTTGCTGTCACTGTGTCAATCCATCTCGTTGGGGGTTCCTCTTTTTCACTGACCTTCCACTTTCCCAAGCATGATGTCCTTCTGCAGGGACTGATCCTGTCTAATACGTCCAAAGCATAAGTGACAATCTCGCCATTCTGGCTTTCAAGGAGCATTCTGGCTGCACTTCTTCCAACACAGATTGGTTTGTTCTTCTCGAAGTCCATGGTATTTTTAATATTCTCCAACACCATAACTCAAATACATAAATTCTTCTATGGTCTACCTTATTTATTGTCCAACTTTCACATGCATATGAAGCTACTGAAAATACCATGGCTTGGGTAAAGCACACCTGTCTTCAAACTGACATCTTTGCTCTTGAACATCTTAAAGAGGTCTTGTGCAGCAGATTTTCCCAATGAAATACGTCATTTGATTTCTTGACTGCTGCTTCCATGAGTGTTGATGTTAGATCAACAAAATGATGTCTTTGACAGCTTCTAAATTTTCTCCATTTATCATGATGTTATTTATTGCTCCAGTGGTGAGGATTTTTGTTTTCTTTATACTGAAGTGCAATCCATATAGAAGGCTATGGTCTTTGATCTTCATCAATAAGTATTTTAAGATGTCTTCACTTTCAGCAGGCAAGGTTGTATCATCTGCATATTGCAGGTTGTTAATGAGTCTTCCTCCATCCTCATATAATCCCATTTCTCAGATTATTTGCTCAACACACAGGTTGAATATGTATGGTGAAAGAATACAACCCTGGTACACACCTTTCCTCATTTTAAAGTATTCACTGTCCTCTTGTTCTGTTTGAATGACTGACTCTTGGTCTATGTACAGGTTTCTCATGAGCACAATTAAGTGTTCTGCAATACTCATTCTGTACAATGTTGTCCAAACCTTGTCATGATCCACACAGCTGAAAGCCTTTGCTTAGTCAATAAAGCACAGGTAAAGATCTTTCTGGTACTATCAGCTTTCAGCCATGTTGTAGGTAGGGAAGCTAAACATTATTATCACCCCTGCAAAATCCTGTATAGAACAGCAATTTAATTTTGTTGTCACTATTTTTTTATCAGTTAAACGACCATGTACAAGCCATTTTCCTTAAGGCATCAAGTAGAATCTATGTACATATTGTCTGTTAGGGAAACTGAAGTTAAGCAGGATGCAGTAACCTGGTAAATATCTCTGTGAGAGTCTGAAGGGCCAAATGCAATGAAAATCCCTCAAAAGAATTTATTCCCATCTCCAAAAAGTAGATGTGCTAAGGTCTAGCTGCGCATTTCCATTCAAGGGGCTCCTTAGGGTATGAAGAAGATCTAACCTGTTTCACCCCTGTGCTGAGCACGATTTTCCCAAGAAGCTAGTTTAGAAGCTGAGACAATGACAACTGCAAAGGGACAGGAGGTTGCAAACATTTCTGTTGCTGACGCATATGCAGATGGGTCTTACCTGTGTTGGTGTGGCTCACGATCCGTGCATGGTATAAGCTGTGCAGCATCAGCCAGGCCAGTGTCTCCTTATCCTGGTGCTGCACAGCCACACTGAGGATGTCAGTCAAGTGCATCATGGGGAACCGTCCTTGAGAGATTAAGTACAGTTTGACAAAGGCAGCCTTTTCTATGTTGTCCTGTAAAAAAGACAAATTGTTTGGTTACTATTCAATGATCTGAAGGGGCTACAGAACCCTTGAGGCAAGGACAAAAACAGAAAGGGCCAGTCTGAAATTGACTACTACTCTAAATGCTGTATCTGTTTATTTCCTGCAATATGTGGACTGCATGCTTAGGTGTTTTATTAAAATAACCATACACAGAGAGGGTTATACTATCACTTCGTCTTTTTACACATAACAAAATCACCAATGTGATCAGGTGTTAGGGGGTGATGATTTTTAGTGACCCAAATCCACTGGTGTCCAGCCAATTCTGACTCCCAGTGACTCTATAGGACACAGCTGAGCAGCCCCAAAGGATTTCCAAGGCTACAGATTGTCAGGAAGTGGATTGCCACATCTTTCTCCTGCAGAGTGACAGGTGGGTTAGAACGGCCAACCTTTCCGTTGGCAGCTGAGCACTTAACCACTGTGCCACCAGGACTCACTGATATTTTTACTAAGCATGCATAAATAATCAAAACAAAAACAACAAATGCAGTACTTAAGCATGTGTCTAACATCCCTTCTAAGCACTTAAGAGCACTTCTTGAAAGTATGGTATGTGGTTCCCTAAGGGACCCCCAAACTCATTTTAGAGGACCTATGAGTTCAAAATTATTTTTATAGTACTACTAAGACATTTCCAGCCTTTTCCACTCTGTTCACATTTATCCTCATAATTCTCAAACAAAGACAGGTAAAGTACCAGCCCCTGAGCATGAATCAAGATGGCAGCAGAAATGTACCAGTATTCACTGTGTTCTTCACCGACACTCACAGGCCAAACAAAGCAAAGCACAACCAATGAGTGTCACTGAAAATGTTCTTGTGGCAGCTGTAAGATGATTAATTTTATGAAACCTCCACCCTTGAGTCCTGGTGTGGCACTGTGGGTTAATGTGGTGGATGACAAAGCTGGCATGAACTGTGAATTCGGCGGTTCAAGCTCACTAGTCGCTCCTCGGAAGCCCTATACAGGGTCACTATGGGCCGGAGCTAACTTGACAGCACTTCACAACAACCCTTGAGTACATATCTTTTGAATCCTTTATGTAACAAAATGGGAATGCATGCATAGGGCGTCTATTATGTGCCCAAGTACAATGGAGGCCTCAATAAAGAACACTTGTAAGATTCAAGTGAGAGAGGAAGTAGCCACTTTTTTCATGGATCACCATTTACTTGACAGAATGACTGGCAAACTATGGCAATTCAAACTGCGTATTGGACAGATTTCTTTCTTAAACTTGAGGGAAGTGAGCCCATCACTTCAAGTCAGACATCCGATAGTATTTGTTGCCAAAGATAAAATATTAGCTTTCAAGTGAAAAGTTCGAGTTTTGGACAATTTTTATCTACTATCCCATGAGCAAAGCAGTCCTGGTGATGTTGTTATTAAGTGCTCAGACAGAACCAAAGGTTGGGACAGAAGTGGCAGCCTGCTTCCATACAGATTCAGACCTGGTAACCTATGGGACACTTCTACCCTGTTTCATAGGGTCGCTGTGAGTCAATATTAACTTGATAGCAGTAGGTTTGTATTTTTGGTTGACCATGATGGACTTGGCAGCTTTCTAATACGTAAAGACTTTTCTGATAATCTTTCTGGTGATTTTTTAATCAAATATGATGCTTTCTTATTACATAATAATAAAGGAGTCCTACCATGGCACTGTAAGTTAAGCACTGGATTATTAACGGCAAGGTTGGTGGTTCAAACCTATGAGTCTCTCCTTGGAAACCCTATATGAGGTCGCTATGAGTCAAACTTGACTTGACAGCATTTAACAATGATAAATTGTTGTATAATGCAAAATATCCACATGAGGAAGATCTTAAAAACTCAGTGCTCCAGTATTTTCCAAAGAACTAATGTGTGCAGTTACAAAATCATGCATGGGTAAAGAACCACGGTGTGAGCTGAACAGAATATGTGAAATTCATTGGTATAGTTTCAGATGCTACATTCCAAGGTACCTTTAAGAAGCTATCACCTATTGCGTTTTAGTACCAAAGAAGGACAACCACAATCATCTGAAAACTATGAACATGCTTTACCCCTACATATGTGCATGGGGCTAGATTTTCTTCATATACTTCTCCCAGATGACACCAGAGCAGGCTGAATGACGCACCAGCTCTGACAATCCAGCTGACTTCTATTAAGTCACACGTTGAAAAGATTTTCAAAGATGTAAAACAATACTATTTTGTTCACTCATTTTCTTTTTTTTATAATTTCTTCTTATTTATGTTAACAAGTAATAGGTTCATTCTTATTATTTTGGAGTACATAAATATTGAAAAATTCTTGATGTTAATTTCTAGTATGATAAATGTTAACATATATAGCCCTGGAGTTGTCCTGGAGTCCCGGTGTGGCACCGTGGGTTAATGCATTAGACTGTGAGGTCAGTTTGAACCGCAAAGTCAGCGATTCAAGCTTACCAGCTGCTCTTTGGAAACCCTATACAGGGTGACTATGGGATGGCTCTGACTCGACAGCACTTAACAACAACAAAGTTGCCCTAAGACCAGAAACTTCAAAACCACTGCAGTAAAATATATTTCCACATTAACTTTATGTAGTAAATGAATTAGAAGTCAAGAAATTTAAGCTTTTCACCACTAGCTTATTCTTAGCTCAACTCATCCCAGAAATGGATAGGTAACTCTGACCTTAGTGTTGCCATTGTTAGGCTGTTAGGGTCTGTTGTATATAAGGCCGCTAGCCGACTCATAGCGACCTTATATACAACAGAATGAAACACTGTCTGGTCCTGCGTCATCCTCACGATTGTGGTCATGCTTGAGTCCTATTGCTACCACTGTGCCAATCCATCTCACTAGGGGTCTTCCTCTTTTTCGCTGACCCTCCACTGTCCCAAGAATGATGCCCTTCTTCAGAGGCTGATCCCTCCTAACATGTCTAAAGTACAAGAGACAAAATCTTGCCATCCTCACATACAAAAAAGCATTCTAGCTGTACTCCTTCCAAGACTGATTTGGTTGGTCCTCTATCAGTCTATGGTACTTTTGATACTCTTCTCCAACACCATAATCCAAATGCATTGACATGTCTCTTGTCTTCCTTTCTTATAGTCCAATTTTCATATGGCTATGAGCAAATACCATGGCTTGGGTATTTTTGCTGTTAATATCTCTGCTTCTGAACACTTTAAAGAGGTGTCTGACAGCAGATTTGCCTAATATATCATTTGATTTCTTGACTGCTACTTCTATCAACATTGACTATGGATACAAGCAAAAAGAAGTCTTGGACAACTTTAATCTTTTCTCTATTTATGAGTCCAGTGATGATTTTTGTTTTTGTTTTTTACACTGAAGGTTATCATCTTTTATCTTTATCAACATGTCAAGTCCTCTTCACTTCAGCTATGTGTGATCTGCAGATCGCTGGTTGTTAATGATTCTTCCTCCAGTCATGATGTCATGTTCTTCACATAATCCAATTTCTCAGATTATCTGCTCAGCATACTGACTGAATAAATACGGTGAAAGGATACAACCCTGGCGCACACCTTTCCTGATTTTAAAGAATTCGGTATAGCTTTATTCTGTTCAAATGACTACCACTTGGTCTATGTACAGGTTCCTCATGAGTACAATGAATGTTCTGGAATACCCTGACCTTAGTATAACACACCAACTCTTTTTGGGGCCATCAGGTGTTGTAAATGGTACTCTAGGAACCAAGAGAATAACACAGCAACATTTAACTCAAGGTATCAAGAAATAAATTATATGCATTACTTCCAACTATATCATGGAATTAACTTAATGGCAATTAACAATAATATATTACATGGATGTAATAATATTATACAACGCATTGTGTATTATGTAATAACATTATACAATAATAATATACAACAGATATTGTTGTTGTTGTTGTCAGGTGCCATTGAGTCGGAACCAACTCATAGAGACCCCAAGCACAGCAGAACGAAACAATGTCCGATCCTGGGCCAACCTCACTACCGCTGCCACACTTGAGTCCATCAATGATGCCACCTGGCTGATCCATCTCGTTGGGGGTCTTCCTCTTTTTCTCTGACCCTCCATCCTACCCAGCATGACATCCTTCTCCAACGATTGTTTCCTCCGGACAATATGTCCAAAGTAGGAGAGATGAAGCTTAGCCATCCTGGCCTCCAAGGAGCACTCTGGCTGCACTTCTTCCAAAACAGATCTATTGGTTCTTTTGGCAGTCCATGGCACTTTCAGTATTCTCCTCCAACACCACAACTCAAAGGCATCAATTCTTCTACAATCTTCCTTGTTCACTGTCCAGCTTTCACATCCATATGAGGCTATTGAAAACACAATGGCCTGGGTCAGGCGCACCCTAGTCCTCAAGCTGACATCTCTGCTCTTCAACACTTTAAAAAGTTTCTGTGCAGCAGATTTGCCCAGTGCAATACGTCGTCTGATCTCTTGACTGCTACTTCCGCTAGTGTTGATAGTTGATCCAAGAAGAATGAAGTCCTTGACAACTTCAATCTTTTCTCCATTGATAAGAATGTTGTTTATTGGTCCAGTGGTGAGGATTTTTGTTTTCTTGACATTGAGATGTAATCCATATCGAAGGCTGTGCTCTTTAATCTTCATAAGTAAATGTTTCAAGTCCTCTTCACTTTCAGCGATCAAGGTTGTATCATCTGCATATCGCAGGTTGTTAATGAGTCTTCCTCCAATCCTGATGCCACGTTTTTCTTCACAGAACCCAGCTTCTCGTATTATTTGCTCAGCATACAGGTTGAATAAGTATGGTGAAAGCATACAACCCTGTCTCACACCTTTCCCAATTTTAAAACATTCAGTGTTCCCATGTTCTGTTCGAACAACTGCTTCTTGGTCTAGGTACAGATTTCTTAGAGGCGGCACAGGAGGCACTCACTCATCTCTGCCAAGAAATTTGGAAGACAACTGTCTGGCCGACTGATTGGAAGAGATCAATGTTTATGCCCATTCCAAAGAGAGGTGACCCAACAGAAGGCGGAAATCATCAGACAATCTCTTTGATATCTCAAGCGAGCAAAGTTTTGCTAAAGGTAATACAGAAACGGCTACAATCATACATTGACAGAGAACTTCCAAAGGTTCAAGCTGGATTCAGAAGAGGCCGTGGAACGAGAGATATCATTGCTGATGTCCGATGGATCTTGGCTGAAAGCAGAGAATATCAGAAGGATGTTTACCTGTGCTTTATTGACTATGCAAAGGCTTTCGATTGTGTGGATCATGACAAGCTATGGACAACATTGAGAAGTATTAGTATTCCAGAACAACAGATATTACATGGATGTAATAATATTATACAATATATTGAGTATTATGTAATAATATTATACAATAATAATATACAACAGATATTACATGGATGTAATAATATTATACAATATATTGAGTAATTATGATCATAAATAATTGCCTAGTACTTGTCCTGTGCCAGGCACTGCTCTACCTACTTAACATGCAATTAAGAGGCAGATGCTATTATTATCTCCTCCTTACAGATGAGGAAACTGAGGCAAAGAGAGATTATAAAACCTCAGGTCACGCTGCTAGTAAATTTCTGTTGTTTAGTGCCTCTGTGGTGATTCTGTAATCTTTTATGGTAACAGATTGCCAGGGCTTTCTCCCACAGAGCCACTGGTTGGGTTCGAAACACCAACTTTTTGGTTAGTAACAGAGACTCTAACCATGGTGCCACCAGGGCTGGTAAATGTGAGAGCTGGCTTTAAAGACCTAAGCCATGAGGCTCCAGAGTGCACTCTTACAACCATTTTCTTATACGATTGCTTCATATGACGTCACCCTACTTTGTCCAAAAGGTGTGAGAACAGACTACGCTTTCCATGTACCAGAAGGTTCTTTGGTCAGTATACTCCCGGTCAATAGACTTCATAATGAAGACGTTTTCATGTACTTATTTTTGTCCATAAAAATCAACCACTATCAAGCTGACTGTGATTTAGGTGACCCATGTGAATCACAGAACTATACTGCGTAGAGTTTTCAAGGGCTCTTTTTATTTTTCAGAAGTAGGTTGCCATGTCTCTGGGTAGACTAGAACTTACCACCATTTGGTTAGCAGCAAAGAGTATTAGCCATTTGCACCACCTAGGGACCCCATTTTTGTTTATTTGTTTACAGGTGACACTAAGATTTTTTTTTGACAAAATTGAGTTAAAAAGTTATTCATCCAGCTTTCCATCCACACCACCTTCTCGCCATTCATACCACATTTATTAACCACCAATCAAGCTATTAGGCCCAACACTAGACCCCAAACAGAAAGGTAAAATAATAAAATGAATGAGAAACAAATATGAAGTAAACTAGCTTCATCTAAAATGATATTGTAATCATGTCTTCAATTGTAAATTTCACCCCAGAAATGGAAAAAAAAAAACCAAAAAAAAAAAAAAAATGTGCATGCTATTACCTTAGTAACCCGGGCAATTCGGTTGGCATCATCATCAGTCATTTCCGAGAGGCATTTTGCTACACTGATATACAGCTCGATTTCATTTCTCTGGTAAAGAAAATTCCCCCGCCTGTTAGAATACATTGTGATGTAACACAGCAATTCTCAATGCTCAATTACATTATTAGATATATTTCCAGGAATCTCAGCTGATGAGTTTCTATTTTAACCAAACCAATACATATGACGAATTTTTTTATGATTTTAAAATATCTTTTGTTATCTTATATATTTGTTTGTCTGTGATTTTTTATTTATTTATTTATTTATTGGCTTGTTTAGTAGAATTTTGTCATTCCAAATAGCATTTGAACCTCTTTATAGCACTAATACTTGGAGGTGGTCTGTTGGGGAAGAGGATGGAGAAGGGCTCATATTCAGAACCTGATATACACAGTGTACTGGACTCGATGCCCAAGGATTCTCCAGGTAGCAGGTAGAAGGATTTCTCAACTTGCTCATCATCTACAAACACTTGGTTAAAAGGCCTGGCAGCAAATTTCATGGTGCTGCACTGGTTAACCTGCTTCTGAGCCTGCTCAAAACTTTGGTTCTAAATAGCCAATCAATGTAGATCTTGAAAGCAAACCCACTCTTAGTAAAGAATGTGGCCTTTCCACCCATGTTCTTAAAACATACACCTCCCTGGTTTGCCAAAAAAGCTTTAAAAAAATCCCAAGCATAAATTATCAGGACTGTAAATATTTTTTTTCCTCACCCGAATCTTATTTGGCAGAAGGTCAAAAATTTTCCTAACAGCGTCACTGAGCAGACTCCAGAGGTGGTGTGCAGGACTGGGCAGTTTCATGGCCTGGCTCAAACCCTGTAAGGCATTCTGGCATAGCTCAGCACTTGAAATGGGGGGAGCGGCTTGAAAAACTGCCACCATTACATTTTCAACAAAAGCCAGGATCTGTTCCTCAGACACGTGTTTTATCCACAGAGGTGCAGATACCAGGAGGTATTTCTTGATACTCAGCTAGAAGCAAAACAGAAGAGTTCAGATGTAAACAGACAAGTCAACGTTTACAATGCTCAAAACCAGCAGGTCACCATTGTGTTTGAGGGTCACATGAGAGATAAAAGGTTCAGGTTACACCCTTATCCTCCATTTCCCCATAGCTTCATGGTCCAATGGGCCACCAATGTG
The DNA here is from genome assembly GCF_000296735.1 of Chrysochloris asiatica. NCBI lineage: Eukaryota > Metazoa > Chordata > Mammalia > Afrosoricida > Chrysochloridae > Chrysochloris > Chrysochloris asiatica. The sequence continues at coordinate 5,145,701 of NW_006408583.1, forward strand.
GGAGCATTTGACTGTTGCTGTTTCTTCTGATCCATACCAGGGTGACTCATGTGTATATATGGGATCTGCTAATCCATCTGTGAACCACTCAGTGTAAATCTTGGATCTTTTCAGTGAGGGAAATAAACGTTACTTCTGAAAGTACTGACAGTTGCTGTTCAGTTTTTAAAGGTAACATTCCCTGGCAAGAACAGCCTTGAAGACCAAACAGCTCGAGAGTGCCGGAAAGTTAGTATTAGTTTCCTCTATTTTGAAATACCAAGACCTCTATCCGAAACCCTACACAGGATCGCTATAGTTGGCACTGGCTCAAAGGTACTTACCAACAACAGCCCAAGAGCTTAACAAAAATAGTGTTTAGATTATCATCTAATGATTTTATTAATCAGCAATCAGTTTATATCCATTAAGGAAGAACAGCTGAGTCTAAGAGCGTTGAATAATTAGTGCTGGTGTGGCGCTGTGGGTTAATGTGCTGGACTGTGAAGCCAGTTTGAACTGCAAGGTCAGCGGTTCAAGATCACCAGCCGCTCCTGGGAAGCCCTATACAGGGCCATTATAAGTCGGAAATGACTCGATGGCACTTAACAACAACAACAAACTTGGTTAAGGTTTCACAGGACTTATTCTGAAATCCTAACATTTGACAACTCATGAATATAGATCCTTGCTCAAATGAAGGAAGGGAAGCCCATTTAAACTGCTCTGTAGCAAAGAGCACAACACAGTGGGTAAGAACTTGGATCCTGGAAACAGATCACTCAAGTTCAAACCTAGTTCTGCCATTTATTTATTAGCTATGGAACTTTGGGCAACTTACTTAACTTCTCTGTGACTCAATTTCAAAAATGGGAGCATATTGATAGTGTTCACTCATTATGAGTTGTGGTAAAAATAAATTGGTTCAAATATGTAAAGTGCCTGGAACATAGTGAACACTCAGTGACTGCTGAATATCATGGTTAGGCTATTGTTAACACCTTCGTCCAAGAATCTGGAACCAAGTCCTTCAACCTTATTAAACCTATAGACATCTGCTGGAATACATTCAACTAAAAGATGATCTGACATTAATTCCTTTTTCTGAGAAGTAAGAGTAACTGGCATACTGGGATCATTTGAGCAAAGAATCAGATGAAGATATGCATACAATAGAAAAAGGCATTTTAGAGTTCATGAAAGCCAAGATGGAACACAATAAGTAATAGCTCTGTTATGTACTATACATTTTAGCAGAATGAGCTCAAAATTCTTGGAAACATAAGTATGATACTAATGAGCAGCAAGTTTGAAAGAAGTAGTCTTAAAAATAAAAGCTGAGAAACGATATACGAAAGAATGAACGTAAAACTAATGTTCTCCCATGTAAACTATCACATAACTCACAATAAGACTTTAAATAAATAAATAAAAGCTGACAATAAAATCTGTACATTTCTAAAATAGTTGAACATCGACCAATTCTTTTTGGTACAGTAACTGTGTATTCCTTCTATCTTCTCTTGGCGCTTCCTGCAGGGTTCTATATTTTGCCTATGTTGTTGTTGTTAAGTGTCACCAAGTCAATTCTGACTCACAGACACCCTGTGTATGGTTTCTGAGGAGTGACTGGTGGGTTTGAACCACCAACCTTCAGGCTAACAGTCTACTGCTTATCTTATAGTACTGTATCCTTCAGAATTGCAACTTGAGGTGTGAATTTTTTCTTTAGTTCTCTCAGCTTGAAAAATACTGAACATGTTCTCAACGTTTAGTTTTCTAACTCTGGTCTTTGCATGTTTCATAATACTTTGTCTTCTCGAGCAGTTCTTCGAAATTTTTGTTCAACTCTTATGTTTCATCATTTCTCCCATTCACTTAAACTACTTTATGTTCAAGAGCAGGTTTGAGTCTCTTCAGAAATCCACTCTGGTCTTTTCTTTCTTTACTGTATTTTTAATGATCTTTTGCCTTCTTCATATATAATATTCATTCCACAACTCCTTTGGCCTTCAGTCATTAGTGTTCAATGCGTCAAACAGTTCTTGAGATGATCTCTATATTCATGTAAGATGTACTAATGTCATATTTTAGCTCTCATAGACATGTTTTAATTTTCATCAGCTTCAGTCTGAACTTGCATATGTGCAACCGATGGTCTGTTCCACTCAGCTCCTGACCTTTTTTTGGCTGAGATATTGAGCTTCTCCAGTGTCTCTTTCCATAGTTAGTGGACTTGATCCTTACATAGTCCATCTGGTGAGGTAAAAGTGTATAGTTGCTGTGTATGTTGTTGAAAAAAAAGGCACTGATAATGAGTAAGTTGTTGGTCTTGCAAAATTCTATCATGTAATATCCAGCATTGTTTCAAACACCAAGACTATAGTTTCCAATCACCAATTCTTCTCAATTGCCAACTTTCACATTCCAATCACCAGTAATTATCAATACATTTTGATGGCATGTTTGATGAATTTCAGACTGCAGAAATTGATTGAATTCTTTAATTTCCTCATCACTGGCATGAGTAGTTGGTGAGTGAATTTGAAAACAGTTATATTAACTGGCTTTCCTTGTGTTGCTGTTAAGTATCATCATGCCAATTCCAATGTACAGCAACCCTATGTAAGGTTTCTAAGGAAAGACTGATGGGTTTGAACCACTGACCTTGTGGTTAACAGTCCAGTGCTTATCGTACAGCATCACACCATAGCTCCTAAGATTTCCCTTGTAGGCATATGATGTTATCCTATTACAGATAGCTAGATCCTGAGATACACTTTTTGAAGATAATGTGGCACCATTCCTCTTCGTGATTCACAGCATAGTAAGCCATATGACTGACTCCAAATAGCCAATACCAGTCCAATTCAGTTCATTAATGCCTAGGATATCAACCTTTATAGTGTTAGGTTTATATTTAAGTCTTTGATCCATCTTAAATTAGTTTTGTTGTGTATGTTGTGAGGTATGGGTACTGCTTCATTTTCCTACACACAGACATCCAGTTTTGCCAGCACCAAATATTGAGGCTGTCTCGTCCCAATTTAATGGAATTTAGCTCTTTATCAAAGACCAGCTATCTATTAATAGATGCATTTATGTCAGGATTCTCAATTATGTCTCATTCGTCTATGTGTCTGTTGATTGGCCAGTACTAGGCTATCTTGCCTTAAATGACTGTAGAGTAAGTAGGTTCTGAGATCAGGAAGTGTGAGGCCTCCTACCATGTTCTTTTTCTGCAATAATGTTTTATGATTCCAGGCCCTGTTTGCTTGCCAGATAAAATTGATTATTAGCTTGTCCATCTCATTAAAAAATGCTATTTCAATGTGGATTGGGGTTGCATAGTATCTTAGGTCACTTTGGCTAGTATTGACATTTCACACTGTTAATTCTTCCTATCTATAGGAATGGATGCTTTCCCATATATGTAGGGCTCATTTTCATCACTTTTCTGTTAGTATGTTGTACTGTGGTGGCTTACTATGATGCTGGAAGCTATGCCATCAGTATCTTAAATACCAGCAGGGTCACCATGGGGAAAGGTTTCAGCTGAACTTCTAGACTGTGAGAGACTAGGAAGGAGAGGTGGACTACTTCTGAACATTTACCCACTGAAAAACTTATGAAGAGCAGAGGAACACTGTCAGATATAGTGCTGGAAGATGAGCCCCTTGGGTTCGAAGGTATTAAAAATATGAATGGGAAGGAACTGCCTGTTCAAAGTAGAGTTGACCATGATAATGTGAATGGAGTAAAGCTTGAGGGACCCTCATTTGCTGATGGGGCACAACTCAAAATGCGGAGAAACAGTTGGAAACATCATTAATAATCGAAACATGGAATGTACAAAGTATGAATCTAGGAAATTTTGAAATTGTCAAAAATAAAATGGAATGCATAAATATCGATATCCTGGGAATCAGTGAGCTGAAATGGACCGGTATTGGCCTTTCTGAATCAGACAGTCATATGGTTGACTGAGCTGGGAATGACAAATTAAAGATGAATGGTGTCACATTCATCATCAAAAAGATTATTTCAAGATTCATCTTGCAGTACAATGCTGTCTGATATTGAATAATACCTATGTCCTGGTGTGCTATAGTATTAGCACTGGACTGCTAACCACAAGGTTGGTTCAAGCTTACCAGCCGCTCCTTGGAAACCATAGACCAAACTACATAGACAAAGAGGCAGTCATTCAAACAGAACAAAGGGATATTGAATGGTTTAAAATCTGGAAAGGTGTGCACCAGGGTTTTATCCTTTCACCATACTTATCCAATATGCACAATGAGCAAATAATCTGAGAAACTGGATTATATGAAGAAGTGATCAGGATTGGAAGATTCATTAACAACTTTGGATATGCACACGATACAACTTTGCTTGCTGTAAGCAAAGAGGACTTAAAAAAATCAAAGACCACAGCCTTCAGTATAGATTGCACCTCAATGCAAAGAAAACAAAAATCCTCACAACTGGACCAATAAATAGCATCGTGATAAATGGAGAAAAGACTGAGGCTGCCAAAGACTTCATTTTGCTTGGATCCATAATAAACAGTTATGGAAGCAACAGTCAAGAAATCCAACAACATATTGCATTAGGCAAATCTGCTGCACAAGATCTTTTTAAAGTGTTCAAAAGCAGAGATTAGTTTGTGTACTATAGTGTACCTAACCCAAGCCATGAAAATTTCAATTGTCTCATATGCATGTGAATGTTGAGCAATGAATAAGGAAGACCACAGATGAATTGATACATTTGAGTTATGGTGTTGGAAAAGGATATGAAATGCCAGAAGAACAAACAAATCTGTGTTGGAAGAAGTACAGCCACAATGCTCCTTAAAATGAGCATGGTGAGATTTCATCTCGCATACTTCAGACATGCTGTCAGGAGGGACTCGTCCCTGGAGAAGGATGCCACGCTTAGTAATTAAGAAAGATTTTTTTTAGTCTGTATTCAGGGACAAATGCAAAAGAGTATTTTACACCTAAGAGTGGGGTGAAACGAAAACGAAAATCTAGAAAAATTCCTGGGATTAAGGAAACAGTCTATTAGAGCCGTGCCTGATATAAAAGGAATTAACAGATTTACAATGTGGACTTTACAGTCAGGCATATCTAACTTTCTGACTTACTACATAGTAAATAATTTCCATTTGCCTTAGTTTATCTACATGCAAACTGGAAATCACAGAATCTATTTATCAGAAGTAAAATAAGCTAGACACAAAAGACTTTTTGTATAGTTCCATTATAAATAATTTCTAATGGAATTATATGAAATACAAATTTAAATGAAATTTCTTTAGAAAAGGTAAGATTATAGACAGAAAACAGATAAGTGGTGTCTGTGTGCTAGGTTAGGAATAGAGATTGAATACAAACAGGCACAGTGGAAATTTGAGGGGAGGGTCAAGGAAGTATTCTTGATGCTGACTGAAAATCTATCAATTTACTGAAACTCATCAACTTACATGAACTACGAAGGGACTTCAAAAAGTTTGTGGGAAAAGAATGAAAAATTTCCAGAAGCTTTATGAAGTTCCCTGATATTTTATCATCTATAAATAAAAATGCAATAAAGCTATTAACAAGTTTACCTTTCTGGTTGTTGAGAGACTGTGTCTGCTGTTGATAAGTACTGAGTGTTTAAAGGTATTATGTACATAGCCAGTGCTCAGAAAGCAGAAGCTATATGGGAGCTTCTGGGAGCGTACAGGCAGAATAGCATCAACAGCTAACAGAAGGGATGCAGACCTCAGTAACATCCATCTTCCATCACAAAGAGTTAGGAGGAATGGGAAAGGGCAAAAGCAAAACAAAACAAGATACAAATAAGATAGGCACTAAAGACAAGACCATGAAGAAATATTACCAGGGCATTAGACTATTCTTGGAGTTTGGGCGTGGCACTGCAGGATAATGCACTGGATCGCAAGGTCAGTTTGAACTGCAAAGTCGGAGGTTCAAACTCACCAGCCACTCCTCAGAAACCATATACAGGGTCACTATAAGTCAGAATCGACTTGATGGCACTTAACAAAACAGAACAGAGTATACTTAAAGAATTAAAGCTTCCTAGAACAGAATAGCGGGCCAGATTATAGAGAAAATTAAAAGATAACACATTATAAAATCATGCAGTGTGTGCTTTTGGTCTGAGCTTGTAATGTACTGAAAATTATATATCTTTACTAATTTCACATCTTTAAAAAATGGCACCCCATTTGTCCTACCTATCTTTAATCTCTACCCTGGAAGGTGTTGGCCCCTCTAACATAAATACCAGGCTGAATCACTTCTGGGGATGTTCTCAGCTATTCACCTACACCATCTCCACTGATAGCCTCGGGGGCCTTTAACTTGATGCCCAAACAAATCCTATCAAGTCTTCAAAGCTCAACTAATTGCTGCTTCCTATGTGGAAGGGAAGGACCATACATGGATAAGTCCAGTGTTTGTGGGTCTTTCTCTTAAGAGCCACTGGAATGTTTACATCTACTATATAATTAATAAACCTAGGTTCAAATAGCTCCTTAACTTTCTACCTGTATGGTCCTGAGAAAGGAACTTTTATACTTCTGATCACCAGTTTTGTTTTTTTTCTTTCTTGGTTTGTTTCAAAATGTTGTTGTTGTTGTTAAGTGCCGTCAAGTTGGTTCTGACCGATGGCGACCCTGTACAGGGTTTCCAAGGCTGTAAATCTTTACAGAAGCAGAAAGTCTCATCTTTCTCCCATGGAGCGGCTGGTAGTTTCGAACTAGTAACCTTAAGGTTCGCAGCCTAATTCATAACCACTACACTACCAAGCTCAGACTACAAATTCCTAGTTTGTGAATTCTCAGCCAAATAATGGTTAAAAAGGCCTAGCGGTGTGGTTGGCATACAATTAATAAAATAGCAACTGGTAATCAAGGGCTATGCCCAGAGAGATCCAAGGAATGTTTTTTGATTAATGTGGATTGATTATATAAGAAAACACGTAGTTCCTGTGCTCTGGAATTCTGATACGTTGCCCAAGTTTTCCAGTCAGTACCTTAGAATGCCAAACATGAATGCCAATGGTCATGGTCAGATTCTGAATCAGTGAATTTTCCAATTTGCTGGCCAGCTGCTTGTCAAGCCCCCTAATTTCTGAAACTCCCATTTGTCCATTTTTGATTTTGAGCACACGCGCACACACATGAATGTTAATATCCCCAAGGGCAGCATCTCCTCCTGTTGCCCAGTGCCCTTAATTACACATACACTCAGATTATGGGTTAGTGGCGGCATCACCCACAAGCCCAAGAGCGCAGCTGCATTCTGCGATGACTGTGCCTGGGTCACCATAATTTCAAGGCACAGCTGCTGTATCTCTTCACCTGAAAGACAGGAAAAGAAAAGAATCTTTGTAATATAGTTGCCTCTCTGCCTCAAATCGTAATATCTGTGTGACTTCTGTAGGTAAGAGAGTAGTCCTGTAAAATCAGTATTTTGAGGGTCCTTTTTAGTTATGAGGTGAAAATAGTGTCCACTAGAGTGAGAATACCAAGCCACCTTCGAACTAGCAGGGGCTTGTTTGGATTTGATAGGAAGATTTTTCTTATAATATTAAGAGAAACCTAAGTACTAAGTGCAGGAGACAGATGAGGCTTTCTACTCCCGTAAAGATTTGCAGCTTCAGAAACCCTGGACAGGGTTGCTATGAGTCGGAACCGACTCCACGGCACACAACAACAACAAGTACTCAAAACCTAAAAAAATTTGAGAAAATTCTAATATAAAAGTCCCCTTGTCTTTGTTTTCCCCAATTTTTACTTTATAACCAGTTGTTGTTTTGTTAAGTGCCATCTAGTCAGTTCTGACTCATAGCAGCCCTGTATAGGGTTTTCAAGGAGTGGCTGATGGGTTTGAACCACTGACATTGTGTTAGCAGTCTAGTGCTTATACTATAGCTACAGCATTCTATATAGATCTGAAATGACTTAAAAATGAAGACACAGTCACTAGCATCAAGTAGTGGAAACAACATCGAACTAGTCTGATTCCCATCAGCAGAGTTACTTTTCCAACCAGGACTTTCCTTCTTCCCCTCGCCTTTCCCTCCCCATCAAGAATTTTAACTGATGCAGTTTCAGAACAGCACACAAAAGCAAAGGAGGGCCACAGAAATATACTTTATGAATGAAGCATGTTGACATATTTTACACAAGGGTTAAGTTCAACTAAAAGCATTTAATTAAAAAAATTGTACACAATCAAAGCTATCCTTGGTTGTTCTTCAAATTACACATAAATTACAGCAGTGAAGTCTTTGTGAATATTAAATGTAGGTAAACACTCTAAATAACAGAGCACTTATAAACTCACACACACATACAACATTGTCTAAACTGTCCTTGTTATCTTTCTTTGGTATTAAACCAGTTCATGAAATTATATTTGCATGGGATAGGCCCTGCTGTATACAGAAGTTGCTGTGGATGAATTGGAGGTGTGTACATGTGAATTCCGTTAGTCTCAAAACAAAAAAAGTATTTGTGGGAAACAAGAAAATGACCTCTAAGGATGTCCATATCCCAATCCCCAGAATCTGCAGATATGTTTACTTTGCAGAAGTGATAAGGTTAGAGACCTTGAAATGTGGACATGATCCTGGGTTATTTGGGGGGGTCATTACTCACATGAGTCCCGATAAGTACAAAACCTTCCCCAACTGCAGAGAACCACAGAGATGGCAGTATGAGGAGGCCTCCGCCTACAGCTGCTGGCTGGGAAATGGATGAAGGGGGCCACTAGCTAGGGAACACATGCATGCCATCTTTAGAAGCTTGAAAAGGCAAGGATGGACGTGGCCCCTCCTCTAGAGCCTCTGGAAAGGAATGCGGCTCTGCCTACACCTTGATCCTAACCCACTCAGACCCAGGTTGGCCTTGTGAAAGACAGAACAGTAGGATAATAAATTTGTGCTATTTCAAGCCACTAATCTATGGCAATGTGTTAGGAGAACAAGAACAATTGAATACAACATTCCGTATGGTACTTCGTGGTTAACCACCAAACCAGGCTCGATGCATCCACACCACATGTGTACACTCATCTGTGAAATGTACACCCCAGGTGAGTACTGTCTTGACTGAGTGCAGCAGGCCAGTCTCTAGACCTCATGATTTTCATAAAGTCACTCACTGAAAGTAACCCAGCCATCCCATCCAAGAAGACGATCCTCAGGACCTCAGACATCTGTCCAGTCACTAGTAATTACCACGTGACATAGCATCTATTTTTCTACTTAGGTCAGACCCTCAGAATAGAATCCAAAGACCTGGAAACACTTGAAACTTACCAAAGTTCAGTCTCATTAGTGGAGATAGTAGAGCAGCCCAGTTCACAGGAGGGTATTGATAGCTTTCTCCAACCATTGCTATGGGCTTCATCACTACTTTAAGAAGGGGAGGGGGCACAGACTCAGGACCTGCCACAGAAAGGAAAAAGTAATCATAAAGCACCTCATAATATCACGAACGTAGAAAATGTCAACTTTCCCTTCTTTTTCTAGTTTTAATTGTGGCTAACCCTTCCATGTGTGCTCTTAATCGCTTTGGTATCTAACTTTGCATCCTCTTGTTTTTCTGTCCCTTTTTTTGTCTTCAGCTTTCCCTCCTGTCTGAGTGGTTTCCCTCCACATTCTGATTGAGCTTTCGTTCTTGCCTTTCTACTCAGTTTTCTAAAAAGAGTCACTTGCTCTAGCACTCTTGCCTCCTTATTTAATCCTCAATCCATGTGTCCCAGAGAGGACAATTAGTGAACTACTCAGGTACATTGCCCTGAAAGGACTATGTTATTGTTGTTGTTGTTGTTAAGTGCCGTCAAGTTGGTCCCGACCCATAGCAATCCTGTGTAGGACTATGGGTTACCTATAATCCCTGCATCATGTCATATACAGCCTCACCTACTCCTCAGCCTAGGCCATGGCTGAGATCCAGAAGGGAGCACCTGAGGTAGTAACAGCTACCCATGGGTCAACAAATACCTGAGACATATCTGATATTATTTTAATATTATTTTCTTTTTTTAAAATATTATTTTAATATTATTTTCTTTTTTGTGGTGGGGAAGGGTATAATTTGGAATTGAGAAACAGACACTGGAGTAGTCCTAAGTAGGTACAGTCTGAGTTTAGAGTAAGCGTTGTTAGAGGCCAGGTACAAGTGAAGTAACAGGGAGGTAAAAAAATGCATAACAAAAGGAGAAATGACCAAGGCACAGCAGAATCAGCCAGAAGAAAGGCAGGAAAAGGAGAGGCAGAAGAAACAGGCACCTCAGAGGCAACAAGAAAAACAAGAAAAAGTAGAGCTAAGAACTGAAGGGGAAAAGTAGTGTGGAAAAGTCGCTAAACAAATAGCTCCAACCCACAGCAAGTGACTAAAAATACACAACTCCTCTCAGGAAAGGAAGAATCTGACGTCCAGTGTCATCCCATTATGATATTAAAGAGGTCCACATTTCAACAACAATAATGAAGCATGCAAAGAAACAAAGCATAGCTGATTCACAAAAGAAATGAACAAAAATTATCCCTGAAAAAGCAGATATTTGGATTACCTGACAAAGATTTTAAATCAACTGTCTTAAATATGCTCAAACAGTTAAATAGTCAAAAAAGAAACTACAAGGAAAAATAGATAATCATTTTTGGAAGAATGAGGACAAAAATACATATATAAACATATAAAAATACATGCCTTATAACAAAAGGGGTGCTCAGAGGGAAATGTACAGTTATATATAAAATAGAAGAGAGATCTGGTCTAGAGAGAATGAACATTTTCCAGTAGTTTTGCATTCACTACTGAATGTTGTTGTTGTTTTAAGTGCTGTTGAGTCATTTCCAACTCATAGTGACCCTGTATAGGGTTTCTGAGGAACGACTGGTAGGTTTGAACCACCAACTTGAGGTTATCAGATCAGTGCTTATACTACAGTGCCACACCAGAACAGAACATCCTCATTCAATGGATGACCTATCACATCTGAAAGGCTGTGAGACACCCTTCTTCAAGAATGTCTCTCCCCATAGATGTGGGGCTCTGGAACACCTGGCAGGAAGTGTTTTTTCTGCTGGTGGTGGGAGGTCTTTCGGTCTTGCTAGGTTTCAGTTCCTGGCGCCTCACCCTGGTTTCCTTGTGAAGGGACAAGATTGTATCTACCTCCTCCTACTGAAGTCCAAGCTCACATCACCCAGAACATCACCCATAGCTGGAGATGTTGGGTAGGCAGGAGCTAGGTGTCCCTCTCCCCATTAAGTCTTTTCCATGGCTGTCACTGCTTTCAGAATAAAAGTCTCAACTTCTGAGTTTGAATTTTTAAAAAAAAGAGAGCTCTCAAATTGATAGCCTAACTTCACATCTAATGGAACAAAAAAAGAAGAGGAAATTAAATGAAAATTAGCAGAGAGAAGAAAATAACAAAGAATAGAGCATTAGAAAAACAATAAAATCAATAAAGTCAAAAGATGGTTCTTTAAAAAGATCAACAAAATTGAAAACCTTTAGGTAGATGAAGAAAAAAGAAGACGACATGAAAAAGTAAAATCAGAAATGACAATGGAAATATAACTATGACTGCTGGTGTGGCCCCACAGAATAAGCAGCTAACCTCAAGGTCGGTTTGAACTACAAGGTCAGTGGTTCAAATTCACCAGCTGCTCCTTGGAAGCCCTAATACAAGGTTGCCATGAGTTGGAACTGATTCGACAGCACTTACCACACACACAACACACCGGCCTTAATAAAAATTAGGAGAAAATGCTATGAAGAATCATATATCAAGAAACCAGATAATCTAGATAAAGTAGATAAATTCTTAGAAACACACAAATTACCTAAACTGACTAAAGAAGAAGCTAGTAAAGTAGACACTGAACCATAATCAAGAACCTCCAACAAAGAAAAGTCCAGGATCAAATGACTTTACTGTTGAGTTCTACCAAACATTTAAAGATGAGCTAAATCCAATGCTTATTAAAATCTCCCTAAAAATAGAAGAGGAAGGGACATTTCCTAATTTATTCTATGAGGTCAGCATTACTCTGATACCAAACCCAAAGACACCATGAGAATAGAAAACTACAGACTAATATCCTTTATGAATATAGGTATAAAACTCCTCAATGAAAATACTAGCAAACCAAAACCAACACCATATTGAAAATGTTTTATACCATGTCCAGGTAGACTGTATCCAAGGAATATATCACTTTAATAGAATGGAAGTGAGCAGATTTTTGTTTTTAAAAAATGTCTTAGATGTAGTGTATTCAAATCTATTCCAGGTCTTTCTGAAGTATTCACAATAGAAACTTGCATTTTCTAGAGGATATGGGGTGTCAGGAAAGGTATTTATCCTCTGCTTTACTCCATGACTCGGTGTGAAACATGACTATATTCCAGCTGTTTTACTGCCTAGACTCAAGCTCTCCCTTGACAGGACTATGGAACATGCACTAATGACTGCACTTTACTGTACTCTTTAGATGTTGCTTCTCTAGTCTCTAGAATTGACCTAATATAAAAGAAAGTGTCAGAAAAAAGGAAGACTTGTAAAATGGAGAATGGGTAAGTGCTATAAGGCAATAAACCTTCTGCATTTGAAAGGCAGAGAATCAGCAATGAGTAGCATAACTTGAATCACAGCATTTCCCACTGCATTTGCACAGAACAAAATATGACACTAAGTGGAGAAAGGAACTACAGTAACTGTTAGGAGTGGAGAAACTACTTGGTAGTCCTGCATTTTGGTGGGAGGTATGGAAAGAGAAGGAATTCCAAAGTTCCAAGGAGAATGGAGCTGCATGATTTATCCCCAGAGATCTTCCGTAGGGGACAAAAGAAGCCCAATCTTAGCAAGTGGAAGGATCAGCCTCTTTATTATAGTGTTTGAGTCCTGGTGTCATGCTGTAGGATAAGAAATGGATTACTAATCATAAGGTCAGCAGTTCAAACCCATCAGCTGCTCCTTGGAAACTGTACACAGGATCACTAAGACTCGGATCCGACTCGATGACACTTAACAACAGCATCTTGTAAATAAGTGTCCTACATAAGAATTACAGAAGTGCTTTATAGATAATAAGGAGCACTATGGGATACACACTGCGGCAAGATAGACAGTTCAAACCCACCAGCAGGAGAAAGTAGAGGCTTTCTGAGCTAGTCAAGTTTGGTTTTCTAGACAATGAATTTGAAACTGACAAGGTCTAACCAAAACCAAAGACCCATTGTCAATGATTCGATTCGGACTCATAGTGACTCTGTATAGGGTTTCTGAGACTGTAAATCTTTAGGGGACCAGAAAGCCTCTATCTTTCTCCAGCTCAGGGGATGGTGGGCTTGAACTGTCAACCTTGGGGTTAGCAGTCCAGTGCTTATTTTATGTACTTGTTAAAAGACTTCAGATGTTTTAAAATCAAAACACAAAAGTTGTTTTAAATCTCTCATCCAGTTTACAGAGTCCAAGAGCCCTGATGGTAGTGATAGCGGTGTGCTCTGGATTCAGTTCTGACTCATAGCAACCCTGTGTAGAATTTCTGAGGCTATAACTCTTTACAAGAGCAAAAAGCCTCATCTTGTGCATGAGGAGTGGCTGATAAATTCAAACCACTGACCTTGCAGTTAGCAGCCCAATATGCTACCAGGCTCCTTAAAAAACCCTGACACATATAATATATTTGAACACAACACAGTATAAGAAGACCCATTTTTACATATATGTTGGCTTTATGAAGTATTAGATCTCAATGCCACACAGTGCACGTGTGCAACCCCTACAGAAAATGTCTGGCAACAGGAGGCTAACAATAACAGGTGTTGGGTAAATTTTGTCACCAATACCTTGCTTGTGAGGTGTGGACACACCCTCACTTTCTCCTTCTTCAGCATTGTTTAGAGGCAACTTAGTTTATGATTAGTAGGCCAATGAATGAGGGGGATTTGGAAAACTCAAGGAAAAGTGGCATTAAAAGATAATGAAAATTTCCACAAACATTTTGAAGCCCTTTCATAGATGCTTAAAGGTAAAAGTCAACATATATTTGAAGACTATTTCATGCCAGGTAGCTTGTTCTGAGCATTTAGATAAGGTAGTACAGACACAGCTGTTGTTCCTACCCTCAAGGAAATACAATCTACTGGGAAAGATAGGCTTTAAAGAACTGTAAATAATTATAAATATGCAGAGTGCTGCTAAAATAAAAACATACGGAAAAGTAACACACAGGAATCTAAACTAATCTGGGAACATTAAGGAAGTCCCCTCTGACTAATAAGATTTATCTACATAATGACAATCTCCAGTGAGAACTAAGAGATGCTTGTTGATGTTATTTACTGTCCACCAGATTCTGACTCGTGACAAAAATGTGTATCAGGGTAGAAATAGGCTCCAGAGGGCTTCCAAGACTGTGACATTTCAGGAAAAGTTTGCCAGGACTGTCTTTTGAGTTGCCTCTGGGTTGGTTTGAATTGCAAACTTTTGGCACTTAACTGTATGCACCACCCAGAGACTCCAAGAGATGTTTTCCCCCTGCCCCCAAAATATTTGAATCAAAATAGTTATTGAAAACAATAGATGATTCTGATAAATTAGTCAGATGTGAAAAGTTGGGTAGAATGTTCTACTTTAACACCAAGTATTTCAACACATTCAGATTTATCAAAAATATGAACATCCCTAGGACTCACTCTGAGCTCCAGGGAAGGTTGCCAAGTAGGGTGGCAGCTCACTGAAGGTCAGGACCTGAAGGCAAGACAGCTTAGCAGGGCTGTGGTCCAGCAGGGTCAGAGAACTGGATACATAAAGTGGGATTGAACAAATGAGTAAAGACATGGAGAATAAGGGGACCCAGGTTTCTTGTTGTGAGAGAAGGGAGTTACATATACGAGAAGAGGGAAAGGCAGAATGAACCCTGTGATGTTGAACTGGAATTGGATATATTCTGTGAATTTGTGTTGTTTAATGAGGGGGCTTAAGTTCAAGGGAAAATTAAATTAAAAGATAATGCAATATTTTTACACAAACTTTTTGAAGTCCTAAGTGTATGTACATGGATTTCCTGCTCTGTTCACTGACAGGGCCTAGGAACAATTCCAGTAGCACTCAGATCTGAGATTCTACATACCATTCTTTACCAAAAGGGGCCTGGGCTGCCTGGTAAATGACAAGGCTGAGGATAGTACAAGATGAACCTAGAACAACTTCTTGTGACACAAAGTAAGGAAGTACTCAAAGAAAAATGGGGTCACAAAAAGAAGAATGGGGTCACATGAAAAAGACAAAGAGCTAAGTTGAAGGGGCTCCTACTGGCCAAATCTGGATCAATTTGAGGATCAAAATAATGCACAATGGAATAATACACAATACAACAGGGATTTAGGAGCCCACACTAACATAAATACATGGAGAAATAAACAGGCAGGAGTGGCAGCCCTTCTTTACATTCGAGGGCCCACAGAAAATGTATATGAAATAATGGAATTTCAATGTCACCTTTGAGTTAGCATGATTGTAATAATTAATTCAGGCAAGGAGGGAGGGGGTTATGCACAAGAAGGGGGAAGGGAATGGAAAAACAAAGCAGATGGGAGAACAATTAGGCAGGTTTGCATGGGCTAAGTGGGACAGAGGTAAAGAATGATGTATGCGCAACATTATAACAACAGGGCTCTGGAATTCAGGGATTGAGAAATGGTTGGAATCGGGAAAAGGGGGTAAATAATGTTAAGATACTTGGCTGTCTTTTGAATCTTGGTTCCCAGGCATATCATTATAAAATAGACACTGGAGGGGGAGAGAAAGGAATAGCCAGAAATATCACCATAGAAAGCTTGTAAGTCCGTCTTCTGCCTATAACTGATTGGAATACCTAAAATGGGGCTACAACGTGCCCAGTGAAGGAGGCTTCCTGCAGAGCCTCTGCATTACCTAAGACCATAGGTGGAATCCTGAACCCCATCCAGATCTTCTGAGGTGGGAAATTTCCACTTGAAAGGACAAGCAGACCAGGCTGGAGTGACTAGAAGAAAAGAAGATACTTCTTGAAAGAAAGACCAACAGGAAAAATACAAAACAATATAGGCCGACTGACTGGTTACTATAAGAACAAGCAAGTTGCTTGACCAGGAGCCATCAAGGCAAGTGGTCGGGTCCCCTCAGGGCAAACCCCCTTCCAATACTACGACTCAATAGGAATACATGCTCTGACTGGTGACCACATTCGTCACCAACAAGGGGAAGTGAGGGAAAAACAGCAATGAAGCTGCGAGCTAGGCCCTATAACGTTCAATAGACTCCTGTGAACCTGGATGGAGACCTGGTTGGCCAGCAGTGTGGCAAGCCCTGGAGACTCTTGGGCCCAGAGTCAGTGACATAGCCACAAAGGACTAGAGTGGAGAGTGAAGTGTCCAGCTGACAAGAGGAGAGGGCATATGCATAAGAACACCCACAC
The DNA here is from genome assembly GCF_000296735.1 of Chrysochloris asiatica. NCBI lineage: Eukaryota > Metazoa > Chordata > Mammalia > Afrosoricida > Chrysochloridae > Chrysochloris > Chrysochloris asiatica. Next base: position 5,162,183 of record NW_006408583.1, read on the forward strand.
TTGCAGATAATATCGACTTGACCAGGCTTCAATGACTAGATGAACAGAGCTCAACTAGAAGAAGAAAGAAGAGGAAAAAAAGACTAATCTGATACAGTTTGATAAACTTGACCTACACCTATGCATGCAGTAACTCAAAAGAGGGAACAAATCTTTACAATGAGGATCATTCCCAACCTCTCCATACACAGAGTAGACAGGGATGGGCAACTGGGACATTGGTTACCCAAAATGGGGGGGCTACAAAGGCAAGAAGTGACTGGCTTACAAGCTTTCAAGAGGGAACCTAGATTCAGAGGGCATGGAGGAATATAGAATTTCCACTGAGTAGTATCCAGTCAGTCTAGGTGGGGCTGATGAAAGGAGATGGGGATAGGTCTCTTGTGATAGAATAGTGAATAATTGTTATGAGGACTGACTGTGATGGTTGGAAATGTAAAGGTAGATGTTTTATAGCAAAAGGAGGGGAGTGACTGACTTTGCAGTCTAGGAGCGGAGGTCCCTGGGACCATCAAGTGAGAAGAGCAGAGTGTGGGACCCTACCCAGAGAAGCAGTGATGCCAGAGATGGAGGCAGAGATGATGACATGGAGCGATGGACTTTAGATCCAGAGAGGGAGAGGGGCTGTGTGCTGAGGACTGGGGAGTCAAGACTTGCAGGGTATACCCTTTGGTTGGTTGATGATGCATGGAGGGAATTGTAACCATGGCAATGAAATGAAATCCGATAGGATGAATGTAAAGCTAATGGTCTCCCATGCAAACTATCACATAATTCACAATAAAACATTAAAAAAAAAAGAAAAAGAAATTTTTAAGTCCTCTGACAATGGGAAGAGGGACTTTACAGTGATGAAATGAGGATAGTGTCATCTTGTCCAAGAAATCAAGGTAAACGCCTTGCTGGCGGAGGGATGAGGATATGGTCACCATCTGACAGAATGCAGTAAGAAGAGCCCAACACCATTTCTGGGATACGCCTACCAAAAAACGACGCTCATCTGAGGAACCACACATGAATTGGCTGATGTGCTGTAAAATAATGAGCTTTAATATTTAATAAAATGTCCTCATGAAAGTCACAGAATGACTGAGGAATCATTCTAAATTGAAGGAGGCTGAGACAGGGGAAATGAGGACCATACATGGCTGTGGATTAGATCCTTAGTAATGGGAAGAGTTAATGAAACATGAGTAGGGTCTCTGGATGAAAGAAACAAGGGAATTGGAATTCTGGTTCTGTAACTTTTCTGTAAGTGCAAAATAAAAACTTTCAAACTCAACTTTCAGCCAAGCGATAGGTATATGGGGGACAGCAACACTAGTGAGGCACGCACAAGCATTCGAGATCAAAAGGGCAGCATTTACCCAAGGACAGAATGCAGAAGGGTTGGGATAGAAAGAGAAATGGAAATGAGAAACTCGGGAGGAGGTGGGCTAAGTGATGTTGCATTGATGGGGACTGCAAACAAGATGAAATCAAATGCATCCTTTGTTGGATACTCTGCTCTGTAAACCTTCAATTAATTCACAATATAAAGTTTTTTAAAAGGTGAAAATTAAAAGAAAAAGCCGTTCAAAATGTAAAAACAAAACAAAAACCTCTTGAATAGTAAAATGCATGCAAAAACGATCATTTCTTCTGACAATGAGATATAAATGAAAGCAATCTTAATGTAACATTTTATACCTAACTGGTTTTTATTGTTGCCCTTTATTTATCTAGATGCTGGATTGCTTTATAATGTGGCATTATAATTGTTATTAAGTGCCGTAGAGTTGGTTCTGACCCTTAGCGATCTGGTATAAGGTTTCCTAGGAGCGGCTGGTGAGCTTAACTGCTGACCTTGCAGTTCAAATCAACTTTGAAGCCCAGTGCATTAAGCCACAGCACCACACCAGGACTCCATTATAATTAGAAGGGGCCTATTCTTTTTTGTTTTGTTTTGTTTTCTAAGTTCTGATACATAATGTGACTAAGAATGCTTACAAAGACTGTAAGGAAGATTCAATTATTTTGTTTTACAGAAGCAGTCGAGGCTTAGAGGTTTAAGCAGTTTGCCTGAAATGATACAGTCAGCAGGTAGTGGAACCCAAGTATGAACCCAGGCAGTCTGACTCCTAAGCTTTTAACCTCTATGCTATGCTGCTGTTAAAAGGCCACTGAGTAGGTTCCAACTCACAGTGACCCTATACACGGCTTCCATGAGTGTAAATATATGCAGAAGCAAAAGCTTCATCTTTCTCCCACCCCAATGCAATGCTGCTCTGCATACAAATTGTTGTTGTTGTTAAGTGCCTTCGAGTCGGTTCTGACCCATAGCGACCCTGTACAGGGTTTCCGAGGGTGTAAATCCTTACGGGAGTAGAAAGCCTCATCTTTCTCCCGCGGAGCAGCTGGTAGTTTCGAACCGCTGACCTTAAGGTTCGCAGCCCGATTCGTAACCACTACGCTACCAGAGCTCCTATGGGCTGTTAAATGCTGTGGAGCCACTTCTAAGGAGCAGCTGGTGGATTTTAACTGCTGACCTTGTGGTTTGAAGTCCAGTGCTTATTCCACAGCACCCATCACACCAGGAGTCCAATATGGGGCTGAGGTACTGAAAAATGGTACAGCCTTTTTGGAGAGCAATGAAATCATGCCATCTCTACAGTCAGCAAAATCTTTCACCTCTGCTGAGAACTTACTCCAAGGAAGCTTTATACGGAAGAGTGAAAGCTACATGCTTAAAGACGTTAACCATAATGGAAACTGTAAAAATGGCCAGTGGGGAAATGGTTAAGTTCACTAGGATTCATCAACTTGATAGACTATTCTACAGCCATTTAGATGAAAAACTACAACATATATATGGTACTTCAGTTGTGTGTATATTATGCTATCAAGTCGGTTTCTGACTCAGAGCGAACCTGTATAGGATTTCTGAGGAGCAGCTGGTGAGCTGGAACCACTGACCTTGAGGTTCAAACTGACCTTGCAATCCAGCAAATTAACCCACAGTGCCACACAAAAGAACTGAAACGTAATCTCTAAAAGTTGTTAGAAAGCCGTAGGATAATCGGTGACTTTTTTCTTTTTAAATCTTCTCTAATGATTACAATTAAAACAAGAAACCAAACACCCCAAAATATATCCTACTAACAGACATCTAGAAAGTGATATATGTAGGATTCTTTCTCATACTTTTCTTCAAACCTCTTTTTAAAGGAGAAGGGTGGTGATCATACAACTATATTCCATTTACTTGGAATGTTGTTAAATTTTTAAAAAATCAGTTCTCAAAATAATATAAATTTTGAGATACGAAACACACACACACACACACACACATCTAGAAAATATATATGTTCATGTATTCATGGTAGCTGTCTCTCAGTGGAGAGGTTATAGGCGACCCTTGCTTTCTCCCTGATGCCATTGTGAAGTTTATATTATACACATGTATATATTCCTAATATGTACATGTGTATAATACACACATGTAAATTATACATATTGTCAGGAGGGACCAGTCGCTGGAGAAGGATATCACGCTTGGTAAGGTGGAGGGTCAGAGAAAAAGAGGAAGACCCTCAACAAGATGGATTGGCCAAGTGGCAGCATCGATGGACTCAAGAGTGGCAACAGTAATGAGGTTGGCACAGGTTCGGGCAGTGTTTCGTTCTGCTGTGCGTAAGGTCACTATGGGTCGGTTCCGACTCGATGGCACCTAACAACAACAATAACAACATATATTCCTAATATTTAAAAAATTAAAACACTTAAAAATAATAGTCTTTGAAATTCAAAGGGAACACACAAGCAGGCATATAAGCTAGCTGGTGACTGCACTGGTCTACATGTGAGTGGAAGTGGGGGAAAGTTAGTAATGAAGATATGGACTGAGTTCGACCACATTCCGTAGATTCCTGTTGACCTCAAGATGACAGAGAGAAGATGAAGGGCTGGTTGGTCCGAAGTTTGGGGTTTGGGAACTCCTGAACCCATGGACTCTGACCTAGCCATGGTGGCCTAGAGCTAAGAGTGAAGTATCCAGCTGATATGAGGTGGAGGAAGATGCATAAGAATGCACAAACTTGCAGATAGTACCCATTTGACCTAGCTTTGATGGCTTGATGACCAGAGCACAACTAGAGGAAGATAAAGAAATTTGATAAAGAAACCAAGTATAAGTTGCTACAATTTAATGAACTTGGCCTATACTTAGGGATGTAATAGCTCAAAATACCAACCAAGAGGAAAGAAGTCTTCACCATCAAGGTTCAAGCCTATTTCTCTCAGTATACAGGGTTGATAGGGATGAGCAACTTAGACATTGGCTACCTAAAATGGGGGAGAGGGGCTATAAAAGCATTAAGTGGCTGGCTTATAAATTTTCAAGAGGGAGTTTAGTTTCAGAGTGTGCAGGGGAAGGTAGAATCCCCACTGAGTAGTTTTCATCTTGTCTAGATGGGTCTGGTGAAAGGAGATGGGGATAAGATTCTTATGATTAAATAGTGAGTAGTTGTTATCATGACTAAATACGATTGCCACAACTGTAAAGGTAGAAGTTTTGTAATATAAAGCGGGGAATAGTATATCTTATATTCCCGGAACAGAGGACCCTAGGATCATCAAGGGAGAAGAGCATGAGCAGAATGTGGGACCCTAACCAGGGAAGCAGTGACACCAAAAATGGAGGCAGAGTGGATGACATGGAGAGATAAGAGCAGCTGAGGACTCTAGACTCATGGAAAGAGAAAGGCTATGTGCTGGTGGCCAGGAGGCAGGCTTGCAGAATGTGCCCTTGGGTTGTTTAAATGATTATATATGCCTGAGTGTTTTTGTGTACATCAAAAAACAAAAACAGAGAATAGAAGCAAATACTGTTGAAGGATGATGCATTGAGGAGATTGTAATCATTGCAGTGAAATGAAATACAATAGGATGAGTGCAAAACCGATGTTCTCCCATGTAAATTATCACTAAATTCACAATAAAAGCCTTTTAAAAAAAATAACAAGTCTTGGCAACAAGTCCATGATTTCACCACATAATAAGACAATTTTCTCATACAAAAGGGAAGTTTGTGGAAAAATGGAATGAAAAGAAATGGATTCTTCACAAGAATTTTTTGAAGTCCCCTTGTTTATCACTTAGTCTACAATCATAGTTCACTACTTGTTTCCTTCAGCCAGATGCAACAATTTTATCCTTGTTACATTTTATTTGAATAGTTCAAAACTGCTTAATTGAGAATATACTAACCTAGACTTGATGCACAGGCCAATACGTACACCGACCACTGATGAATGAAGTCATGCATCAATTGAGCAACATCATTCCCAATGACTTTGTTGATGTTAGGTGACATCGAGTCAGGTCCAACTCATCCCGACCCTATGCATGACAGAAGGAAGCACGGCCCAATTCTGCACCATCACAATTGTCACATCTGAGCTCATAGTCACTGCCACTGGCAATCCATCTTGTTGGGGGTCAATCTCCCTCTTTCTCCTTGACCCTCCGCTTTACTATGACTTCATTACATGGATTTAAATACACTTTCCTCACATCATATTTCTTATTGTAAACTTGAAAGCCTAATAGAACTTAGAAAGTATTAGTCACATTCCTCAGTCAAAGAATGGTAACAAAAATAATCCTAATGTGTAGTAATAACTAATTTTAGTGCCAGGAAAGAAATGATTTTAATATGTTTTGAATGTTTTATAAAAGAAGTTAATGAAATCATAGTTAAATCTGACAATGATGAGGTTGAGAAAACACAAAGATCAGAAATCAAAATAAAGCAAATTTAAGCAGAAAACATAAAAATGTCAAAAATGACAGGCTCTCTCATGGAAAAATAATTTCATGATATGAGTAATTAGATAGTAAGCAAATATTTTAAGCCTAGCATAGCCAAGGGATGCTTATTTGTTGTTGTTAGGTGCCTATAAGCAATGCTTCTAGGAATAGATAATGATGATATGAATGTTTAAATGACAAAAGATGGGTTGGCAAAATCCATTTGCCATAACATCAATGCTATTAGGATAGAAAAAAGAATGTGAACATGGAATAGCAGAATCATTAATTTAAGTCTTTAAAACGGAAAATAATTTAACATATTTGGTATAGTTTAAAATGTAGGCATGTATGGAAGGGTGGATGCTGTGAACATCTTACATGAGTATTCGAGTATCTAAAGTGGAAAGCCCTACTCATCAGGAAACAGACTAACACACATACTTACTACTTCAAATTTGATTGGCTAAAATTGAGGCCGCAGTGCCCAATCTCATCTTGGCATGAGTGTGGATCACTGATAACCCATAGCATTGTCTTTCCTTCTTAAGTTATTAAATTAAAATTAAGAAACACGAGCAATGAAGCCATTCCATCTCTGTAGTTTTCTCTTTTGCCTAAGCCAAGAATGATTCTTATTCTTGAAAACCATTTCTTCTTCAAAAGAGCTCACCAAAGTTGTCATCCATCCTATCCGCAGTCTCACTGGGCTGTGCTGAGTGACATCCAGACATTTAAACTCAAAAGCTGCTTCAGAAGGGAGTTATTAAAATTCAAATGAGCCAGGCATATTGAAGAAGAAAACCCTCGTTTGCATGCACACCTCCGCCTTTGGCCATCCCATTTAGCACCATAGAGCAGGGTCTGGTTTTGTTTTTGTAAATGGGCTTCCGAGGCCGAGGTCAGCCTCCCACGGCCCCCACTGCTCTGGGGTCATCATTAGTAATGTGTAAGGCTGAATAGATTGTCCTCTGAATCTAGTCAGCAACCTGACAAGAAGGCAGCCCTCTCCCACAACCTGAAAATGCCAAAAATTGGATTGGTAATACGGCATTTTAAAATCCTTCATTTATCGGCTTGAAAGGATCCTCCAGCAATGCTACACGGACCACCACCAATTCCAGTTGGACCTGATTTTTCAGTCTTAGAATAACATTTCCCATTGTGTCATGATGATATAATTCTAAAAATCTTATCTCTAACCAAGAAGTTCCCATCAGACACAGAGAAAATTTCATTTCTGCTAAGCAAGTCCCGATCTGAGAGTCAAAATGACCAAATTTTAGTCACTAGAAAAGAATCTATATCTTACTTGACTGTAAGAATTTTTATCTTCTTTCTCAAAGAAACATTTCACGTTTTCAGTGAGCAAACTAACAAAAAAAATCCAACAGAAAGACATTCCTAACTTTGCTCTTAGCCATGGGAATTTTAGATGCTTGTTTAATAAGAATTTAATTTCTTACTAATGAACACACCTCTATTATGACATATCTACTTTAAACAGGTTTACATTCATGGTAATATAAGCAATTAAAGGATCCCTGTTGGCGCAGTGGTTAAGTGCTGGCTGTTAACCGAAACGTCCCTCTCCTTGGGGGTTAAGATGCAACATTCTGCTTCCATAAAGATTTACAGCCTTGGAAACCCTATGGGGCAGGTCTACTCTGTTCTAATTAACAACTAACTATATATTATATATATAACATTTATGTAACATAGTACATGCACATATAAAATGTACAATTAAAATTACAATATATCAATTTTTACTTAAGTTAAATAAAAGCAATCGATGCCGACTCAAGAGTCTAGGTAAACAGCACAGGTTCTAGAAGTTCAGACACTAAGAAATTTGTTCCTAAAGTTATGAAAGTAGTTCATAGTCTGGAAGCTCTATTGGTTTCCTCACTGGATTCACACAGCCAGTGGGAATCAGACAGCGTGACTTCTAACATCCCTTCCAATTCAAGACTGTATTCTTCCATGACCTTCATTAATTGAACTTGACTTTTCCAAATTACTTCTAGTTTTAGGTTTTAATTTTAACAGTTTTCTTCTAAGATTGGGATGGGCTTCCTGTATGTAATACTGACTTGCCCAGACTGACTTGCTCAAGAAAGGATAAAAGGAGCAACCATCACGGAGAGAACATTACACTCATGAATTTGACTCCTGAGCCATGACAGTGTGCAGTTCTGACATATTTTCCTCCTAACTCTGAGTAATATATGTGCATCATTGAAGAGCATTTATCCAGTCATTTACATGGCATTATTCTGGCTATGGACTCCTGGTGTAGCACTGTGGATAAGCACTGGACTGCAAACCACGAGGTTGGCAGTTCAAATCACCAGATATTCCTTGGAAACCCTGTACAGGGTCTCTATGAGTTGGAACCGATTTGAAGGCACTTAACAACAATAATTCTGGCAACAGCTAAAAAAACAAAAGACAGTAAATCTCTGGCTTCGAATTGTTTGTGCTCTAATGTGGTGGCAGCTATAGAGAGTCACAAAGAGATCAGTGTTTGGTTTGCAGAGAAAGAGATCACAGGCTCAAAGGAGCACTACTGCTTCTGCTCACTGTGGAGTCGGTGTTGGCTCACAGTGACCCTGGATGGGGCTTGTTGTTGTTGTTGTGAAGTGCCATGGAGTCGGTTCCGACCCTTAGTGACCTTATATAGGGTTTCCGAGGTGCAGCTGGAGAGCTTGAACCGCTAACCTTGCAGTTCAAACAGCTTTGCAGTTTGGCACATTAACCCACAGCACCACACCAGGACTCCTGGACAGGGTTTGCGAGGCTGGAAATCTTTACAGGAGCAGAAAGCCTCATCTTTCTCACCTGGAATGGCTGGTGGATTCCAACTGCTGACCCAGTGGTTAGTAGTGCAACATATAACCCTTATGCTACCAGGGATCCTTAAAGTAGGAACGAGAGTTGGGGATTCTAGCACCACCAAGTGTTCATACAATGTTCAGGGAGAACAGGTCCTAGATACAAATTACCCCAGGTGTGTTGTCTCTTAACAGTCCTCAGCTGAAATTGATAAGAAAAGTAATGTGCACTTACAAATTTTACAATGGCCAAATAAATGGATGGATAAAGTCTTCACAGAGCCTCCCAAACTCAGGTACAGTGATTTCCAAGTGACTTTGGCACTGTGGGCTAATGCGCTGAACCACAAGGTCAGTGGTTTAAGCTCACCAGTTGATCCTTGGAAACCCTATACAGGGTTGCTATGGGTTGGACCTGACTCAACGGCACTTAAGAACAACAAAAAAACAAAGTAGGCATGTTTATGTACCATTTTCAGTCATTTGCATGCTAATCATCTATATTGCAAAGATGATCTAGTTCAACAACAAGAAAAGATATTCACCCTACAGATTTGTATTGCTTATTCCTGGCGTGGCACTGTAGGATAAGCACTGGACAACAAGGTCATTTAAACTGCAAGGTTGGCAGTTCAAGCTAATCAGCTGCTCCTCAGGAAACCTGTACAGGGCCGCTGTGAGTCAGAACTGACTCGAAGCACTTAACAACAACAACAACTTCTATAATGGCTTGTTAAGGACACACAAACTTAACAAGTAGGAAAAATGATGAAATTCAAGAAATATGCTCACTTGCCTTTTTTTCCTCCTGTAATGAAGAAGCCAATGGCTGCTCTAATAAAACTGCTTTCCGGCAAATAGCTATAGTCAGTGGGAACTGCGGAGACAGAAAATGATCAAATTAACTAGTGAACTTGGTGGGACTAATGAAGGAAAGATAATGATCTCATGCTGCCATATCAACCTAGAGACAAAGCTATTAATCTCAGCACAATACTCTGTGGCTGCAACTAATTCTATTAGATTAAGTGACTGGCCCCAAAGAACTACAATCACTCAGACTCTAAAGACAAATAAAAAACAGTGGCAAACCTTGCCGAGGCTGAAAAATCAGAAGGTGAAAACTACTGAAGTGGTTGCAAAATTCTTTCATATTGTAGGATCAGTAAGCCCCAATCCCGCGACCTCGTCAGGGTCAGCAGGGACTCTGCTGGGCTTCCGCGTGGGGACTGCTATTCCAGGGGCCACTTTAGGACATGCTGAATCAGACCGGTGAACCTTGCAAATTCAACAACTAGTATTAATAGCAGCCACTCTCTTACTGCATAAGGTACAGCCCTCTAAGTGACCAACATGTGCAAATAACCAGATGTGGCTGCTGACCCGGAACGGTGAAGCAGTGACATTTATGCTAGCTAAGTCCTGAGAGTCTCCTAAATCCTTTTCCTCCCAGTTCTCCATAATTGTTTCATGAGATGGTTTCTAGTGCAATAAATGGCTCAATTGGAAAATTCCACCCTTACAAGTAGCTGTACTTTTCCAGACATACAATCATTTTGTTCAGAAGAGCCAGAAGGGTGCGAGATGACTCACTCCTACGTGAGTTGAGAATGCGTGGGCCAGATTGCATACCCCATAACGTAATAATGAAAAGGCTACATGAAGGCGCAAATGTCTGACAGAAGTCATTTTAACAGGACTCTGAGAGCTCTGCCCTTCAAAATTGGCAATGCCAAGGGTTTCCAGTGTTTTGTTTTGTTTTTTTCTTTCCTTTTCTTTTTCCCATTTTAATATGATGGCTTCCAGCTGTCTGAAGTTCTCTGTGTTGGGAAGGCTATGGAACAATGTCCTATTTCCATAGCTAAGGTGGGACTGAAAGCAAGGAAAAGAGTAATCACAGTGATCCTCCTTCTCACTACTGCTGTGCTCAGACCACCTGTTAGTGGCTATGTGAGACTAGGCTTTAATGAGGAACCTTTGGTATCTAAACCTGGTTGGCCTGGGTCCAAGATAGCCAGTGGGTCAAAATTCTATAAAGAGCAAGGAGCAGATGTAACTCCCAATGTGTTCACAATGAAGCCTTCCCCACAAACCCTCCAAGTAACATATAAATTAAGCAGGTGGGAATTGCAAGTATTTTTTATTGTTTCTATCAAACAGCTAGAGAGAGAAAAAAAGCCTGGTCATATTAAGACCTCGAATTTCTATTCCAAAGCCAAAGAAGTATACATCTTTAAATGTACTTACCCTGTTATTTTCGCAGAAGCAGGAGCCATAAAAACTCCAGCCATATCTGAAGAAACTTTTCATGAAACATGATATTTATACAAATCACTGTCGTAATTAGTAAAATTAAACAAACTCTGTCCCAAATTTCAAGGTTCCTAGTTCCTAGAATCTTTACTATACCAAGTGTAGGTAGGCCACATACCCTTTCTAAGCTCACAGTCTTCACTGTAAAGTATGGAGGTTAGATAATCTGCCTACACTGCTTTCTAAGGGAGGCAGAGATGAGAAGCAGAAAAAGTCAACAGATTTGAGTTCAAGAAACTTCACCACTTATTGCACATGTCTCTGGTTAAGTCACAAAACCTCTGCACACTCCATGTCCCTCTAATATGAAATAGGGATGGTAAAACCCACCACTTAGGTTTACTGTGAAAATAAATGCTTAACAAAGTGCACAGTATTAAATCAGCAATCCCTCCTTCCAGCTCTACCGCTTTATAACTGGAATCTTACCAGAGGTTCGACTTTGATTTGAGGACAGAACAGACAGATGAAGATGTCCTAGAAGCCAGATTGCATTTGACTGAAGGCCAATCACCCCAGAGACACTGATAACCTAAGGATAAAAGTATAATAGTTCATTTATGGGGTATGACTCAAACTCCCTTTAATATCTTTAATAAAACGCCATCCCTGGACGTCACTCATCTTGTATGAGGTGGTGGGCTGGCTGATAAGTAGAAGTTCTATAACAAGATGTACTATTCTGTGTCTTGTACAACAGGGATGCAACAGGTGCTCAATAAATGTTTTTGAATGAATCAATCAATGAATAAAACCATCAATGAACTGATGAATTATGGCTTTCACTAAGTCAGGCTGGTGTCAAAGAAAACGGTAAATTAAAATCCAGAACATAGAAAAGGGGTGATGATTACAACTATAAAGTTGTTGTTGTTAGGTGCCATCGAGTCAGTATTGACACAGAGCAAAATACCGTCTGGGGTCCTGTGCCAACTTCACAATGGGTTGCTATGCTTGAGCCCACTGCTGCTGTTACTGTGCCAATCCATCTCATTGGTGGTCTTCCTCTTTTTCTCTGATCCTTCACTTTACTAAAGATGACATCCTTCTCCAGGAACTGGTCCTTCCTGATAATATGTCCAAAGTACGAGAGATGACATCTGGCCACCTGGCTTCCAAGGAGCATTCTGGCTGTATTTCTGCCAACAGATTGGTTTGTTGTTTTGCCAGTCCACAATAACTGTTATAGTCTCCTCCAACACCATAATTCAAATGCATCAATTCTTCTGCGGTCTTCTTTATTCACAACCCACATTTCACATGCATTTTGAGGTTATTGAAAATAATACCAAGGTTTGGGTTAGGCACATCTTACCCTTCAAACTGACATCTTTGCTCTTGAACACTTTAAAGAAATCTTGTGCAACAGATTTGCCTAATGCAATATACATCGTTTGGTTCCTTGAGTGCTGCTTCTATGGGTGTACAATTAGTTGTTGTTGTTAAGTGCCGTTGAGTCAATTCCAACCCATAGTGACCCTGTATAGGCTTTCTGAGGAGCAGATGGTGAGCTTGAACTGCCGACCTTGCAGTCCAAATGACTTTGCAGTCTGACGCTTTAACCCACAGCACCACACCAGTAACAAGTAGAATACCGGTAAAAATAAGAGATATCATTTTGTTCTCTTTAACTAATGACATTCTGTATACTTTAAGGAGTACTGGTGGTGCAAAGTTTAAGCATTCAGCTGCTAACTGAAAAGTCGGAGGTTTGAACCCACTAGACGCTCCACACAAGACAGATGTGGCAGATGGCTTACATACAGGTTCTGGCCTTGCCAACTCTGTGTGGTAATTCTCCTGGCCTGTGGGAGCGCTACAAGTTGGAATTGACTCAGTGGTGTTTTATTATCACTTTATCATTCATAATATGCATGCTTACAATAATATTTTGCATTTATAGCTTTTTATCTTGAGTCATAGCAATTTAAGTTTCAGTTGAATACTTTTTTAAGGAAAAAATGCTCATATTCATAGATGCAGAAGAGAGTGTTTTTCGTTTTTTTTAAATCCAGAGATTCATGTTTGTTTTTAAAAGCATGAATTACAAAAACTCCTTTATGTGGTAAGTATTATAATCAGCTCCATTTCACAAGAATGAAAACAAGCATACTCACTGAAAGAATAAGCTATAATGTCCCGTATACAGTGAGAAGCCCAAAGATCACAGGAAATAAGAATGCTTCGCAAGAACTACAGCCAATTGTTAGCAGTGGCATCTTCAGCCTGGGATGTCAGAGATCTTTGGTTTAGCTTCTTTGAGTCTATACTTTCAAATTTTATGCAACAGACATGATCCTTTACAAAAGACATCTCAGCAGATGAATATGTTTCCTGCCTGACCAAGAGGAACTATGACAATGACTGGCCCCAGGCCTTTCCTCAGCAGCACCTGAATCAGTGCCTCCTGACCATTCTACCTAGCCGTCTGCCTTGCCTTTGACCAACTTCCAGTTTTCCTTGTCCTGAGGGCCTGACAATCTTTGCAGGATAAGGTTTTAATTTCCAAGGGGCACCAATGCCAACTTAAATCAATTCAAATATGCCAGCTTTCTGTTTCTCAAAAGGCAGTGCGCCTGTGTGCCAGCAATGGCATGGCCGACTGTAAGCATCAAAAGCCCTGTGAGCTCAGAATAACTAGATAAGTCCTCATTCACCAGACAAAACATTATGCATTGTTAATTAGAAAAACAAACACCACTATAGCAAAGAGGGCGGTTTTCTCACCCAAGGACTTTACCTTCTTCTTCTCACCTGAGTTAGGGTTCTTATGACTTCATTAAGTCGGCCTTGAAACTGAGAGGTCTGGATGGCTTCGGACTTCACCTGAAAGAATAAGGAGACATACCCATCGCCACCCCCCCCACCGAAACAAAGATTGATATTTCTAGGGTCTGAACTATCATCATAGAAGCGAAGGAATAATTCATCATAATGTACTTATATTTCAAAAATACAAACTCTGAGCTCTTTGAGGGTAGGGCCCACACTTGATTTATCATTGATTCCCTGGACCAGTTCAGCATAGCAGATAGCAGTCATTTTAATAAGCTTTTACTGGATCAACAAAGATGTATCGCCTTTGGATTATTGGTAACACACACATACAATTACCCACTGAAGACATTCTGAAGTTAATGAATAATTATATAAATATAAACAGTATAGATACAAAATGGAGTTTCCTGTGAGTGACTAGAAATTATTATTCTCCCCTTCTCTTAGGCAGAGAACTTTAAGGAAAGCATACAAACTGACACAGCTTAATGCCTACAAACTACATTAAACAAGAAGCAAATCTCTATGGAAAGAATTACTGGCCAAGAGCAATTTCTTTCACACAGAAAGGCATTAAAAAGCCCAGTACAACCCTAACTCTGAGCAGATCTTCCTCTGTCCTTAGCATAAAGGGAACTCCCCTTCTGCTGTGGCTATGTAGACATTTAGATTTCTTTCTTGCCACAAAACAGTTGCTTTTATTTTATTTAGTTATTTTACCTGTATTACAGCCCCTTCAGAGCCTACCAAGGCTACCATGCCATGAAGAGCTGCCAGACAGAGCATCGTGGGAGTGCCCTGGAAACAAAGCATCAGAACATGGGAAGCAGGAATAGTCACTGGGTCTGCAGTCCATCACACTTAGCAATGCCATGGAGCAACAGACCACTGAGGCCAAATGACACTAAACTGGAAGGTCAACATAACCTTGAACCAAAAATGGTCGCAAATGAATCAACTAAAAAGATTAAAGCTGTTGAATCATAGATGGCTATTTGTTTTTCTTTTTCAGAAACATGTTTTAAAACAAAAACACTAGCAAAATAGCTTGTTTACAAAAACTTAAGAGTTGACAGAATTCCTGATTTTTAAGGAAGCAGTAGTTGATAGTTGTTTCTTCCATTGGAAACTGCCTGTCGTTTTATTGCTGAGCAAGCCACTTTAGCAGTTCCTAGAAACAGTTCAATAGTAGTTTTTGGGTTTTTTTCTCCTTTATATAAACATCAAACAACATACAGGAGGTTGCTTCTACCTCTGCTAGAACAATTCTGATCCAGGCAGGAAGCAGTTTGTTGCCCAAGTCTTCAGCTTTTCCGTGTCCACACACAGACAAACCATGGACTATGTTTCCTAATGCCAGGGCAAATCCTGAAGTCTGTTAAACAAATAAAACCGAGTGGAAAAAAAAAAAGAGGGGGATACAGATTAGGAATGTTTATATATAGTAGCACAAGCACTTCTGGGGACTCTCTTTCCTACTGACAAGCTTTTTTGCCATCTGACAATCAGTGATTCGCAGATGTTTTATTATCTACACTTTGGCTTACAACAGAAACTGCAGAGTCTAATTGCAAGGAATTTAGCTTCAGTGAGTGGTTTATTTTAGGAGTATAATACTTCACTATTGAGCGACTTAGTTCAAACAATCCAAATTCTCCAAAGGAGTTAGGGTGAAAATACCAAGGTAGTTAGGCCACAAGACACCAGTCAACTTTCCTAAAAGAAAACTTCCCAGAATGCACAGAGCCTAAGCAAAACTTATTTTGATTGTAAGTGAATGGGCATATAACCACGTTAAAAACTAACATCACTGTTGACGTTTAAAACCAATGAAATCTTCATTAGCCCACTACGGCCAATATTAAAATTTTGGCAAAACAATAAAAAGAAACGCAGCAGGGAATTACTCCAGCACGTGTAATCAGGGTACTTAAGCTGATCTAATTTGTGGGTATTTAAATTTCCCTCTACAGTTTCAGTAATGAACAGATTATCTGCCCCAAACTTGTTGAAATTTGAACTTATTGTTATCAGATACTTACCAGAGTCCCTTTAGTATTCATGTCTTTTCAAACTTCTGTCATTCAAGGCTCTAGCCTTATGGAACTCTTATATTCCCTAGTCACACGCTTTAAGACTTTATGAACACAGAGCAATGGTTGAAGAGAGTAAAATACTTTCTCTTAGGCAAAGAGAAAGAAAGGTCAACAGAGGAGTTAGGATATAAAGAGAGAGAAAGACATCTGTGACTCTTAGTGATGGCTGTGAGAGACCAGTTAGAAGTTCCTGACTTGTGACACCTATTAAAACATAACCCATTGTAGTCTAATTCAGAGTAAGTGCAAATCAGGACTGGTCAGCAGCATGAGGACCAGAAGAGGCAGAGTCAGGGCATGCATTCCCACCTGCTGGTTGTTCTCGACTAACAGCCGAAGTTTGTTCATGGTATCTTCAGCTTCCCCAGCATTGATAATTCCAGCACTGAATGCTGATGTGCACACACAGCTAAGGGTGTAGGCAAGGACCTGGTGGGGGGGTGGGGGTAGGGAGAGACAGAGCAGAAAAATGGTTCTTTAAGAGGAAAAATAAAAGAACACACTTTGGTTGACACAAATATTCTGTCAAAAGTCTCCCTGGAGTATGAACTGGTTTCAATACATCTACGACTACTAACACTGGTCTCTATATACAATATGGCACACATAAACTGTGTCCAAGGTAGAAACTAGGCAAGGAAATGGCAGAAGGGAGTTAGACTGGGCACCATTTTGCTGTCTAGCTTCTATGACTTTATTTCATAACTGTGTCATGAGAAGGGTATTGTTTTTCCTGCTTTGCAGAGAAGTACTCTGAACGCCAAGTACATATAGCTAGCAAGTGACAAAAGGAAGACCCAAACCCATGTGTTCAGACTCGAAAGCAGAACGGTGCCTCCCACATCATGTCCGAGCACAGCCTCCAGCAGCAGCACAGGGAGCTTTTCGCACCAGGGCCACGTCCCCCTCGCCAAGGCCAAGCAGGAGAGGAAACACAAAGAGGAAGTGAAGCCCTGTGACATCACAGCTTCCCTTGTAGAAGCCACCTACCACCCACCTGCCCATGTGTGGAGGAGGCTTGTGGGTTGCTGTGATGCCGCAAGCTATACCACCAGCATCTCAAATGCCATCAGGGTCACCTCAGATGGACAGGTTTCAGCAGAGCTTTCAGAGTAGGGAGAAAGGTCTGGTAATATACTCCTAGAAATGACCTTCCAATTACAATTTTCATACAGTGTGGAGGATGGATCGCCTGGCTACAACACTGGGCTCAAGCATAGTAACCATCATGATGCTAGTGCAGGGCTGCCGCTTACATGGCCACCACGCCTCAACAACAACGAGCACCAATCACAACAGAGGCAGTGAAGCACAATGGAACAGGAATGTGGGCCTTCCTTGGAGTCCGCTAAATTTTGCAAAACAGGGATATTGTTGTTGTGGCTGTTAAGTGCGTGGAGTTGGTGCCGAGCCATAGCAACCCTGAATAGGGTTTCTGAAGAGTGGTTGGTGAGCATGAACTGCCGACCTGTGGTTCGCGCTGACTTTGCAGTCCAGAGCATTAGCCCACAGCACCATAATACCACTACTTAATTCACAGCACTGTTGTGAGAATTTAAAATACATAAATGAGCAAATGAAAGAGGGAGTGGAGAAAGACTCATTGTACCTTTCAGGTTGACTGTTTCTTGGCTAAGTACCTCTGGGTAAGTCACTCAACCAATTTGAGCTCCAGCTTTTGCAAATCCTGTTATCATCCCTCCCCTGCTAACTCACATTTTCCTAACACCTTCCTTTATAAGGATGCTGTGGAGAAAAAGTGGAAACTTTTTAGCTGCTAGCACTGGTCTATACAACATGATAAATGTAAGTGGTATCTAAGGGAGGGCAAAAACTGCTTGCTTATGGCCTTATAAATCAAAACATCAAGGCAGACAAATGCAAAGAACTTGCTTTCGTTTATTAGTCAAATTGCTCATCCATCTGAAAACTTTCCCTTCTGGCTTAAAAATATATATACCTTTAAATCATGCTCTTCATTGTTTTGAAAATGAAAATGCAGTACATGTCTTGAAACAAAACTTCAACCCTCCATGCCGCAAAGAAATTCACCAATTCAACGACTCCTATTGCTGAAAGCAGAGAACCGAGCAGAGAAACACAGCCGCCATTATGCACTCATCAATAGCTGGTGGGCCGACTGGGACAAAATAGAATCTGCTCTAATGAGAGGGAGAATCTGGCCAAGTCATGAGGCCGCCCCTGGCTCCTCCCAAAGAAAAGCACAGACGGTTCGGTTTCACCTGAACAAAACCCGAGAACAGACTGGTCAATGCCTAAAACAGACCACCTAAGCCTTGCTAACCCACACAAATGATGTCACATGCATTGCAATTCTGCATATTTTGTACTGTACTAAATTTAAAAAGCCTTTCCAAGAAGCATGGCAAAGGGAATTTTCCTCAACAATTTTTCAGGGCAGTTGACATTTTTAAAAAAATAAGGCTTTTTGATCTGTAGTTTCTTAAAACTATTCTTGGCCATTTTCTAAAGTTACACTTGGCTTGAACACATGTCTGAAAATCTCCATTTAGCCTTCCTCCTAAAATTGCAGCTCTTCTTCGAAAGTGCCTTCTAAGTGAGGCTGACTTGGCATTTCGTATTCACTTATATAAGAAGCTCTGGTAGCGGAGTGACTATGCGTCAGGCTGCTAACCTCAAGGTCAGCTAGTTCAAAACTATCAGCAGTTTTGTGGGAGAAAGATGAGCTTTCTGCTCATGTAAAGATGTATAGCCTCAGAAACCCTATGAGGGTAGCTATGAGTCGGAACTGACTCCACGGCACACCACCACCATTCACGTATAAGCTACATTTAAGTCGAAGTTGATTTAAACAGCTGTGCAATTTGAAAACCTTATGATCTGATGTAGGTGGTGTGCCACTCAGATTTTCTCATTTTGCCAGCTGAAATGAGGAAGAATTTAATTTATAAGGTTAGTAAACAATGAGAAGTTGAAAATAAGCAGCATCAGGAAAACAAAACACAGCAGCAAAGGGAAGGAATCCGTGACCTCCACCTCCTACCTCCTGAAATGTCCTGCTCTGGCTCCCACTGTTTTCCAGGTGAGTGGAGAGCTTCCGAAGAGATGCTGCCACGTGGACCCGGGACTCTACTTGGTTGTTATGGCTCATGAGGGATAGAACAAGTCCAACTCCCAGTATACAACCCGTGCTTGGATGCCAAACAAAAAAGGGAGGTATGTTAGAACCACAAGAAATCCTTGTAATTGTTCTTCACTGTGCTGTGACACCTGAGGTGGAAGGCTGGGTTCAAATTCTGCTATCTAGAGTGCTGGTGTGGTGCTGTTGGATTGGTACTAGACTGCTAACCATACGGTTGGTGGTTCAAACTCACCAGCCGCTCCTTGGAAACCCTATACAGGGTGGCTATGAATCAGAACTAACTCAATAGCTCAACACAGCAACAGTAAGAGTACAGATACACCCCATGAACCATCACAGGTAGCGCTATCTCTCCCTTAGAAAGAAAAATTTCATATGAAACATTTTGTAGCGTTATGTACCCACTGGGGAAAAACAGACAAAAAACACAAAATTGTTTGGCTTAAAATCTATGTTGAGGAGAGGAGGTATCCAAGTGGAGTGAGATCCGTTATATTTCTACGCTTTGGGGAATGTTATAGTCTCCTATGTTGAGTGCACTATGATTAGCTGGAGAAAGAGAAAAAAAGGCTAAATTTCAGGACTAACAGATGAGGACTTCTGACTTTAACAAAAAAGGTAAATGCAAGGCTCTGAGGGGCTCCTAAGTGGTTTGTGTTTCCCAGTCAACTTTAACAAGTGGAATTTCTTTATTAAAGCAATTGTGATTCCTCTGTGGACAAAGACACTAATCCTGCTCTTCTCTCTGGTGCCTCGGCATACCACTGGGTCAGAAGAGAAAATGGTCAAATGACAAGCCTGTCAAAAGTTACTCCATGTGACAATTCAATTGGAATCTTGGACTTTGTTCTCCAATTCTCCTGAAAGAATACACATCCATTAAAAGGGAAGACTTGTTCTGTGAGAAAACTCCTAGCTGGTATGATAAGATCATGCCATTTCTATTAAACTTGTTTCTTCTTTTTAAAAAAAAAAAAAAAAACCAACAACACAAAACCCTTTTTTGCTGTTGTTGCTTAAAACAAGAAATGCCGAGTTTTTTAGAAACCATCCTCTCTCCCTGTGGTTTGGCTGTCCTCTCGGCATGTTATCTGTTGCTGAAGAAGACATTCCAGGGCATTTCTCCAAGAGCATATTTTAAACGCTCCCGTGTTATGTCAGCTTGCTCTCAAATAGCATCTATCCTCTTAGCTGGCATCAAGAAGCTTCATATAGCTTTACGGATGTGTTAGCTACTTCCCCCAAACCTCTGAGCAAACAGGCCCTCCACATCTGCTGGGAGACCCCCAAGAAGATGGCCAGGCGACAGGTTCTGCTCAAGGTCACCCAGAGCTCCCAGTAGACCACGACCAGAACAAGGGAGGTTTGGATTCCCAGCCTTCTGCTCCATCTGCCAAGGCCAAGGCCCCTCGTGGTGCCCTGCAGGATGCCATGACAGAATGCCTGAGAGAAAGCTACATATCTCAAGTGTGTTTTTCTAGTTTCTGTTGCGTAACAATCTGGCATTTGAAAATCTTTTGTAAAGAAGCTACTGCGGTCATAATCCATCATTAGTCAGGCAGAACTGCTGTTACAGCTTACATGAACTCAACACCAAGCTCAACTAGCAGAATGCATTTTCAACCAGTTTAATCAACATCTAACATCTGAACACTGCATGCCTTTGAGACAAATCACATTTCTGCAAGAGGAAAAGCAGTCAGCTGCTCTTGCTTCATGTAAATTTAAAGTCTTTGTTTTCATTTAGGATAAGGGGATAAATCAATAAGGGGAGATTTTTCTGTACTATTTTTCAATATTGATCTACATAAAACTTTGACAGTATTAGAGTAAAGACACAGCCATATAAAAATTGATTTTGGCAAATTTGACTTTTGCTCCCTCTTTGTCTAAGTAATGGTTATTTGCCCTTACAATCTCAAAAGTTATTTTCTCAGGGACACCTTCCCTAGCCCTGTAGGAACATCTTTAATATTCTCCCACTGCATACTGTATGAATTTGACTTCATACAATTTTAATGATGTACTCTGGGGAGGGCTGTTGGGAGACTGATGGATTCCTGCCTAGCCCCCTCATCAGCCTATAAGCTCTGGGTTTTTCCTCACCATGGTATTCACAGTATTTAGCATACTACATGACATACAGACTCTCAACCAATATTTGATGAATGCTGAAGAACTGACCACGTGCAAAAAACTCAGGAGGGTGAAAAGTGGAAAGAAGAGCTGCAGAAAATAAAAACAAAACTTGATTCTTACATTTAGTTGGAGTCAAAATTCATGAATGGTAAAACTCACTGAACATATTACTCAAAATCCAATCAAGAAAATTCAATTTCTACTTCTTTCCAGACACATTTAAGAAAGAGGGATGTTGAATCTACACAGAAAAACTAATTCTTGCTCAAAACTCACTCAAGCAACTACTGGGGCTCATCATTCTGAATAAGTAGGCAGATATTTATGTTTTGCTTTCTCGACTATTCTGGACACTCCAATAGCTTAATCTCCTGGACTGAATGAAGTATCTCCACTACCATCCCAGAGCTTACAGGTACAAATGCTTACAACAGCACATCTGGTTTCTCGTCCACATTTACCTCCAAATCACCAAAGTCTATCACTATTCTCAGGCCAGGTTACCTTGCAGTAACTACGCTATTTATTATTACAAAAGTGGTTAACTGACCGTTGTAATAAGTCTATGTATAACCTCTGACTCTACATCTGTGTGCTAATATAACCAGTTAGAGTGGGTGCAGACATTGTCCTTTTAAAGAGTCCCTCCTACACTGTCTCAATTACCCAGGGTGTACCACAATTTACTTCTTAATGATTCCTTCCGATTTCTGAATCTCCTGTATTCTAATGTGCTTATTTTTGGCCCAAGTCTTAAATATTTCCCAGATACTTTAGCATTTCTAAGCATTGGCCGTGTCCTAGACTCCTTTTGAGGGGAGTGATGTGGCTCTGTAGAATAAGCACTAGACTGTGAGCCACAAGGTTGGTAGTTTGAGCATACCAGTTGTTCCATAGAAGAAAGGTGAGACTTTCTGTTCCCATAAAGATTTAAAGCATTGAAAACCCTATATATAGGCTCACTATGAGCTGAAACCGACTTAACAGCACTTAACAACAACAGACTCCTTTTGATTTAACTGCCAACTCTAAACCAAGAAGAGCTTGGGCAGAAGTTAAGTGTTGGTGTCTCATAAAAATGAAAACAAACAAAACTGGTACAAAATCGATGTTTTCGAATTGCTAACACAAATGCCCTATTATAATGACAACGCATGATAAAGAACTGAGTTTTTAAATTATATGGCCTATTAGGTCATTACTTATTCAGCTTCTCATTCAAGTATATTAAAATATTCGTGGTAAAAGGAAATTAGGAAACTGTGTAAATTCTGGTATGTGTGTTACTATATTGAGATATAATGATATACTTTTCTAAAATTAACCTGAGATGAATCTTGAATTCTTTAGTTTACTGTAGACTATCAAGCAGATTAAGTAGTGGGCCATCTGATAATTACTTCTAATAACAGTTAACATTTGTATAGTGCTTTGCCCTTTACAAAGTGCTACACAAATGTTATCGTATTTGTAAAAAGCTCAATAGTAATTAACCAAAGCTCAGGTCGTTGATGGATAGCTTGTAAGACCTGTAATGATGTTAAGAGCTGTCCACTAGGTGGCAGCAAAGTGTAAGGGATGGGATCACAAACAGGCTCAGCCCAGGTGTTTGGTTCTCCCAGCAGGGACTTGTCCATTAAATCAGGGAAGCGTGGTGAATTTGCTCTGGCTGAATTCTAGCACTTGAGGTAGCACGCTCCCAGATCTATTAACTACCTCCTGATAACGCTTCCACTATTTCACTGGAAGGAGGTTTATCCTCGACTTCAGCAATCTCATTAGGCAAGGGAACACTTTATGCTGGGAGCCAGGCATTCACAAGTAGGCCTTTTTAGGAGGAAAAAACAATTATATTGGGAACACCACATGTCAGATAAATAAACATCACACTGTCGAGCTTCAAAATGCATTTTTTTTTCCTGTTGAAATTTGTCCTCCACACAGTGCCATGAAAGAGAAAGGAAACTGGCTTTGAAGTCAGATGACCCAGGTTTCCCCTACACCTATTAAGGTGCAGGCTTCCCCTGAACCTATTAAGGTGTGACCTCAAACATGTCTCCAAGTCCTTAAGACTCATTTTTGTTATCTTTAAACCAAAGTGATGATGACACTTGCTTCTGTAACAATATTTAGGCTGTGATGTGGATTAAATTACATGAAAAGTAGAGTCAGGCCAAATAATTTCAGTGGGCCAGATGTTCCCCACCCCTGGGATAGAGGGTGAGGATCTTGAAGGACCTGAGCTTACAGTAGGGCTGAGAGACAAGCATTTAACTGGACAGAAAATTTCTGATGGCGTATTTTACTTATTTCTGCAAGACCAGTCCCCTATCCAGAATCACCCTTACCTCCATTCTCCATTGTTGTTGTTATTAAGTGCCATCGAGTTGGTTCCAACTCATAGTGACCCTGTATAGGGTTTCCGAGGAGAGGCTGGTGAATTTGAACCGCCAACCTTTCCATTCAAACCAACCCTGCGGTCCAGTGCATTATCCTCCAGCGCCACACCAGGACATTCCTCTCCTTTGTTTTTGTTGTTAAGTGCCATAGAGTTTGTTCTGATTCATAATGACCCTGTATAGGGTTTCCGAGGAGCAGCTGGTGAGCTTAAACCTTCAACCTTGCAATGTTTCAGAAAGCCTTACAAAACCATATATTCACCCACATAAGTGATAAGACTAATTGAAACATTAAATGTCTCACTAAAGAAATCCAATTAGTACTGTTTTTGAGGTATTCTTTTCTGATTATTCTTTTTCATATTTATTATATCTTTCATTACTAGAATACTAGAATGGGTTAGTAATATGAATTATATTAAAGATACTTAATTCAATATACAACATTGTAAAAAAGCATAAGGTATGTAAGAAAAACAAGAGTCTATTAAGACAGAGGAGGTTAAGGTTCCCTGATGTAAGGATGCTTGTCTTTCATTTTGATTCTGCACACATGTAGATTTCAACGGGAAACCTACATCATGAGCTCAAGGCTTTCCTGGTCAAATCTAATTTAGAGAATGGTTTTACATTTTTTACAGAGGTTACACTGTACAACTAGATTCTGTTTATGTTTTATATGATTATGTACAAGACAGAACTAATGTCTTAGTTACACAAAGATTTAGCCACAAAATAGCATTTGTTGCATTATACGAAAGCAAACCATCTAAAACTGAAATGTGGTTTTGGGGACAAGTATTGGTTTTAATTAGATTTTTTATTACCACTGAAAACTCTTTGCAAAGGAACTCAAGCAGTTCTTACAGATACTGCACATGGCTTGCAAGGTTTATTGGAGTTAAGAGCCAATTCTGAAAGGAAATGGACTCAACATACTTGTATTCAAGAGTGGTGTCAAAGCAGCAATTTTCTAGAGCATCCAAAGACTTCATCAGGAGAAGGTTCATCTGTTGGCCTGACACGTCACTGAGAAGGAACAGGGTGAAGACCAAGGGGAGAACATAAATCACTTAATATAGATGATATTTTACTCTCAATACTTCACTGGAAATACCAGCATTTTAAAAAAACAAAGAAACAAAACAAAAAGGTAATCATTCTTAATACTGATGATTCACATATACTTATTTTGTTGCCAAAGAAACCATGTCAGAGACTTTATTAAACAATTTGGCTTCTGAACATTACAATCATTTGCCAACCAATAAACCCTAAGACTTCCTTTTGATTTTTCTCAGCCCTTTCAAATTTTAAATCACTGAGATATAATAACTAAAGCTAGAATCTACATAAATAAGTACATAAAAGAAAGCAAAAGTGAGTTTTATTCAGAATATTTATAAGCTAAAAGGGCAAAATATCATCAGTGATCCTCCCAAACCTCTTCTTAGCAGAGACTGTCATTTTTTATTTTATGTCTGTCTGAATCCTGATAGTTATAAGTTCTATTCCTTTACTTGCATTAGGAAGGAAAGAATGAATGAAAGAATCCCCAACTCTGCATTTCTCTGACTTCAGGCAGCAATTGGAGTGATTTCTACAAGTGGCTTGGTCAGAACTAATATGTGCATGATAAAACTTGAAAGGCAGTCAGTCTCTGGCTGTGTTTGCAGGCAGACTTGTGGGCTTCATCACCGACACTTTATTATCAAGGGGTCTCAATTCTCAGGCTGCCTCAGACCTTAGTAAGTGGAATGCAACCCCCAGAATTCCAATCATTTGGAAAGCACTTTAAATAATGTCTTCCCAGACTAAGACTCTGTGGTTTTGCTTGAGGGGAAGGATTGCATTTTGCAATGACAGAAATAAACACATCACATCTACACAGTTGTAATAGGTTTAACTAAATAAGCCTTATTATAGTTGTTCTCTTGAGTAAAATATACTTAAATATCCTATACAAATGCTAAGGGATTTTACAAGTATCTTCTGGAGGTTATGGAAGTAGCAAGATGGTTTGGAATAACACTTTTCTGAATAAATTCTGTATTAGAATTTAAATTACAAAGCTTTTTCAAAATGATTAGCTTCAGCAATAATAATAATTAAATATTGGTAAATTTTCTTCTACAAAATGATTTTTCTTTACCTGAGAATCAGCGTATTAACCTAATCCTGTTCCCCTAGAGAGCCATTTTGAGCCACTTATTTGCTATCATTAATGAACTATTCAGAGTCAAAAGCCCTCAAAACACTGACCTTTGTTTTAGAAAAATGGAAACTTTCTTTTAACATATTATCATCTGGTAAAGTATTTATTGATAGTACTAAAAAGCAAATATTAGTGATTCTTCTGCTCCAAAATACTAGGAAGGTGGCAGGCATGAATAATTATTGACTGCAGTACTAATTGTTGTTGTTAAGTGCCTTCGACTTGCTTAATATTGGAAACCCTATGTTGTTGTTGTTTTTAAGTGCCGTCAAGTCGATTCCGACTCATAGTGACCCTGTACAGGGTTTCTGAAGCTGTAAATCTTTACGGGAGCAGAAAACCTCATCTTTCTCCTGCAGAGCAGCTGGTAGTTTTGAACTGCTAATTTATGATTCACAGCCCAATTCGTAACAACTACGCTAAGGCCCTCAAAATCACTTGGTCTAGTCTGGCCAAGGCAACCGAATCCTCCAGTAATTGCATTGCTGTTGTGTTGTTAAGTGCTGTCTAGTCGGTTCTGACCCACAGTGACCCTTTATAGGTTTGCTGAGGAATGACTGGTGAGTTTGAACCTCTGGTCTTGCGATCAAATCCACAGTGCCACACCAGGATGCCACAGTACTAACACAAAGGCCAAAAGAAGTAACCGATGACACCAACCAAGGGAGTGTTGGTGTTGTTAGATGACGTCAAGTCGATTTCAACTCACAATAACCCCATGTGACAGGACTGGCCCACAGGGTTCCCTTGACTGTAATCTTTACAGACACAGATGGTCAGGTGTTTCTCCTGTGGAGCCACAGGGTGGGTTCGAACCACCAAGCTTTCTGTAATGACTGATTGTTCAACAGTTACACTGCCAGGGCTCCTGATGGGAGTGTGAGGGCAAAGCTTAAATTTGTGGTTATTCTGGGGGTGCTCATTTTGTCATGGGAAGAGCCCCAGTGCCTTCCCCTGGGTTTCCTGCAGGCACACACTCCAGTAAGATAGGTGGAGGAGAAAACAACCTAGGAGCCAGGGATGAGCACGTCAGGTGAATCAAGCAGCATGATTATAGCAACCACAAATGCAAGTGAGTCAGCCCTAAAACCATCAGCATCTTACCCTAGAAAGAAGCTGAGGCCAGCTAGGATGAAAGGAGTTGCCTGGAATTAAGCTGCCATGGCTCATGCTTCGTTGTAAAACATGCTGCTTGAAAAGCTACCAAGGAAAGAGCACAGACACAGTGAAGAGATTACAGTAGCAGAGGGGTCTAAAAATCTCCACTGAGTTTCAAGTCTTTAAAAACACTTTGTGTTCTATCACACAACTAGATATGTAATAGTCAATCCACATGCAAGTTCAGAGCCAGGCCCATCGTATGCATTAATGCTGGTGAGATGGACAAAATTTGCTTATGATTGCAAAGACTAAGCTAGTCACCTGAGAGATGTGCCCACACACTGAATATGATCATCTGAAATGTAGTATTTTCCCAGGTCAACAGTAATTCTCAAACAGTCTTCACATGTTGGTGCTTGGGCAAAACTATGTAAATTACAAATGCAATATGAACCATTGATTTCCAAACTGAACATCTAGTATCCCATAATGCCATCCAGTTTGCCTGACTCAATACCAGTTCTTTTCTGCCTATCAGGGAAGTTTAAGGACATCTAACATCACAACTGGAGTCCTGGTATAACGATGCAGGATAAGCACAGGACAGAAAACCCACAAGATTGGCGGCTCAAATTCACCAACTGCTGCTCAGAAACCCTATACTAAGTTGCTATGAGTTGAAACCGACTCAGTGGCAATTAACAACTGCAACAGCATCACAGAAGGATGCCCCTTGCTACGATCTACGTCTAGTGCAAGAAAATGGGGTAAAACTCTAAGTTAATGGTATCCAAATAGTCAAGTGGCACACCACACTACAATCAGCCTGGACATGTAAAATTCCATGGTTTGTTGTCAAATCAACAATAAACAATATGAACCACAAAACTAGATGCATGCACAAGAACACATCCCCACTTAGTGGAATTTTCCACCTGGGCCTTTGATATTCCATTAGCTTCATCAAGGGTAAAGCTAGCAGTCCAAAATTGAGCAATCAAACTGAATAAAGAACACAGTATAATATGCACAGATTAAGACTCTTTAAGGATTATAAAAACGTAGCCAGAGCACAGGATAAAAGCAGTAGTTAAGAATGGGTACATGCAGTTCTCAGGTGATTCATCCTCAGGCATCAGGGAGATACCCCTATGCTTTCCTCCCACTTTACAATGCTGTCAGTACACAGTCCCCAATTGGTGCCACACGGTTCAAACCACCAAAGGCAGCTGACCGTCAGGATGAGACCTTTCGTCAAACCTAGGGCTGCATCTAAGTATGAAGTGATCTCCAAGTCATCAATCACTTTAATATATCAAAATATTTTAGAATGATAAATGTACCCATCAAGGAGACAAAAGGACCACCTTGCCCATCTCAGGAAGTTTAGCAAGCACATATTCTCAGATACAATGTAAATGTGTGTGTGTGTTTTGTGTGTGGAGTCCTTCATCTGAATCACGAAGAGGAAAAGCAAGACTATTTAAATCAACCATACCTGAGTTTCTCTTCACACAAACGAGAGAGAAACATCCCCAAAGCAAGGCCCATGTGGATTTGTACTGTTTGAGGCTCATCAGCACTTGGTTTCCCAGGTAACCTGGCAGACAGCATGTTCAGGATTTCCTCAACCTTCTCTTTGCAAGAGATAATGACAACTGGTACGAGGAGGGACAAAGCCGTGGCGGCAGCTGAACGGGCAATGGTGCTCGCTGTGTTTTCACCGGAATAGGATTTCTAGGACATGCCAAAGAAAGAGAACAGAGGGTTAGCCCTTTGTTTAAAACATGAGGGAAGCATGCCTTTCACAAAAGCACTATACAACAATAGGAGCTTCTCTGAGACCCAACCCTGCTAACCAAAAAATAATTTTAAAAAAATCAATTTCTCTGTCTACAGGGTAGATTGTTCCTCTACTGAAAATAAAACTTGCCAGCTAAACAGTCCTTGACTAATAATGGCCTTTTAAATTCAAAAAACAAATTTTAAGTGTCCTTTTGAAAGGATGTGAATTCCCTCACTATGAAGGCTGAAACAGTTTCCGTGTTTTCAAGAGCCCGAATGTGCAGATACTGAAATATCTAAAGTGAAGTAATCCAAGTTTGGACATATCACTAAGCCACACTATAAATATGATCCCAGAAAGCCAGGAGTTCTCCAGGAGCAGGGAAAAGTAGGGCGGGGGGGGGGGGGGTTCAAGTTTAGTGTTGAAGGAAGAGTGTAAGTTTAGTGTAGGGATCTATTGGCAGATCTCCCAAAATTTTTGGTGGGAACGCTTCCCAGTAGATGGATTATTTCCTACAGGGGGTTAATTCCTTTTAATTAAAAAGGAAGTTGAAATCCTAAAAGCCTCTGGTTACAAAGCAATAACTAGCTATTCAGAATGAAGTGGGGAGCCTATGTGCTGCTCCTTCCTATATGTGTAATTATGGGAAAAGCAATGACGAAGAATCCCGATAAAATGACAAACGGTCCCGATTAAAAAAACTTCTCTAAGAAATCCATGTTAGGGAGTTCTACCAGACATTATATACATTCATAAATATGCCTCAAACAGAGAAGACAGACCATTGATCATTCCTCAGTATTATCCACTTTAAATTTCCAGACACCACAAAAGCGCTGCTGTCCCTTGCCATCAAAGCACATTTAAAAGTGTTTTTATTTCTATGCTCAATTGCTCGCTAAGCTTTAGCATTATAAAGATCAAACCACACATGTGCGAAGTTATACTTTCAGTTAATGCAGCCCTGCTATGCTGACAATGTTAGGACAATGGAAAGTAAAGGAAGTCACTTTTGAAATAGGGCTTTGAAAAGTATAATAATGTAAAACCACACACGGGTAAGAGACAACCCTATGCAGGCTAGTAAGGAGATTGTTTTTATTGGTTTCAAAGAACTAAGCAGCATGATTAGAAATCTACACTATCCTGTCCTGGTGACTATCTCAACCAGATAACTATTGAAAGACCTCCATAAAAACTTATAAGCAGGTTTTTTCATGTATCATTAAAAATAAATAAATAAATAACACTTCTTACAGAAAGCAAAGCATCATAAAGAAATTACTTCTTTGAGGAAAAACACAACAAAACTACTTTACAGTTTAATTCTGAATTTCCTGGTAAGTTGTGGGGTTTTTTTTTGGTCCTAAAGTATGCTTTAAAAATCTAACTGTAGTTGCACCCCACCCACCTCCCCAGATGAATACATACCAGGTGTTCTTAAGGGCAGTAGGTCAGAGGCACCCACAGTTGTACAGAGAAGAGCTAAGGCAATGGGATATCAGGCTAAATGCAAGATCTTAGCAACAGTTCAGGATCTGTGCTATATTTTAATTCAAATCAAGTATAATCCTCTGCCACTCAGCTGATTGCCCCATGATCACTATAATTCCCTAAGCAATGGATAGTGACAAGGTAAAAACTAAAATAATTCCATGTGGATACAAAAATAAAACATGCATCCCAAGTAAAAAAAGGAAAAGGAACACTACACAAGAAAATGTTTTTGTTTTACCTGCAAAACAAGACAATGACAATGATTAACTGGTGCTTCTTAAGTATCAACAACAGTCTTACTTTTCACTTACAGAGTATATCACAGTTTTCAAAACATTCTTACATAAATTACACAGGATGAGATCCTCCCAATCTATGATAAGTCGGCAATGAATTAATTGTTACCTTCTTTTATAGATAAAATAGATAAATAAGGATGAGAGGGCTTCAGTATCAAGTCAACAGTCACAAAACTAATAGGGGGCAAAGCTAGGGTTAGCATTACTACAGTTCTATTGTTGTTAGGTGCCATTGAATCAGTTCCAACTCTTAGCAACCCTATGCACAAAAGAACAAAACAATGCCAGGTCCTGTGTCATTCTCACAACTGTTGTTAGTCTGCTGTTGTGCCACTAC
Organism: Chrysochloris asiatica; assembly: GCF_000296735.1. Taxonomy (NCBI): domain Eukaryota; kingdom Metazoa; phylum Chordata; class Mammalia; order Afrosoricida; family Chrysochloridae; genus Chrysochloris; species Chrysochloris asiatica. The sequence goes on from NW_006408583.1 coordinate 5,192,894, forward strand.
ATCCCTTCTTCTTTCTCACTGACCCTCCACTAAACCAAGCACGACGTCCTTCTTCAGGAACTGGTCCCTCCTGATAACATGCCCAAAGTCTGAGAGACAGTCTCTCCATCCTGGCTTCTAAGAAACATTCTGTCTGTACTTCTATCTACATAGATTTGTTTGTTCATAGAGCTGTCTATGGTATTTTCACTATTCTTCTCTAACACTGTATCTCAAATGTATCAGTTCTTCTATGATCTCCTTTACTTACTGTACAACTTTCATATGCATATGAGGCAACTGAAAATACAATGTCTTGGGTCAGGTGTGCCTTTGTCCTCAAACTGCTATTCTTGCTGCTATTTTAAAGAAGTCTTGCTAATGCGATACATCGTTTAATTTCTTAAACGGCTGTTTCTATGTGTTTTGAATTTGGATCCAAGCAAAATGAAATCTTTGACAACTTCAGTCTGTTCCCCATTTATCATGATATTATTTATTGGTCCAATGGTGAGGAGTTTTGTTTTCTTTAAATTGAGGTGCAACCCAAACTGAAGACTGTGGTATTTGATATTTTATCAGTAAGTATTTTAAGTCCTCTTCACTTTCAGCAAGCAAGGTTGTATCATTTTTATGTGGCAGGTTGTTAATGAGTCTTCCTGTAATCTTAACACCACGTTATTCTTCACATAATTTAGCTACTTGAATTATCTGCTCGGCAGACAGACTGAAGAAGTATGGTGTAACTCCTGTGCACACCTTTCCTGGTTTTGAACTATTGAGTGTCCCCTTGTACCATTTGAATGACAGCCTCTTGATCTATGTATCTATCCTACATATAACATAGTCAAACCTCTCATTTAATAAATATGGAAACAAAGGTCCAAAGAGATTTAATGAACTGCCCATGGTCATGTAGCCTGCAATGATAAAACATGACTAGAAACTCAAGGTCCCTACTCTTCAGCCAATGTTCATTCTACCACAACTGTGAGCTCTTACCTGTGATTAATATTAGAATAACTTGAAAAGCTTTCAAAAATCTGATGCCCAGAGCCATCTCCAATCAATTAAATCAGGTAAGACCCCATATAAGTATTTCTTTGCACATGCACATAAGCACACACACACTTATAGTTACAGTTCCCCATGTGATTTTCATGTACAGCAAAGCTAACCAGCATTATACCGTGACATGGGATTTCCTGGAAGTAGTTGATATGAGCCTTGAGGGTTGTTTTCTTTTGAGCATTTTCTTAGTGCTCTGACTTACATAATAAAACCAGGAGAAGAGTTGTCCTCTGGGTTGGTAATGACTATCCACAATGACCAGAAGAGTATCAAGCACCATGGAAATCCACTCTTTCATGGAAATGAAATTAGGTTGAATCTGTAAATGAAGGAAACCATAAAATAATGGAAAAATAGAACCTAAATTTAAACATTATGTGTATAACCCTCTTTAAATTAAATAATGAAGTGCTATTATCAAAAATAAATTTCACACATTAGGACTAATGATTTAAATGGATGTTTGACAAATACACATTGTTACCTATGTTCTATTCAGGAATAAGATTTACCTCTTACACAGACTTAGCAGAGGTCAGAGGATGGGATCTGCAGACCATATCCAACAGCCCTTCAGACTTCTCCTGACTTCAGTGAATTATAGTCAGAGGATAATGCAGAGGTTAAAGGGAGAGATGTTCAGAGAAGGCGATTCAAATCTTCCCAATTCTATGACTTGTTTTATGAAAGAAGCAATAAAGCAGCCTCAAAATTTTCATCACCATCTCTAGCATTACATTTTACTATTACCGTACACTCATAGAATCATGACAGAACTTGCCTAACTACTTGAAAACTCCAGTGTGAAAACTCTTGAATTTGGAAAAGAAGGAAAATGACAAGGGCAAAACAAAACAAAACAATGAAACCCCCACTCATAAAAGTGGAATTTGGTTTGAAAAACCATTCATGACCATAGATGGCAAAGGTTTTTGTTAACTCAGATGGTACAAACTATAAAAGGCTATTGCAAGTGTAGAATCTCTCCTTGGAATGAATTCCTTAAATCAAACAAGGTCTTCTTCTTAAGATCTTTAGTTGGTGGACACATATGGATTTGAACGAAGTCTGAAAACGTTAACCTTAGTAAAATAATCAGGTGTTGAACTTGTGTTGAGTGATCAACAAAGGCAAGGTCATCAAGAATAGAGGTAAAGTCTCCTCTTTGGGCTGTGTGGTTTCTCAGTGTGTTGTGTTGTATGCGTTATAGCATCAAACAAAAGGGGGGAAATAATGAAGAGTGAGACAGCCAGAACTTCAAAACTCTGAATATGGCTTCCAGTTCTTACTGGGGCAAATTACCTGGACAAATGGTAAATCAGTTGTTGCTGAGTTAATTTGCCTCAAGGTGATTCAATCTGTGTCAGAAAAGGCCTATGCTCCATAGAGTTTTCAATGGCTGATTTTTCTAAAGCAGACTGCCAACCTTTGGGTTAGGGGCTGAGAATGTTAATAATTATTATCAACTAGGGACTCTGTACAATTGGTAATTTAGCATAACTATCACCAGATTAAAGGGATTCCAGCGAGGGGAGTTCACTTTTTAGAATGCGCATCTACTGAGCAAGCTGCCTCTGCTAAAATAGTCCAGGACTCTTTCAAGCATCTGACACAAACCCTCTTTTTAAATGTTTTCTTCCTTCTCACTATTACAATCAGATTCGGGATTTAAAGGTAAACTTTTCAGATGGTAACTAACTATATTCATCATCATGCAATAATCCCTAAGCGTCTTCGCCTTCCTACGTGTAACAGACATTTGCAATATTGTCACACAGCAACTATTTTCTTGTTTACTGGGAATAACACCCTTTGAGGAATGCCCTCTGCTTCCACTATTTGCAGCTTGGTTAAACCATCAGTCAAGCTACTTGCCCAGGATGGCATGGGACCCTTGGGACTTAGAATCTTGAGTGACTAACACAAGGTCAATCAATGACCCAAGAAAATACACCGCAGTAGCAGTTATCTTCACCTGTTGCTTGGAATCCCTAAGCGGCCTTGGTTCCTTTTTTTTTTTTTTTTTTCCAAAATGTGTTTTTCCATTTTTGCCTGGAATTCCATGAGCTTCCAGCTTTCATATTCTCCCAGTGCCTTTTTCCATTTAAATGAGTCAGCCTCATTTTCTTTGCTTCCACCCAAAATACCCACCAGGTGAAAAGAGTTCATTACAGATGGCCTATAAAATACTCAAGATAGGACAGAGACAAGCTGAATAATGTTGAATAAAGTCAGATTTTGTGCATCAAGAGTAGCAAGCCCAAAAATTAAGTGTCAAACCTAGTTTGAAGAGAGAGCACATAATGTTATTTTCAAACTGTCTCATGTTTTATGTGATTTTACTTATTTCTTATTTGTAGGCATGGGCCAACATAAAATTCGCTCTTCAGAACAGTTCACAATGCAGCAGTTTAATACCGTGAAGCAGACGCCAAGGCTGCTGGTAATTGTTACTATGTATGGAGCACTGAGCTTCTATCAGCCATTGCTGCAGGTTATCTTTACCCCCATTTTACAGATGAGAAAACAGACTTCACAAGGGAACTTTACAAGTAATGAGTCATAAGTCATAAAGTGGAAGCACTAGGATTTAAATAGAGGACCCTCCTCTCCCCAAGTCTGTTTTTAAACCACTCTGCTGTATTGTCTCCAGATAATGATAGCTACCAGATACTGGGACTTATAGTAGGGCTAAATCCATGCCTTTTTTATTTTGACAGATATGAATTATCTGAAAAAATACTTTGGAAATTAACATTGGCCCTCTTGCCACATGTTTAATTAAGAAATAAATGCCTTGCAAAAATGAATAGGCACTTTGTCATTGACATCTACAATTAAAATGCAAAGTACACATTTTTTTTCAGTCAGTAAACACTGCTTATTTATCATTTTTTGACAGCATTGTTCACTTTCAGTAAGCCTAGTTAACCTCCTAAGATTGGTTACCACTGATGTAATCACAAAAAGACAAGTCCTGTTGCATAAAATTGGCACCTTCAAATGGAAATGACCACTTAGCTGTGATGGAGAAAGCAAAACAGAAAGGCAGCAGGGAAAAGCCAGGAATACCCTAAGGCTCACAGTGTAAAGGCCTGGTGAGCAGCAGAACTAGGTGCTGGAATGACAGAATCGAACCTCATAAATCAGGGCCAGACCATCTAAAGCCAGGTTTAAAGACATTTCTCACTTTTCAAATGTTACACAGCCGAAGCCCAACTGATTGAAACAACCCTTAACTCACCTCCAGGGCCCCATCAGAGTCCGAGGAGAGGTTGGCTTCATGTTTGGATACGATGACAGCAAGGCTGCTTAAAGCTAACAGCGCATTCCCTTTGACCACTGGGCTGTCCCTGTTTAAAAAGAAAAAAATCCAAGAAAGGACTATGGGCAGAAAGCAGAAGACAAAGTGCTTATCCAGAGCAGATAAGGTCAAAGGAATACTTCCATACCTTCAGTGAGCCTGCTAAACACAAGTCTGTTTTAGTCTGATGCCAATAGTTTCTTCTGACATGTATGCTGATTTGTAACTCTCTTCTTCAATGCATAGTCATTATAAATCTTTTATTGGAAGTTAAAAATTCAAGCTCATATAGCTAGCTTTTTTCCTGAGGTTTTTTTTTTTTTCTTTAAGTCACCTGAAATTGCATTTCCTAAGTGATCTTTTGTGCCACATTGGTCAATATAAATTTATTGGCTTGATCTGCAAACAAACTAAGGACCGTTCTGTGGATAAGCTCACCAGAACAGAATGGTTTCAGGCTTTTCAGAAGCAGTGGTGTGTGGAGCCGGCTTCTAGTGAAGCACTTCAAACAGCAGTCTTCACTTACATCTTGGCAGACGGGCAGCCTTCTCAGTCATTAGTTTCCTCCCCTTCTTTCTCTTTATACACACATGCCAAAGCCAATAACAGTTTGTAATAGAATTTACAAAATTGAATAGGAGACCCTAGATAAGATATGAAAAGGGTCTGATTTCAGGCTCTAAGGATATGAAAATTTCCCTTTTATATAGTCCAAATGGAAATTTCCTAATAGTAGCAATAAATAAGTCTGATTTTTGAATTTAGTATCAAGAAAACTGAAGCTTTTTAATACACTCGCCACTTGAAAAATGTGCATTTAGTGTTATTCCATAATTCCAAATGAATCCTATAGAAGAAAGTCCCGAACGGACACTGATGAGATGCTAATTCTGTCACAACAAAACTCAGGCCATAGGACACATGTACCATCAGCTGGTAACTCTCAGTTAGTCCTAGGATTGTGGGCTTCCATAAAGGCAGAGAATGCTCCATAAAACCAGAACCAGAATTTCATGTATATTTTCAAGAATCACACCCTATTTGTCCCAGTGCAGATATACATGGGATGAGGAAGACATAAGCTCTAGTGCACCTGGCAGGCCAGCTAGAACCTCCATAGTCAGACCATAAACATGACTTCATATGTGTATTAAAAGCTTAGTGTACACATATGTTCTTGCCAGTTTGCTACCATTGGTAAGGACTGGACTCAGGGCCTCCTATTATCAAATGCTCATGTCTGTCCACCCACCTATCTTTGCTCCCTTCTTCTTCACCTCCACATTGTTGTTGGTGCCAGCAGTTATTGTCAGTGAAGACCAGCTCTGTACACACTTGGCCATTTTGTTCAGCCATCCTTGGCTTCCTTTCTCAGTGATCTAACCATAAGTGGGTAAGACATTAAATACTATATATAATATATAATATACTGCCTGCTGCCAACAACATCTTTCCTTCTTCTGACACAGTTGTTGTTTAAGAGTCATCAAGTTGGTGCTTACCACAGAAACCATGGATAGGGTTTCTGAGACTAGAAATCTTTATGGGAGCAAAAGCTTCCTCTTTTTCCCACACAAAGGCTGATGGATTCAAACCTTGTTTCTAGCAGCCCAATGTGCAACCCACACCACCACCAGCCTTCCTCCTTCTGACGTATTGAAGAAAACTGACAAAGACCTGAGGTCTAAGCAGAAGGCCCCAATAGAGTTCAGCAGTGAGGTTAATTGAACATACCTTTAGCTAATAATAAACCAACAGGAATGAAATAAGATTTGGGCATTCCTATAAGACTAAGGTAAGGAGCTCTGGTAGCATAGTGGTTACGAATTGGGCTGCAAACCTCAAGGTCAGCAGTTCGAAACTACCAGCTGTTCCACGGGAGAAATATGAGGCTTTCTGCTCCGTAAAGATTTACAGCCTCGGAAACCCTGTATAGGGTCGTTGTGAATCGGAACCGACTCCACAGCACACAATCACCACCAGCCATAAACCTAAGGTGGAGGGTCAGAGAAAAAGAGATGAATTGGCCAAGTGGCAGCATCAATGGGCTCAAGTGTGGCAACAGTAGTGAGGTTGGCCCAGGATCGGGCAGTGTTTCGTTCTGTTGTGCATAGGGTCTCTATGAGTCAGTATAACTCGATGGCACCTAACAACAACAACATAAGCCCGGGTGGAGTCCTGGTGTGGCGTGGTGGGTTAATGTGCTGTATTCAAAGTTGTTTGAACCTGCAAGGTTGGTTGTTCAAGCTTACCAGCCACTCCTCGGAAACCCTATGCAGGGTAACTATGGGTTAGAACCAACTTGAAGGCACTTAAGAACACACCAAAAAGTGCTGGCAATACAATCAAAATCTTTATTTCTAACACAAGTGAGACTATCCTAAGGGTTTTCCCCCTAAAAACAGCCATGAATTTCTCAACGTTGTTGTTGGTGGTGTACCGTGGAGTCGGAGTCGCTTCTGACTCATAGCCACCCTGTACAGGGTTTCTGAGGCTGTAAATCTTTACAGGAGCAGAAAGCCTCATTATTCTCCTGCGGAATGGCTGGTAGTTTTGAACTTCTGACCTTGAGGTTAGCAGGCCAACTCATAACCAACCACTACGCTTCTTGGTCCGGCTCAATCCGCACAATTGTTGTTTGTGCCCACTGTTGTAGCCGCTGTGTCGATCCATCTCTTTGAGGAGCTTCCTGTTTTTCACTGACCCTCTACTTTACCAAGCATGATTTCCTTTTCTAGGGACTGGTCCCTCCTGATAACATGTCCAAAGTATGTGAAACAAAGTCTCCCCATCTCACTTCTCAGCTGTATTCTGACTGTACTTCTTCAAGGACAAATTTGTTTGCTCTTCTGGCAGTGTATGGCAATTTCAATATTCTTTGACAACACCATAATTCAAATGCATCAAATCTTTTCAGGTCTTCCTTCTTCACTGCCCTGCTTTCATACCCATACCTCAAAGTGCTATCTTTGCTCTTTAATTCTTTAAGGAAGTCATTTGCAATGGATTTATCTGATGCAATATATCATTTGATTTACTGACAGCTGATTCCATGAACACTGATTGTGTATCCAAGTAAAATGAAATCCTTGACCACTTCAATCTTTTCTCTGTTTAGCATGATGTCTATTGGACCAGGTGTGAGGATTTTTGTTTTTATTGCATTGAGCTGTGATTAATACTGAAGGTGGTTTTCTTTGATCTTCATTAGCAACCGCTTCAAGTCCACTTCACTTTCATCAATAAAGGCTGTGTCAGCTGCATATCACACATTGTTAATAAGCGTTTCTCCAATCCTGATACGACTTTCTTCTTCTTAGAATCCAGTTTCTTTGACTATTTGCTCAGTATACAGACTGAATAAAATCTTGAAAGGATACAACCCTGGCACATACCTTTCCTGATTGTAAACCATATAGTAATCCCTTGGTCTGTTAGAACAATTGATTTTTGGTCTATATACAAGTTCCTCATGAGCACAATTATGAAGACCCCATTCCTCTTCAATGAACTTCCATTCATCTCAATGTTAATGTTACCTATTGTCTGTTATGATCCACATAGTTGAATGCCTTTGCATAATCAATAAGGCACAACCAAACATTTTTCTGTTATTCACTTTCAGCCAAGATCCATCAGCCATCAATAATGATCTCCTTTATTTGAGGTTCTCTTCTGACTCTGGCTTGAATATCTGGCAGCTCCTCACTGATGTACTGCCACAACCACTTTTTAATTATTTTCAGCAAAATTTTACTTGCATGTGACATTAATGCTGCTGTTTTGATAACTTCCATATTCCGTTGGATCACGTGTCTTTGGAATGGGCACAAATATGGATCTCTTCCAGTCAGTTGGCCAGGTAGCTGTCTTCCAAGTTCCTTGGCATAGACAAGTGAGTGTCTCTAGTGCCACATCAGTTTGTTGAAACATTTCCATTTCCATTCTGGCAATTTGGGGAGTCGTTTTTATCAACGAATGCTTTCAGTGCAGCTTGGACGTCATCTTTCAATACCATAGATTCTTGATCATAAGCTGCCTCCTGAAATGACTGAATCCTGACCAGTTCTTTTTGTTACAATGGCTGTAAATTCCAATCCATCTTCTTTTGATGCTTCCTGTATCATTCAATATTTTTCCTGTAGAATTCTTCAGTACCATAACTTCAGTTCTTTCAGCTTGAGAAAAGCTGAGTGTGTTCTTCCCTTTAGGTTTTCTAACTTGGGTCTTTGCATGTTTCATTTTAATACTTTGTATTCTCCAGCTATCCTTTGATATTTTCTGTTCAGCTCTTTAACTTGATTATTACTTCCATTTGCTTTATCTACTCTATTTTCAAGAGCATGCTTCAGAGACTCTTCAGATATCCACTTTCTATTCTTTCCTGACTTTTTAATGGTCTTTTGCTTTCTTCATGTATGATAATCTTGATGCCATCCTCTCTCTGGTCTTTGGTCATTAGTGTGCAATGCCTCATATTTCTTCTTAAAATTGCCTCTAAATTCAGGCAGGATAAATTAAAGGTCACATTTTGGTTCTTGTGGACTTGTTTCAATTTTTTTCAGCTTCTGCCAGAACTTGGACATATGCAATTGGCGGTCTGTTCCATTGTCGAACGCTGGCCTTATCTTGGCTGATGATATTGAGCTTCTGCATCATCTCTTCTAACAGAGTAGTCAATTTGATTTCTGTTTATTTCGTCTAGCAAGATCCATGCGTATAGTTACCATTTATATTGTTGTAAAAAGGTATTGATGTTACATTCCTGGTGTGGTGCTGTATGATAAGCACTGGACTGTGGACCACAAGGCTTGCAGTTCAAACCCACCACGTGCTCCTTGGAAACCCTATACAGGGTTGCTGTAAGTCAGAACCGACTCGACGGCACTTATCAACAATAAAAATGTATTTGCAATGAATTTGCAATGTTGGTTTTGCAAAATTCTATCATGCAATTTCCAGCATCATTTCTATTGGGAAGGCCACATTATCCAACTAATGATCCCTCCTCTTTGTTTCCAACTTTTTGCATTCCAATCACCAATAATTATCAATGCATCTTGATTGCATGTTTGATCAATTTCAGACTGCAGAAGTTGGTAAAATTCTTCAGATTCTTCCTCATTGGTTTTTCAGGTTGACATATAAATTTAAATAACAGGTGCATTAACTGGTCTTCATTGTGGGTAGATAGATACTATCCTATCACAGACAACAATGTATTTCAAGACAGATCTTGAAACGTTCTTTTTGACAATGAGACCCCATACCTCTTCAATTTGTCATTCCCAGCATAAGAAACTATGTGATTGTTCAACTCAAAATGACTAATACCTGTTCATTGCTGATCACTAATGACATAAAGATAGTGATCTTTATGCACTGATTTCCTTTTAAATGACTTCCAATTTTCTTAGATTCATATTTTGGACATTTCATGCTCCAATTATTAATGGATGTTTATAGCTATTTCTTCTCATTTTGAGTCACACCCCATTAACAAATGAAGGCCTCATAAACTTTGCTCCAACCACAACATTAAGGTTGACTCTACTTTAAGGCGGCAGCTCTTCCCCAGTTGAATTCTGAGTGCCTTCCAACCTGAGGTGCTCATCTTCCAGCATTCTATTAATTTTTATTACTGGTCTGGAAGTTTAGCTAAAACTGTCCACCATGGTTGACCCTGCTGGCATTTGAGGCACCGTTGGCATGTTGTTATTAGGTGCCATTGAGTTGGTACCGACTCAGAGCGACCTTATGCACAGCAAAAAGAAACATTGCCCAATCCTGGGCCAACCTCACTACTGTTGCCACATTTGAGGCCATTGATGCTGCCACTTGGCCAATCCATCTCGTTGGGGGTCTTCCTCTTTTTCCCTGACCCTCTAACCTTACCAAACATGATATCCTTCTCCAGCGACTGCTCCCTCCTGACAATATATCCAAAGTATGAGAGACAAAGTTTGGCCATCTTGGCCTCCAAGGAGCACTTGGGCTGTACTTCTTCCAAAATGGATCTATTGGTTCTTTTAGCAGCCTATGGTACTTTCAATATTCTCCTCCAACACCATAACGCAAAAGCATCAATTCTTCTATGGTTTTCCTTATTCACTGTCCAGCTTTCACATGCATATGAGATTATTTGAAAATTCCATGGCTTAGGTCCGGTGCACCTTAATCCTCAAGCTGACATCTTTGCTCTTCAACACTTTAAAAAGGTCTTGCACAGCAGATTTGCCCAATGCAATATGTCGTCTGATCTCTTGACTGCTGCTTCCATGAGTGTTGATAGTTGATCCAAGAAGAATGAAGTCCTTAACAACGTCAATCTTTTCTCCATTGATAAGAATGTTATTTATTGGTCCAGTGGTGAGGATTTTTGTTTTCTTGACATTGCACTATTGGCATATCCGCCAGAATTACAGCACTATGCAGGCCACAGTGGGACAAACTGACAGATTATTAGGGTTATGAGGATTAGATCCCAGTTTTTGTCAAACTGAAGAGAAATATCCTAACATGTTATCCAGAAATCTGGTATCAAATCATGTAAAACAAGAAAACTAGACAATAGAAGAAGTGTATTTTGAACCCCAAAATTCTAAGACAAAAGCTAGTTACCATTTTAAAACACTACGTAAGATGATTTTCATTCCAAAGTTTCACTGGTTATAACATGTCAGAGCACACACTGCTTTTATCCAATTGAGAAAAACATTCAAATTCACTCTTAATAAAATTTTCAGTTACAGATTCAATGAAATTTTGAGCATTAATATTTGAATAGAAAAAAAAATTAATTTACAGACCAGACAATGCATGCCTAGGTCAAGGTACATAGTTCAGTAAGGTATTGCAACTGGGCCTTGCTCATCTGCATTCCTTGTATGGCCAACCCATTTGTCTTATGAAGGTGGTAGTGCTGGTTGTGTGTCATAAAGTCAGTTCCGACTCACAGTTACACTGTATAGGGTTTCTGAGGCTATAAATCTTTATGGGAGCAGAAAGCCTCATCTTTCTCCTGTGGAATGGCTAGCAGTTTCAAACTGCTGACCTTGAGGTTAGGACCCTGACTTACAACCACTATGCTATCAGAGCTCCTTTATCTTATGAAGAAAAGATACTCAATACATATGTAGTGAAACAAAGTAAAGAGGAGCTGGTCAATGAAAATTAGAACTAGTTCTGCAAAAATTCATCATCTTGTTATTCAAATAACTGTCCCCTACTAGTCACACAATCATGACTAATTTGCATAATTACAAGTCAGCATCAGTACAGTATTTATCTAGGCAACACCACTGACATTTTAATTAAACTGTCCTTTGAAACAAAGTGATGCCATTAACCTAATTAAAAAGCACAAGAAAAGAAGAGCTATAATGATGCTTTCATTGGGACAAAATCTTAGGTTTCATATTAGTAAAGTGACCCAATCTTTGGGGATGTTTATCATCAGGTTCAAGTTTATTTTAGTAATAACAATGAAAATACATTTACATCAATGCTCAAGTTGTATCCATGTTCTGATTCTCCCTTAGTTCTATTCCTGAGCTATAAAAGACTTAAGTGAGGAAATCAGTCTAACCTTGCAACTGGTGGTTTACTTCTGCATTAAACCCATGGCTTTGACCAAACCAACCATTCGATGGCCCAAACCAGCTCCTAGCAACCATGGGCCAAGGAAGAGAAAATGAAGCTGGCGGCAGCAGCAGGTGGGGGCAGTGCCACACCTGGTTAGAGGAAGCCAGCGGGGAGAAGTGAAGCGACTGCGACAACGTCATGGATTGCCCCTGCACTGTGATTAGTCTCAGTCTCTGGATCTCCATTGTCTCCCACTCCTTTCCTGTCATGCTGATGTTGTCAGGATCATTTCAGTAAGATAAGGTCTATAAAATACTTAGGAATTTTGGATGAAAAGCTAACACTCTGAGAACATCAATTACTTTCATTCTGTACCAGTGAGAATGTGAATACGATCTCCTTAGGCATCAGTCACAAAGTGATGCTTTGTAAATCTGATGATTAAAGTCTTGCTGAAATGAAATTTTGGAATGGATAATGCAAATGCTACTAGAAAGGTAAAATTATAGTTTGTTTTAATAGAAAGGAGTTAGTTTCTTCAGCATTCGAGTCTTTTTTGCAAATGTCAGAGGGCACTAGTTTAACAGGTTTTAAGTAGACTACATAATATAACAAATTCTGAAAGGTAAAGGTCAAAGACAGCCCATCCTCCCTATTCCCCTACTTCAGTATGCAGCTGAATGCTCTCCCACTGTGTCTAAAATTCACCAAACTCCGTATGCAGACACAAATGAGTCCCTATCCAAGACTCTCTGCATTTTCACTCTCATTTTGTCAAGACATCTATTTCCCATTGCTTCCTATGGAATTGGTTTCTAGAGGATGAGCACTTCTCTTTCTTTTATTCAGAGACACGAGGCTGAGTCATGAGGAGTAGTGATCCTGTACTAAGATCAGACTTGATGATTATGCACCTACTAAAGAAATTACTGGTGGAAAGGAAACTCTAAGGTAGACCATGGTTTTGGGTTTTTTTAAGGCAAAACCTTTAAGTTACAGACATTTTTGGAATGGCAAGGGGTTACCTATATTGCAATGGAATAATTCTGGATGACATGGACTTTGAATACACCTGAAATCCTCTAGGTCAAAGGATAAGAAGAAAGTCATGCAGAAGCAGAAGCAGCAGCAGTTTAAGATACTGTAGGAAGGGACAGGTGTACATCAAGTGATAGGGAACTTTCTGCCAGGGACAATTAGTCTGCTTGCTAACTAAAGAGCCAGCAGAAGTTGTTCAAATAGGTTCAGCAGGGTAAATTTTCTTAGTGAGAATTGGTTTAAGGTAAGTGATAATCCTCAAGGTAGCAAGACTCAAGTAAACTTTGTTAAAATAAACCTAAGAATATAACCGAAACTGCTTTTGGAAATCAGGTCTTCACAACAGAATTAAGTATTTAGAAAATTAATGTTCAGATATCGAGGACCCAGCAACAAAAGTGGAATGAAAGAAAGTCCAACTCTGGTTTATTTTCTGGTTCAGGGCTGAGATTTACAAACTATCTGTAGAATCCACATAATTCATACTACCAAGGACTTCCCCCTGCCCTGAATGAAATTACAACTCCTTTTAAAAAGTTAAGCCAATGCACCTGGCTTTTGTTTAGGCCTACAGCAAAGGCACAAGCTTGGTGATTCTTGATGTAAAAATTACATTTTTATATCCGTTTCTTTGTATTTTTACCAAAAAAAAAAAAAAAGTATAAAAAAAATGAAAGGGTAAAAGCTGATATAAAAAAAAAAGTAAATGACTATTTTAAATGTCTTAAAATTATAAAATGCACTAAACGGAAAAATATTAAGTTCCTTCCAGGGGCGAAAACAGTTTATACAGTTTTTGGTAAAGGAATAAAAGAACCTTACTTTGCAGCTGCCTTGGTGATCTCATCAGTCAGCATGTCTCTGACCCTGGAGAGAAGGTGGAAAATAGGTGTTAGTGATGATATTATAGCAAGAATGCAATCTTTTCTCTTCTTCATCAATTAATATGAACCTTCTGGCAACTACTCCAGACCTTAAAATCCCACATGTAGAATTTTAGTCTAAGACGGGAAAGAGCTGTCTTTCACTTTCAGAGCATTGCTTCGAAGAGAGCCTCATTTTCCTATTCTAAAGTTGGCTTCATGGAGGCAGGGAAGGGAAAGCAGGGAGGAAAGGTGACTAGAAGTGTCGCAATGGTGACATCCTGTAACAGAGTGTGATAAGTACACATTTGTCCTTTATAGTGCCCTGTTGTTTTGCCTAAAAGCTCACCTAACATTACTTGACTGTCTCAAAATTAGAGCTGTGGAATAGCCACTACGTGTGGCTATAAAATGAAATTTGGTTATTTAATCACACTGATGCTAAAAGAAAACGACACTTGTGGGCTTGAAGGATGGTACAAACAAGTCACATAATTACAGAACCTAATTGTTTCCCAATATATTGTTGGGTCAGTTCCGATTCCTAGTGACGCAATAAACAACAGAACAAAACACTGCACAGTCTGTGCCATCCTCACAATTGTTGTTACAATTGAACACACCGCTGCTGCCACTGTGCCAATCCATCTCGTTGGCGTCTTCCTCTTTTTCTCTGACCCACCACTTTACCAAGCACGATGTCCTTCTCCAGGGGCTGGTCCCTACTGATAGTATGTTTGAAGTAAGAAAGCCAAAGCTTGGCCAGCCCGGCTTCTAAGGAGCATTCTGGTTATATTTTTGCAACACAGAGTGGTTTGTTCTTCTGGTAGTCTATGGTACTTTTAATATTCAGCTCCAACATCATAACGCAAATGCATCAATAACTCCACAGTCTTCCTTATTCATCACCCAACTTTCACAAGCATATGAGGCTACTGAAAATACCATGGCTTGGGTCAGGTGCACCTTAGTCCTCAAACTGACATCTTTGCTCTTGAACACTTTAAAAAGGTCTTGTGCAGCAGATTTGCCCAATGTAATACATCGTTTGATTTCTTGACTGCTACTTCCGTGAGTGTTGATGGTGGGTCAAAACAAAACGAAGTCTTTGATAACTTCAGTCTTTTATATTCTTAACCATGATGCTATTTAATGGACCACTTGTGAGGATTTGGATCTTCTTTACATAGAGTTGCAACCAAGACGGAAGGTTGTGGTCCTTGATCTTGACGAGTGAGTATGAGGGTGAGTCAAAAGTTATCTAAAGTGAATATTTGTTATCAGGACTGACTGTGAGGGTTGGAAATGTAAGGGTATAGACATTTTGTAGCAAAAGTTGGGAAGTGATTGACTTTGCAGTCTAGTAGCAGAGGTCCCTGGGGCCATCAAGTGAGAAGAGTGGAGGGCGGGACCCTACTCAGAGAAACAGTGATGCCAGAGATGGAGGCAGAGATGATGACATGGAGAGATGGAGCGGCTGGGGACTCTAGACAAAGAGAGGGAGAGGGGCTGGGTGCTGACAACCCAACTGGGGGATAGGCTTGCAGGGTATAACCTTTGGTTGGTTGATGATGCATGAAGGGGATTGTAATCATGGCAATGAAATGATATATGATAGGATGAATGTAAAGCTAATGTTCTCCCATGTAAACTATCACATAATTCACAATAAAACATTTTAAAAAATTTATCTACAC
Source organism: Chrysochloris asiatica (assembly GCF_000296735.1). Classification (NCBI taxonomy): domain Eukaryota; kingdom Metazoa; phylum Chordata; class Mammalia; order Afrosoricida; family Chrysochloridae; genus Chrysochloris; species Chrysochloris asiatica. The sequence goes on from NW_006408583.1 coordinate 5,208,430, forward strand.
TCTGGCTGTAGAATTTATTTTAATTAACTTTTAGAAAAGGCAAATGCATCATTTTTCGACACAATCGCCTTGCTTTTCAATACACTTTGTCCATCTGTCAACAAGCTTGTGTTTGCCCTTTTAAAAAAAAAATGTTTTAGGCTGAGCTGTGAACCACGAATGTACCACTGTCTTCAACTTCTTCGTAAGAGGTGAAACTTTGTCTTCCAAGGGTTGCTTTCAGAGGACTAAACAGGTGAAAAGTTCAATGGAGCAAGATAGGGACTCTAGAGAAAATGCTTTATCACCTCACAACGAAGTTTTAGAAGAGTATCCAACAGTGTGGACAGAAGTATGGGAACATGCATTGTCATGTAACATCACAATGCCCTGGAACAGTAGTCCTCTGCCTTTAATCTGAGGGTTACACTTCAGCTCGTCAGTGAGCATCTCACTGTAATGAGCAATGTTGAATGTTGCACCTTTTTCCTGATAGTGTTCCAGAAAAATATAAGCATCAATTTTCCACCTGATAGTTGACTTTTGAACTTCTTCTTGGTCAGTGATTGAGGATGCTTCCATTCCATACTCTACCATTTACTCTCAGGCTCCTATTGATGAAGCCATGTCTCGTCACTAGTAATAATTTTTTTTAAAGAAACTTTTACGTTTGAGAATTGGTCCAAATTTTATTTGACAATGCCCAGAGACTTTGATTTATGTTCTTCTGTGATTTGTTTCAGTACCCATCTCACACAAACTTTTCGAAACCCAAGTCTGTCTGCCTAGGTTGATTTGCAAATGATTTTGTCACATAATCCATTGTCACTCATCTATTCGAGAGAAGCATTTCACATCCACGCCCAATGTTGTCATCAGCCGTGGCCATGTATGGGTGTTTTAACATAACCAGAGAATAGATTATTTTTTACTTACTCTCGTATTTTAAGTCTTCTTCTCTTTCAGCAAGCAAGGTTGTAGCATCTGTATATTGCTGGCTTTTATTGAATCTTCTCCAATTTTGATGCCAGGTTCTCATACAATCCTTTTTCTAGGATTATTAGCATACAGATTGAATAAGTATGATAATAGATTACAACACTGATAATCACCTTCTTGATTTTTAAACCATTCAGTGTATCTTTGGTCTATTCAAAGCACTGACTCTTGGCCTATGAACAGGATCCTCATGAGCACAATTAAGTGTTCCGGAATTCTCATTCTCCACAATGTTGTCCACAGCTTTTCATGACCCACACAGTCAAAAGCCTTTGTGTAGTCATTAACATAGATAGGCATCTTACTGATATTCTCTGTTTTCAGCCAAGATACATATGATATCAGCAATAATATCCCTTGTTCTACATCCTTGTTTGAATCAGATTTGAATATCTGGTAGTTCCCTATCAATGTACGATTACAGCCATTTAAAAATTATTTTTAGCAAAATTTTACTTGCATTTGATATTAATTATATTCTCTGATGATAAACACAACCCATTGGGTAAACTCTTTTTGAAATGGGCACAAATATGGATGTCTTCCAAACAGTTGGGCAGGTACTTTCTTCCGAATTTCTTGGCATAGATGAGTGAGTGCCACTGGTGTAACATCAGCTTGTTCAATTTGTGTTCCACCAATTCATGGAGCCTTATTTTTTGCCAATGACTTCCATGCACACTAAACTTCTTCCTTCAATACCATTGACTCTTGATAGTATGCTACCTCATGAAATGGTAGACTATAGATCATTTCTTTTAGGTACAATGACTCTGTGCATTCCTTCCATCTTCTCTTGATGCTTTCTGCATTATTCAATATTTTGCCCATAGAATCATTCAGTATATCAAGTTGAGATTTGAATTTTTTCTTCAGTTCTTTCTGATTGAGAAATGCTGAGTATGTTCTTCCCTTTTGGTTTTCCAACTTCAGGTCCTTGCACATTTCATTAGAATATCTGACCTTGTCTTCTCAAGCTGCTCTTTGAAATATTCAGCTCTTTTACCTCCTCATTTTTTTTTCCATCTGCTGTAGCATCTCTACCCTGGAAAGCAAGTTCACCATCTCTTCTGATATCCATTTTGGTCTTTTCCCACATCCTTTTCCTCTGAATGACATTTTGTTTTCTCCTGTATGATGTTCTTGATGTCATCCTACAACTCTGCTAGTCTTTGGTCATTATTGTCGAATGCGTCAAATCTATTTCTAATATGCTCTCTGAATTCCAGTGTGATTTGTTCAAGGTCATATTTTGGCTCTCATGGACTTGTTTCCATTTTCTTCAGCTTCTACCTGAACTTGCATGTGAGCAATTTGTGGTCAGTTACACAGTTTGGCCCTGGCCTTGGTTTGACTGATGATATGGAGCTTTTACACTGTCTCTTCCCACAGATGTAGTTAATTTTATTTCTGTATATTCCTTCTAGTAAGTTATATGTGTATAGTAGTCTTTCATGTAATTGTAAAAGGTATTTGCAATGCAGAAGTCATTGGTCTTACAAAATTCTGTCATACGATCTCCAGCATCTATTACCAAGGCCATATTATCCAACTACTCATCTTTCCTCTTTGTTTCCAACCTTTGCATTCTAATCAACAGTAATTATCAATACATCTTGATTGCATGTTTGATCAATTTCAGAATGACGAAGTTTGTAGAATTCTTTAATTTCATCATCACTGGTTTTAATGGTTGGTCTGTAAATTTCAATAATAGACAAATTAACTGGTCTTCCTTATAGGCATATGGATCTCATCCTGTCACAGACAGCATTATACTTCAAGTCAGATCTTGAAACGGTTCTTTTTGATGATGACAATTTGTCATTGCTGGCATAGTAAACTATGTGATCATTAGAATCAAAATAGCAAATACCAGTCCATCTCAGATCACTAATGCCTAGGATATTGATCTTTATGTGTTCTGTTTCATTTTTGACAACTTCTAATTTTCCTAGACTCACACTTTGAATAATCCAGGGTCTGACTATTAATGGATGATTACAAATATTCCTCCTTATTTTGAGTTGTGCCCCTTCAACAAATGAAGGTCCCAAAAGCTTCACTCCATTCGCTTGCTCAAGGACAACCCTACTTTGAGAAGGTAGCTCTTTCCCAGTCATATTTTTGTGCTTTCCAAATTGAGGGTCTCATCTTCCAGCACTATGTCTGAAAATATTCTGGTGCTATTCATAATGTTTCAATAGTCAACATTTTGGTGCTATCTGATTGTGTTCCACTGCTATTCCTAAGTTCTCTAGTGACTTACCATTCAGAAGTAGTCTGCCTCTTCTTATTACTAGTCTGTCATAGTCTGGAAGCTCAGCTGAAACCTGTCTACAAGGGTGACCCTGCTGGTATTTAAAACACTAGAGTGGCACAGCTTTCAGCAACATACAAACCAACACTTTACAACAAACTGACAGATGAGTGGTGGGTTTTTCAACATGTTGTTAAGTACCGTTGAGTTGGTTCAGACACATAACGACCCTGTATAGGGTTTCCAAGGTGCAATAAAGTGAAAAAACAACCACTGGCAACCAAATTTGCATTTTGAAGAGAGCTTCATATACATTTGCACTATATATTTTGAATTTCTAAATTCAATTTTATATGTAGTATAAATTTTGCATTCAAATGTAAATTATATGTACACTCATAAGTATTTGCAGTCAAAATATAATAGAATCTTAGCTACCTACATATTTGAGAATTGAGTCATTATGAAGAACCAAGTTTTTAAAATAGTTGAACACTGCTCCAATAGACTTTAAACTTACATTATTAAAAAAGCCAGCTCACAATATTTTTCTCTAAAATGTATTGTTCATACTTATCTTCCTAAAGGATTATAGTGAATTCAATGTCATCTTCTTCTAGTTAACTAGGAATATTTAATAATAATTACATGTCTATAGTTCCAGGATCAAATCTTCCACTTATGTGCCAAATTTCTGTATACATCTACTTCGATCTCTCTTCTGCGTCAACAATTTTTCTTCTCTACTTGTATTATTCCTCTTAGCATGTGAACGTGCTATAATATTGAGCATCTAAAAAAGGAGAAAAAGCCCTCCAGTGTATTTATTGCCTGATGTGTCTGCTTCACATGCATCCAAACCAAACCCGTTGCCATGAAAGAGTTGATTCCAATTCATAGCAATTCCATGTGTCAGAGAGTAGAACTGCTCCATAGGCTTCTATTGGCAGTAGTCTTGGCTTTTCTTCCATGGTACCACTTGTTGCTGTTGTTAAGTGCTGCCGAGTCGATTCCAACCCATAGTAACCCTGCATAGGGTTTCCAAGGAGCAGCTGGGGAGCTTGAACCACCAACCTTGCAGTTCAAACAGTTGTGCAGTCTGACACATTAGACCACAGTGTCACACTAGGACTCCATGGTACCACTGTTGTTATGTGCCGTGGAGTCAGTTCCGACTCATAGCTATCCTGTACAGATTTCTGAGGCTATAAATCTTTACGGAAGCAGAAAGCCTCATCTTTCTCCCACGGAACAGCTGGTACTTTCGAACTGCTGATCCTCAGGTTCGCAGCCCAATTCGTAACCACTATGCTATCAAAGCTCCTTATGGTACCACTAGGTGAGTTCAAATAATTGACCTCTAGGTTGATTGACATTAAGTGCTGTTAAATCAGTTCTGATTCATATACCCTGTTGCAGTCTGAAAAAACAATCACCATACATCTAAGCTGAGCCTTCTACCTTGAATTTAACTGTTCCAGTAAAAACCCTTGAAAGCTACTGTTTAACTGAATCTTGCTCTCTGAATCAAACTGGCTAATAAAAGACATGTTTTCGGTTACAAGTCATTCCATGAAATCATCTTTGTAAGTTTTGGTCTTTCTTAAAAGACTGATAGAAAGATCAGTTCTTTATGCTAGCTGATTTTCACACAATGTTTGTGACATCCATCAAGCTCAAAGCTTGTAGAAGCCAAGTTGCTCCTTTAAAAAACAAAACAAAACAACAACAAAAACCTGCTGAACCTGTGGGATCCCAACTTCAGTAGCGATCACAAAATGGAAATCCTAGTCTCCTTCCATCAGTTTCTAAAAGTCAGTCAGTTTCATTATTTGTTAAAATTAAGTTCTTCCCGTGCTTGACTCATTATTGAGATCTTCCCGACCTTCCTTAAAATGCTGACCTTTCTAAAATTTTTTATTTTATGTGGGTCAACATTCCTGTATATTTTCTGCTAAGACTCAGTGATTTGGGAAAACACTCACTTGAGTTTTATTAGAAATTTGATATTATCTCTGACCTCAAAATTGCTTTTTTCAGGCATAAAAAATATTCTTTTGTTCTGAAGACACCCTACAGAGACTCAGACAAATGTTACTGAGAGAATTTGTCTTCAGGCCTCCAAAGATTACAGAGACATGTTTAAATATGTTTTTCTTGGAATAAATCGTATGAATTGGAAACCCAGTAGCAATACACTTTGTTATTGTTGTGAAGTGCCGTCAAGTCGGTTCCGACTCATAGCGACCCTGTATAGGGTTTCCAAGGAGCAGCTGGTGAGCTTGAACTACCGACCTTGCAAGCAATATACTTTAGGGTGGTGTAAATGACTAAGTGCCTGGCTACTAACCAAAAGAGTGGTTCAAACCCACCCAGAGATACCTTGCAACAACAGCCTAATGATCTGCTCTGAAAGGGCACATCTGTTGAAAACCTAGCTAGCACACTTCTACCCTGACACACATGGGGTTGCCATGAGTCAGAACAGACTCAAAGGCAGCAGGTAAATTTGAAGAAATAAAAAATGTACCACCCAGAAAAAATTAACATTTGCATAAGATGAGTTTAAAAACCTATTATTTTTAAAAACAGAACAAAACCAAAATTCTTTATTTATAATCTTAAATTTACAAAGACCTGGGGAACACACTTTGCCTGTCTCAAGCTGAAAGAACTGAAGATAAATTTGAATTGTCAAGTTGCAATATTTAAGGATTCTATGGATAAAATATTGAATGATGCAGGAAGCACCAGAAGAAATTAGAAAGATTACATACAATTACTGGACCAAAAAGAATTGACTGCCTTTTCAGTAGTTCTGAAGGTTAAGTACGAGCAAGAACCAACGGTACTAAAGAAAGTCCATGCTGCACTGAACGTGAAAAACAAGACTCACGCAAGTGACAGAATACTAACCAAGATGGTGCAACAAATGGATGCAATGTTGTAAGTGCGCAATTGTCTATGCCAAGAAATTTAAAGACATCTACCTTGCCAACCAACTGGAAGAGATTCTTATTTGTGCCTATTATAAAGAAGGGTGACCCAACAAAATGTTGGAATTGTCAAACAATATCACTAATATCAAACAAGTAAAATTTTCATGTGGATAATTCAAACATAGTACACAGACAGGGAACTGCCAGAAATTTAAGTCATATTTAAAAGAAACTGTAGAATGAGTGATATCACTGTTGATATCAGATGAATCTTGGTTGTAAGCAGAGACTACCAGAAAGATGTTTCCTTGTGTTTTACTGACTACAAAGGTATCGAACTGGGTGGATCATAACAAATTATGGATAGCATTGAAATGAATGGAAATTCCAGTTCACTTAACTGTGCTCATGCAGAACCTGTGCCTACACCAAGATGCAGTAGTTCAAACAGAACAAGAGGATACTGCATGGCTTAAAATCAGGAAAGATGTATTACAGGACTGTATCATTTCAATATACTTATTAAGTATGTATGTTGAGCAGATAATCTGAGACACTGAACTACTGAAAAGGAACTTAGAATCAGAATTGAAGGAAGACTCATGAGCATTCTGTGATATGAAAATGATACAACCTTGATTGCTAAAAATGCCAAGACTTAAAATAGTTACTGAGAAAAATCAAGGACTTCAGCCTTCAGTATAGATTGTACATTAGCAAAAAGATTAAAAAATCCTCAGAGCTGGACCAGTAAGAAACTCATGATAATGGAAAAAATATTGAAGTTGTCAGGAACTTCATTTTACTTTGTTCCACAATCAACACTCAAGGAAGCAGCAGCTAAGAAATCAAACAACATATTGCATTGGACAAATCTGCTGCAAAAGATTTCTTTCAAGTATTAAAGGGCAAAGATGTCATTTTGAGGACTAAGGTGTGCCTGACCTGTACCAGGGTATTTTCAATCACTTCATACATATGCATAGGAAAGCTGAATAATGAATAAAGAAGACTGAAGAAGAATTGATGTCTTTAAATTATGGTGTTAGTCCATTGTCATTTGGCATAACATAGTCCACAAAGACGCTGTTCTACATCCTACTTTGGTGAACAGTGCCTGGACTCTTGAAAGCTCATGGTGCAACTATTGGTATCTCCATGTACGGAGTAAGGAAGAGTGATGCGAACTGAAGTTGCTTGGAATCAATTAGTCCAAAAGACTAACAGGACAAGTGAACATCAATCTCTACAACTCTGAAACCAGAAGAACTAGACAGTGCCTGGCTACTACTACCAACTGCTCTGAAAGGATCAAATTAGAATGTCCTGGATAGAGTAAGAGAAAATGTGGGGAGAAAAAACCTCAAAATTATAAAAGAAGACTAGGCTTACTTATCAGAAAAAGATTTCAGGAAACAGAGACTACAATCCTCAACAACCCTTGCATCTTGTGGTCTAGAAAGGAATTCAAACTTGTGGCCCAAATTTCAGCCAAGGGATTGTTGTTGTTGTTAGGTACCATTGAGTCAAGGCCAACTCATAGCGACTTGATGCACAGCAGAATGAAACACAGCCCAATCCTGGGCCAACCTCACTACTGTTGCCACGCTTGAGTCCACAGATGCTGCAACTTGGCCAATCCATTTCGTTGGGGGTCTTCCTCTTTATCTCTGACCCTCCACCTTACCAAACATGATATTCTTCTCCAGTGACTAGTCCTTCCTGACAATGTGTTCAACGTATGGGAGATGAAGTTTGGCCATCTTGACCTCCAAGGAGCACTTTGGCTGCACTTCTTCCAACACGGATCTATTGGTTCTTTTGGCAGCCCATGGCACTTTCAATATTCTCCTCCAACACCATAACTCAAAAGCATCAATTCTTCTACGGTCTTCCTTATTCACTGTCCAGCATTCGCATGCATATGAGGTTATTGAAAATACCATGGCTTGGGTCAGGTGCACCTTAGTCCTAAAGCTGACATCTTTGTTCTTCAACGCTTTAAAAAGGTCTTGTGCAGCAGATTTGCCTAAAGCAATACGTCGTTTGATCTCTTGACTGCTGCTTCCATGAGTGTTGACAGTTGATCCAAGAAGAATGAAGTCCTTGACAACTTCAGTCTTTTCTCCGTTGATAAGAATGTTATTTATTGGTCCAGTGGTGAGGATTTTTGTATTCTTTACATTGAGATGTAATCCATATCGAAGGCTATGCTCTTTGATCTTCATCAGTAAACGTTTTAAGTCTTCTTCACTTTCAGCAAGCAAGGTTGTATCATCTGCATATCACAGGTTTTTAATTAGTCTTCCTCCAATCCTGATGCCACATTTTTCTTCACATAACCCAGCTTCTCAGATTATTTGCTCAGCATACAGGCTGAATAAGTATGTTGAAAGAATACAACCTTGTTCCACACCTTTCTTAATTTTAAACCATTCATTCAGTGTTCCCATGTTCTGTTTGAACAACTGCGTCTTGGTCCAGGTACAGATTCCTCATGAGTACAATTAAGTGTTCTGGAATACTCATACTTCACAATGTTGTCAATAGCTTGTCATGATCCACAGAATTGAAAGCCTTTGCATAGTCAATAAAGCACAGGTAAACATCTTTCTGATATTCTCTGCTTTCAGCCAAGATCCATCGGACATCAGCAATAATATCCCAGATAGATAGCGGAAGAACAACACTAGTAAGGTTTGTTCACTATGGAATAGTCAATCATTCAAAATCAAAAGGGCAACATTTCCCTAAGAATACAGTTGAGAAGAGAGAGAAGAGATGGGAAGGTGGGTGGAATGGAAACAGGAACCACAGGAGGAAGTGGGATCACTGCTTCTGCCTGGGGGAGAGTGCAGTCATTGAGATGAAACAAAGGGGAGGATTTGTTGAATGTAAAACTGATGATCTGGTCTGTAGACCTTCACTCAGTTTAAAATAAAAAGTTAAAAATTATGGTGTTAGTAAAAAATACTGAATATACCATGGACTTCTAGAAGAACAAACAAATATGTTTGGGAAGATGTACAGCCATATTTCTCCTTAGAAGTGAGGATAATGAGACTGTTTCTCACATACTTTAGAACTGTTATCATCAGGGACCAGTCCCTGGGGAAGGAGATGATGCTTAGTAAACCAGAGGGTTAGTGAAAAAGAGGAACACTCTCAATAAGATGGACTGACACAGTGGCTGCAACAATGGGCTCAAACAGATCAACAATTCTGAGACTAGGGAAGGACCAGATAGTGTTCTGTTCTGTTGTCCAAAGAATCTCAATGCATTGGAATGAAGTAAATGGTACCTAACAACAACAACAATCATAAATCCAGTGGTATAATGTTTTCAACTGTATGACTGGGTTATTTTGTTTTGTAATCTGGGAAATGAAACTTTAAATAGAATCAATTATACACACACACATCTACAAACACTACTCTAACATTTCTACATGTGACAACTGTCAGTAAATATAAGTCGAAAAACAACCTTTGAACACATTATTAGGTTTAAACTACCTATGGCTGTAGACAAAGCTATTTGGATTCTAGGCATTTTACCTACATTTAGGATGCTGTAGCGTAGTGGTTATGAATCGGGCTGTGAACCATAAGGTCAGCAGTTCGAAACTACCAGCTGCTCCGCGGGAGAAAGATGAGGCTTTCTACTCCCGTAAGGATTTACACCCTCAGAAACCCTGTACAGGGTCCCTATGGGTCGGAACCGACTCGAAGGCACTTAACAACAACAACAACACTAAACTGACAAGGTACTCTGACCACCCCTTGTAACAATTTGAATTGCTTTCACTGTGCCAGCACTCACATGTTGTTGTTGTTAAGTGCCGTCGAGTCAGTTCCGACCCATAGCAACCCTGTACATGGTTTCCGAGGCTGTAAATCTTAACAGGAGCAGAATGCCTCATCTTTCTCCCGCAGAGCGGCTGGTAGTTTCGAAAAGCTGGCCTTAAGGTTCGCAGCCCGATTCGTAACCACTATGCTACCAGAGCTACTCTAGATAATCTTGTGCAGACTCACTGGAGTGTCTGCCAAAGAAATGAAGCCCTGACATGGTAAAGTCACTCTTAATAGTGACAACATCTTGAGGTAGGCTGGAATGAGAGGGTGGAATGCTTTGACTAAATGTGAGGTAGGAAGACAATGAACTGAAAGGGAAATATCGAATTTTTCATTAAAAAGCATATAACATAATAACAGGGGTAAAAAGGAAAATTAATCCTTTCCATCGCTCCTCCACACTACGTTAGAGAATGATAAACATATAAAGTTTATGGAGTAAATCTATCCTTATAACTTTATTTGAGGATGAGAGGGAAATAGACCAATGAGATTTCTATATGTAGAACATAGGCCATCCTTCTCATAGTGCACTTCCCCTGACAACCAATGAGCAGTAGGTTGCCACCCCCTTACCAGAGCCAGGCTGCGTTTTTTTTGTACTGCACCTCTTGAAGGCCTTCTTTTCCGTGCTTTAACTGTAACTCCAGCTCTGCCATTCGTCCCTGGAAAACAGAGCATCAATCAGCATGCACACCCTATGGCAGAAATCATCGTAACTTTTCTTGCCAAAACACTTAGAACATGTATTCTTTCCCTACTGGCCTCTAGTGTCCTGATGGGGCAGTAGATTATGAACGGGGATATTTGAAAGAAGAAAATCACATCACTGCTCAAGGCCTTCTCTATTTACCAAAGAAATGATGCCTGGGAAAGTTGTATATTCAGCAAGTTTAGAGCAGAAGCCTTTGAGATTATCTACTAAAACAGATTTCAGTATCACAGGCCCCATTTTAAAAATCACCGAATGGTGCCAGTTTACATTCCCATTGCAGTAAATAAAAGTTGTGGGTACTTCAAGTCCTCACCAATATTTTGAATTGTTAAGATCTTTGTCAGGTTTAAATTGATATCTCAATAAACTTTTAAATTTCATTTCATAGTTTACTAATGAGATTGATCACTGTTTCACATACTGAATGACTACTTGAGTCACCTGTTCTGTCTACTTTCTAGATTTTTTTTTTCTCATTTTATAATCTTACTGTGTGTTCTATGGAAGAAGAACATGTATCTCCATTCTCTAGAGAAGAAAGTAATGCATCTTAAAGGGTTAAGAATGTGGGCTTGACATCCAGCTAATAAAAAGTGAGTGCATATTCACAAGAACACCCACACTTGCAGAAAATACCCACTTGACCTGGCTTCAATGGATGGATGATCAGAACTCAACTAGAAGAAGAAAAAAGAGTAATATGATACAATTTGATGAATTTGACCTACACCTATGGATGCAATAACTCAAAAGAGGGAACAAATCTTTACAGCGAGGATCACTCCCACCCCCTCGATACACAGGATAGACAGGGATGGGCAACTTGGACATTGGCGATCCAAAATGGAGGGCCGCAAAGGCAAGAAGTGACTGGCTTACAAGCTTTCAAGAGGGAACCTAGATCCAGAGAGTGTGGAGGAAGGTAGAATCTCTACTAAGTAGTATTCAATCTGTTTGGGTGAGGCTGATGAAAGGAGATGGGGATGGGTGTCTTGTGGCACAATAGTGAATAATTGTTATCAGGACTGACTGTGAGGGTTGGAAATGTAAAGGTAGACATTTTGTAGCAAAAGGAGGGGAGTGGTTGACTTTGAAGTCCAGGAGTAGATGTCCCTGGGACCATCAAGGGAGAACAGTGGAGTGTGGGACCCTACCCAGAGAAGCAGTGATGCCAGAGATGGAGGTAGAGACGATGATGTGGAGAGATGGAACGGCTGGGGACTCTAGACCCAGAGGGGGAGAGGGGCTTTGTGCTGACTACCAGTGTGCAGGCCTGCAGGCCTGCAGGGTATACCCTCTGGCTGGTTGATGATGCATGAAGGGGATTGTAATCATGGCAATGAAACGATATATGATAGGATGAATGTAAAGCTAATGCTCTCCCATGTAGCCTATCTCATAATTCACAATAAAATATTAAAAAACAAAAGAATGTGGGCTTGAGAGTCAGACTCCCTTCCTCCAATTATATTTCTACTTATTATGTGTGCAAATATTGGCTTTCTAAGTTTCAGTTTCCTCACTGCAATCTCATGGTATTGTTGCGGTTGTTGTCAAGTGCTATCGAGTCTGTACTAACTCATAGCAACCCTATATACAGCAAAACAAAACACTGGCATAGTCCCACGCCAACCTCACAATTATTGCTATGTTTGAGCCCACTGCTGCTGCCACTGTGCCAATCCATCTAGTTGGGGTCTTCCACGTTTTCTCTGACCCTCCACTTTAAGAGATATGAAATCCTTCTCCAAGGACTGGCCCCTTCTCACAATATGTATGAATTATGAGAGTCAAAGCTTGGCCATCCTGGTTTCCAAGGAGCATTCTGGCTGTACTTCTTTCAACAAAGACTTGTTTGTTCTTCTGGCAGTCCATGGTACTTTCAGTATTCTTCTTCAATGCCATAACTCAAATGCATCACTTCTTCTACAGTTTTCCAACTTTCACATGTGCATTAGGTTATTGAAAATAATGTGGCTTGGGTCAGCCACACGTTAATCCTCAAACTGGCATCTTTGCTCTTGAACAGTTTAAAGAGGTCTTGTGCAGCAGACGTGACTAATGCAATACGTAACTTGATTTCTTGACTGCTGCTTCCATGAGCATTGAAGGTTGATCTGAGCAAAATGAAGTCTTTGACAACTTCAATCTTCTTCATTTATATGGATATTGTTTACTGGTGCAGTGGTGAGGATTTTTGTTTTCTTTACATTGAGATGCAACCCATACCGGAAGGCTAGGGTCTTTGATCTTAATTAGTAATATTTTAAGTCCTTTTTATTTTCAGCAAGCAAGGTTACATCTTCTGTATATTGCAGGTTGTTAATGAGTCTCCCTCCAATCTTGATGCCACATTTTTCTCCATATAACTTCTTGAATTTTTTGCTCAGCAAAAAATACAACCCTGGGACACACCTTTCCTAATTTAAAACCATTTGGTGTACCCTTGTTCTGTAGCACAACTGCCTCATTGTCTATGTGCAGGTTCCTCATGAGCACAATTAAGTGTTCCAGAATACTCATTCCCAACAATGGTGTCCATAGCTTGTCATGATACACACAATCAAAAGCCTATGAGTAGCCAATAAAGCACAGGTAAACAGCTTTCTGATATTCTCTGCTTTCTGCCAATTTCCATCTGATGTCAGTAATGATATCCTTCATTTCAGGTTGTCTTCTGAATACAGCTTGAATCCCTGGAGTGCTCTGTCATTGTATGGTTGCAGTCAATTAGCAAAATTTTACTAACATGTGATATTAATTATATTGGCCAATGATTTCCACATTCCATTGGGTCACCTTTCTTTGGAATGGGTACAAATATGGATCTCTTCTGTTAGTCAGGTAGTTGTCTTCCAAATTTCTTGGTATTGATGAGTAGTATTAGAGTTCACATTAAGGCACATTGTAAGGCATTTATTCTAACATAGTGCCTCATGAAAAACTTTAACTATCATTGTTGCTAGGTGACATGGAGTTCATTCTGACTCATAGAGACACTATCTACAACAGAAGGAAACACTACCAAATCCTGAGACATCCTTACAATTGTTGTCTGAGTCCATTGTTTCAGTCCCTGTGTGAATCCATCTCACTGAAGGTCTTCATCTTTTTTTTATTATTCTCTACTGTATCAAGCAAGGAACTCTGGTAGCATAGTGGTTACAAATCGGGCTGCCAACCTCAGAGTAAGCAGTTAAAAATTACCAAGTGTCGCGCAGGAGAAAGATGAAGCTTTCTGTTCCTGTAACGATTTATAGCCTCGGAAAACCCGTACAGGATTGCTATGAGTTGGAACCAACTTCACGGCACATAACCACCACCACCACCACTGTATCAAGCATGCTGTTATTCTCCCGGGACTGGTCCCTCCTGATAACATGTCCAAAGCCTTGCCATCATCACTTCTAAGTAACATTCTGGCAATACTTCTTCCAAGGCACATGTTTGTTTTTCTGGCAGTATATGGTATGTCTTATATTCTTTGGCAATACCGTAATCAAAGGCTTCAATTATTCTTTGGTCTTCCTTTATTCATTATTCAAGTAAAATGAAATCCTTGACAATTTCAGGTTTTCCTGTTCATTGTGATGTGTTGCTTATTGATCCTGGTGTGAGGATTTTTGTTTACTTTACATGAAGTTATAATCCTGTAGTCTTTGACCGACATCAGTAGCACTTTAAGTCCTCTTCACTTTCGCAGTCAAGGTAGTGTCATTCTTGTATAATAGGTTGTTAATGAGTCTTTCTCCAATTCTGATGCCTATTGTTTTTTCATATAGTCCAATTTCTCAAATTATTTGCCCAGTATACAGACTGAATAAGTGTGGTGAAAGGAAATAATCCTGAGACATGTTTTCTGATTTTAAATCAAGCACTGTCCCCTTGCTCTGCTCAAATGACTGCTTCTTGATCAATGTACAGGTTCGATCTGAGGACGATTAAGTGTTCTCAAATTTCCATTCTTTGCAATGCTATCCATAGTTTATGATCTACATAAACACCTTTGCATGATCAATAAAATGTAGGGAAACATCTTTCTGTTATTCTCTGCTTTTAGACAAGTTCCATCTGACAACAGTTATCATTACTAGGTCAATAACCAAAACTCTCCAATTCTTTCATCAAATAATAATTCACGAATATATCAAACCCATTCCTGAATTACTAGAAATTTTTAGTCTGTATAATCTCATAAAACACAAAGTTCCCAAAAATGTAATATATGAAATGATATACCCTTGTGTGTCTCAAATACATTCTCAGTTAACCTCTGAGCTCAATGAAGGCAAGGACTGTTTTATTAGTTCAGAGTCTAATATTTAGCACAACTTCTGGCACAATATGGACAGTGGTTCATTAGTTCAGGCATTCTAAGACTGGATAAGCACTCTACTCACATCCTTCATAGTTTGCTTTTACGTCAATCATATCTATCTCTTTCTCCAAACTTTCTAAGATAACATCCTGACCCTTTCGCTCTCCTCTCTTTTAGAGCAAAGTAGTAGAGGTGATCAAACTAACAAAATGCTGTTGCTGTTATTAAATGCCATTGAGTCGGTTCGATATAATATTTAATGTTAATATTGACCTCTCAGGAGGGTAGACAAAATAGAAAATAATTTTCATTGCCTGTCTCTAGTTATATTTCTTAAATTTACCTCTTAATTACTCCCATAATGCTTTCATAAAAAAGACAAGGGACAGGAAATTAAAAGGTTAAAATCTACTCAGAAATAAAGAAAACATAGGAAAGCCAGTATATACAGACGCTTGATAAGATCTACTTCTCTAATCTCCCCTCTATTCTTAAGCAGTACAACCCTTCTTTTGAGACCAAGTAAACTTCTTATTGTTTTCTTCTTTGAGTCTTTGTTCCTTTCAATCCCCTCTTCTGGAATGTCTTCCTAATCCCTTCCACCCAGTTCACTTTAGGCTATTTATTCAGACTCACTTTGCTTTCCAATTCTCAGTCTATTGGAAACAGAGAGATCTAGTGGCATTCAACTCAGTCATCTCTGCTTCTGGTTAACAACTGTGGTTAAGGTGGGGACAACTAACTCATTGGTACAGAAATGGCTGAAATGATTACCGGACTTGAGTTTTTAAGATTGTATGTGAATTCCAATTACTTATCTATCCCTATTACTTTATACCTCCAGTCTGATTACAATGAGAAAATTCACCTAGCTCCACACCAAAAGTTATAGATTTTTTCAAGAGAAAACAAAAAACCTTACAAATTGTCAGAGAGAAATTTACTGGGGTCAAGGTTCCTGATCTTGACTTTGATTTCAGATTATTTTGCAATTAGATGGCCAAATCAGGAATACAAGTATCTGCTGTTAATCTGTGTTTACCCCACTCTCCTGTATGAGCTCATGTTCACAACCATCAGGGTTCTTTACACAAACAAGTATAAAATTTTTGCTTCAAGTCTCCCAAATTAATGATCAGCAAAATAAAAAGTCAAAAATTATAGTATTATTTTAAAATGTCATGTGAGTAACAGTGTAGCTAAGATTACAGCACTCTGCCTGTAACCTCCTCAGCATCACACAAGTGCAACAAGGTAAAGTGGGTTATGGATAGTTTCTTTACAAAATGCTCTCTGAGAGTCAAGAAACCAGCTGGTCTGAAGTTCAGGGAGGTGTATGTGAACTCCCAAACTGGCAGCTGGTACTCATTTAACTTAGCTTGTATGGCCAGGGCTAAGTTAACCAGAATCCAACAAGATGAAGATAAAGATGTCTGAACCTTTCAACAAGTGTAAATTGCTACATTTTGATGGACTGGACTTTTGCTTATGAATGCAGTTGTTCAAAATTCCAACCAGAACAGAAAAATTTTCAAATCAAGGAACATGCTGATCTTCTCAGTGTATTGTGTTGATGTAGTTGTTGTTGTTAGGTGCCACTGAGTTAGTACTGACTCATAGCGATCTTATGCACAGCAGAACAAAACACTGCTTGGTCCTGGGCCAACCTCACTATTGTCACGCGTAAGTCCATCAATGCTGCCATTTGGCCAATCCATCTCAGTGGGGGTCTTTCTCTTTTTCTCTGACCCTCCACCTTACCAAATGTGATATCCTTCTCCAGCAACTGGTCCCTCCTTATTAAATGTCCAAAGTATGAGAGATGAAGTTTGGCCATCTTGGCCTCCACGAAACACTCTGTCTGGCTGCACTTCTTCCAACACGGATCTATTGGTTCTTTTGGCAGCCCATGGCACTTTCAATATTCTCCTCCAACACCATAACTCAAAAGCATCAATTCTTCTACGGTTTTCCTTATTCACTGTCCAGCATTTGCATGCATATGAGGTTATGGAAAATACCAAGGCTTGGGTCAGGTGCACCTTAGTCCTAAAGCTGACATCTTTGCTCTTCAACACTTTAAAAAGGTCTTGTGCAGCAGATTTGCCTAAAGCAATACGTCGTTTGATCTCTTGACTGCTGCTTCCATGAGTGTTGATAGTTGATACAAGAAGAATGAAGTCCTTGACAACTTCAATTTTTTCTCCATTGGCAAGAATGTTGTTTATTGGTCCAATGTTGATAGAGACAGGCAATTTAGACACTGGGGTAAGGAGCTCTGATAGCACAGTGGTTACAAATTGGGCTGCAAACCTCACGGTCAGCAGTTCGAAACTACCAGCTGTTCCGCAGAAGAAAGATGAGGCTTTCTGCTCCCATAAAGATTTACAGCCTCAGAAACCCTGTACAGGGTTGCTATATGAGTTGGAACTGACTCCATGGCACATAACAACAACAACCAATATGAGGGTGGCTATAAAGGCATGAAGTGGCTGGCTAACAAGCTTTCACTGGTGTGCTTAGAGAATAAGGTAAAATCCCAATGGAATAGTTTTCCTCTTTTCCAGATGCGTCTGATGAGACAGAGTGGGAGACGATGCTGATACAATTTATAATTCAATACTGAGTAATTGTTAGCAGGATTAATTTGTGATTGTCAAAACTATAATTGTAACCAAAAGTGGGGAGTAGTTCATCTTCCATTTCAGGAACAGACGATCCCAGAGACATCAAGATGGACGAGTTGAGTGGAGTGTAAGATCCCCACCTTGAAAAGGGGCACAGCAGAGGCAGTAACTTGAAGAGACAGAACAGCTGTGGGCTCTAGGTCCATGGACTGAGTAAGGCTGTATGCCTATGGGCAAGAGGCTGGCTTGCAGAATGTGCCCTTTGGACATTTAAATGAATTCTTCTTTGTTTTGTATGTGTGCATGAAATATTTTTGCTTTGTTCATTTGTGAAATATAAGATGTAAATGGGGAGCCACGGGGAGGAAGTAGGAGAACTGTTGTTGCATGGAGGGGACTGTAGTCACTGAGATGAAACAAAGTGTATAATTTGTTGAATGTGAAACTAATGATCTTATCTGTAAACCTTCACTCAGTAATTCACAACAAAAAGTTTTTTTAAAAAAACAAGCTTTCTGAACTCGCATTAGCTCACACCTGCATTTTTCATAAAATGGGAAGAATCCCCAAATACCTCCCCATGTCAATCACAGTAACATGCTTATATTTCAAAGCTTCAAGCTTTTTCAGAAAATGGCATACGACTAGATACAAATGCCTAAGCATAAGACACTAGTCTTTTTCCTATCTAAAAATGATTCACCTCATGATCACCCTGTAGGAAGTGATGAGTCGCTAGCACTTCTGACTCATGGTGACCCAGGTGTAGAGAGAAGAACTGTGACCTTTCAGAAGCAGTTCACCATGTCTGTCTCCAAAGGTGCCTCTGGTCAGCCTGGAGTGCTTCGTCAGGTAATAGTGGATCCTAACAGCTGTACTCCGCAGGAATTCCAGGACGTACTTTCTAGCATGTCTCCAAAGTGTAAATCAATTAAACTGGCTCTTCTACACAGTGCTCTAGTTTACTGCTACAAATGCTGCCTAGCACTTCATGGATGAAATGATAATTCCCATTCCTCCATTTCATCTAAGATCTCACAGAGTCTGTGTAAGTGTGTGGACTCATCAAAACACTTGTTTAACAGTTAAAATGCATCAATGTACTTTCTAGTGAAAATAACAGCCTAAACTATATTGCTTTACTTTCAAATAACACTAAAGATCTTCTTATTATAGTTTATCTTTTGAGCTTCACTACTTGAATCCTGATGTCGCGCTGTGGGCTAATGCACTGGACCGCAAGGTGGATTTGAACCACAAGGTTGACAGTTCAACCTTACCAGCCACTCCTCAGAAACCCTGTACAGTGTCACTATGAATCAGAACCAGCACTTAACAACAACAAAAAATCTTTGTCACCACTTCTCAATGATAAGTGATAAATAAATAACCAAAGATGCGCTATACCTACAACACCTACAACAGTGGGAAAGCAGACTACCTAGCTCGGTCCCTAAAACATTAAACCAATTTGCATGATTTATTATTACAACTAATAACAGACTTAGGGAAAATGCATGGTGCACCGGAAAAGGCTAAAGCTCTCTAGACAGACAAATCTGAGCCAAGTTCACGGTCTTTCATTTCCTGACTGCTGGATTTTGAGACATTTGCTTTGCTTTCCCAGCAATCCCTGCTCCCCACCTATAATCTCATTATACATGGGGTTAATAACATCCACTTCAAAGCGTTTCTGTAAAGAATAATTGAAATAATATGCACTAAGTATTGCATACACAGTAACATCCAATAAATGTTAGCATATGAAAAACAATCATGAAGATTTTTTTTAATTATTAAGGAAGAGTCATCTCCTAGAGTTGTATCACAATGCTATTCAATGTATTCTTTTTTATATTAAGAGCGAAATAAAATTCTCAGTCCCTTCAGTAGGAGAAAGAGCAATTCTTACCTTCTCTAGCTGCCATGTTGTTGTTGTAAAGTGCCGTCAAGTCAGTCTGACCCATAACGACCCTGTAGAGGGTTTCCAAGGAGCGACTGGTAAGCTTGAACCACCAACCTTGCAGTTCAAACCGACTTTGCAGTCTGACACATAACCCACAGTGCCACACTAGCTGCCATAGGCCTCTGTATATCCTCTGTTAAAGCATCAAAGACACTACTGGAATTGCTAGTGACCATGTATGTCTCCCCAACTGGACTTATGAGGAAGGGATATTAATTCTTCTTTGCATTCTCCACACCCAGTATAGAGTCTAGACATGAAAAAGTACTCCATAAATATTTGCAGAAGGAAAACATTGCAAAAATACTTAGGGCAAATGCATGCACTAGCTTTCAGGCACTCGTCCTGAACAAAAACGATAACTAATGTATATAATCATGTTAAGAAAACATACAGAAGCCTGAATCATTCACTCATGCAACTATTCAATGCACACTGGGAGCTCAGGGGCTTCTGAGCATAAAAATGGAGTAAGCTGAGCAAAAAGCATCAATGGTTCTCTTTAAAATACAGATTCTAGTTTAGGGACCCATATAAAACAGTGTTGCTCAAAGCATACTTGATAGACGAACTGCATTAAAATCACCTGGCTGTCAACCTGGAAGGCATAATGCTAAGTGAAATGTCAAGCACATAGATCCCACTTTTTATAGGAAAACAAGAATATATAGGCATACAAGGGTGACTCAAAAATTATCCGCACTCTGGATGTAGAATTTAATCAACTTTTAGAAAAGACAAATAAATCATTTTTTACATAATCTCCTTATTTTTCAATACACTTTATCCATCTGTCAACAAGTTTTTATATTCCCATATTAAAAAAAAAAAAAAAAAAAAA
>NW_006408583.1:5231428-5246694 GCF_000296735.1 Chrysochloris asiatica
ATGAAAAGGACATTAGGAAAGCAATACCATTTACAATAGCCACACAAAGGATGAAATACTTAGGAATAAACATAACCAGAGAAACAAAGGACATATATAAAGACAATTACAAAGCACCACTACAAGAAATCAAAAGAGACATACAGAAGTAGAAGAACATACCATGTTCCTGGATAGGAAGACTCAACATCGTGAAAATGTCAATACTACCCAGAGCAATTTACACATACAATGCAATCCCAATCCAGATTCCAACATCATTCTTCAAAGAGATGGAAAAAACAATTAGTAATTTTATATGGAAAGGAAAGAGACCTAGGATAAGCAAAGCACTGCTTAAAAGGAAGAACAAGCTTGGAGGTCTCTCACTCCCCAATTTCAAACTTTACTATATGGCTACGGTGGTCAAAAAGCCTGGTACTGGTACAACGAAATAGACAAATAGCTCAAAAGAGGAAACAAATCCCTGCTGCAAGAACTATTCCCACCCCCTCCACACAAATGGTAGACAGGGATAGGCAACTTGGACATTGGCTACCCAAAATGAGGGGAGGGATACAAAGGTAAGAAGTGACTGGCTTACAAGCTTTCAAGAGGGAACCTAGATCCGAAGGGCATGGAGGAAGGTGGAGTCTCCAGTGAATAGTATCCAGCCTGTCTGGGAAAGGCTGATGAAATGAAATACAGATGGGTCTCTTGTGATGCAATAGTGAATAATTGTTATCAGGACTGATTGTAAGGGTTGGAAATGTAAAGGTGGACATTTTATAGCAAGGAGGGGAGTGATTAACTTTTCAGTCTAGGAGCAGAGGATTGTAGGACCATCAATGGAGAAAAGCAGAGAGAAGGACCCTACCCAGAGAAGCAGTGAGGCCTGAGATGGAGGCAGAGAAGACGACATCAAGAGATGGTGTGGCTGGGGACTTGCGATCCAGAGAGGGAAAGGGGCTGAGGACTGTGGTGGTGGTGGTGGTGGGGGGGGGAGGGGTGCAGGCTTACAGGGTACACCCTTTGGTTGGGTGAGGATGCATGGATGGGATGGTAACTATGCCAATGAAACGATGTATGATAGAATGAATGTAAAACTAATGTTCGCCCATGTAGACTATCACATAATTCACAATAAAACATTTATTAAAAAAAAAAAAGTTAAAGGATTGCAATAAAAAACAAGCAGGAGTGACAATACTAATTTCTGATAAAATAAACTTTATGATAAAAACCAGCATAAGAGACAAAGAAGGACATTATCTTGTGATTAAAGGGTCATTTGAACAAGATAACATAACCATTATAAATATCTATACTCCCAATGAAAGAGTCCCAAATTATATAAAGGAAACCCTAATACATCTGAAGAAAGAAATAGACAAACATACCGTAATAGTGGGAGATTTTACTACACCACTTTCGAAAAAGGATAGAACAACCCTAAAGAAACTCAACAGACACCAAGGAACTAAACAACACAACCAGCTAACTTGACTTCATAAATGTGTACAGAGCATCCAACCCAACAGCAACAAAATACATATTCTTTTCCAGTGCACATGTAACATTATTCAGAATAGACCATGTGTTAGTCTACAAAATAAGCCTCCATAATTTATAAACCTCAAAATAATACAAAGCAACTTCTCAGATCACAACACTATAAAATTAGAAATCAACAATAGGAAGACCAAGGAAACAAAGTCAGATACATGGAAACCGACTAACGCCTACTTAAGAGCTACTGGGTAATAGAACAAATAAAAAGTGAATTCACAAAATTGCTAGAAACAAATGAGAAAAAACCCCCACAACATAACAAAATCTTTGGGACATAGCAAAAACAGAGCTGAGAAGACAATTCATTGGAATAAATGCACACATGTAAAAAGAAGAACCAAAATCTGCATATTAACAAAACATTTCCAATAAATCAGCAAAGTAAACCTACAGTCACCAGCAGAAAAAGAAATAATAGTTTGTTTTCTTCCACCTCCAATAAAGCCTTACATGTGGGGGAAAAAAAAAGAAATAATAAAGATTAGAGCAGAAATAAATGAGATAGAAAACAAAACAAAAAAATGTTTTAGGCTGAGTTATGAGCCACGGATGCACCATTGTCTTCATTTCTTCATCACAGGTGAATCTTCATCCTCCAAAGGCTGCTTTCAGGGGACCAAACAGGTGCAAGTTTGATGGCATAAGATCAGGACTATAGGGAGGATGCTTTAACACCTGAAAACTAAGTTTTTGCAGAGTGTCAACAGTGTAGGCAGAGGTATCTGGATATGCATTGTCCTGTAAGATCATTAGGCCCTTGGAGAGCCGTTGTTGTTGTTGTTAAGTGCCGTTGAATTGGTTCCGACCCATAGCAACCCTGTATAGGGTTTCCGAGGGTGTAAATCTTTACGGGAGTAGAAAGCCTCATCTTTCTCCCGCAGAGCAGCTGGTAGTTTCGAACTGCTAACCTTAAGGTTCGCAGCCCGATTCGTAACCTCTACGCTACCAGAGCTCCGTACTCTGCCTTTAATTCAAAATTTAGGCTTCAGCTCTTCAGTAAGCATCTCACTGCAAAGAGCACACTGCTGATTGTTGAACCTTTTTCCTGATAGTGTTCCAATACTGGCCCTTGAGAATTCCAGAAAAATATAAGCATCAATTTTCCAGCTGATGGTTGAGTTTTAAGCTTTTTCTTGATCAGCTGTTGAGGATGTTCCCCTTCTATACAATGCCATTTACTCTCAGGCTCTTAGTGATAACCATGTCTCATCACCAGTAACAATTTTTTTAATAGAAATTTTTACCTTCCCTAGAGTATTGGTCCAAATTTTGTTTCAGATGTCCAAATGCTTCAGTTTATACTCGTCCATGAGCTGTTTAGGTACCCTTCTCACACAAACTTTTCAAAACACAAATCTGTTGTGAATGATTTCATAGGCAGAGCCACGGCTGATATGCAAATGATTTGCCACATAATCCACTGTCATTCATCTACTCCATAGACATCAGCTGGGCACATGGACAAATGTTTTAACATAACCAGAGTGCTGATAATTTTCTACTCATCCCTGAATGTGTGTATGCACTTATATAAAGATACCAATGCTTATTGGTGGTTACCAGGGAGTGGGAAGGGGAAGCATACGCTAGATCACAAATTCTTGTGATTTCTGATGATGGAAAAGGGCAATGAATGTAGGTATAGTGAGCACAGCATGAGCAAAGTGAATGATATCACTGAGAAACATTCAAGAGAAAAAGATGTCTATACCAGAGAATCTGACATATATAAAATAGCAACCAGTCCAAAAAGACTACACAACAAGTGTATGCTCGCATATAGATGGGTATAGGCATATAGATATATTGATACATACAGGTGAATACATGTGATAACAGATAGAAATATCTATATATGTGTATAAATACAAATATGTGCATGCAGACACATATTCATTGAAGACACAGCTACAGATACTCCTCAGACATAACCAAACACCTTCAGAAAATGGTCATCTAGGTTTGAAAGCTTAGGATCATAGTCTTACATGTCAATTTGGATAATCGGCATAATATAGTTCAAAAGGTTATGTTCGGCATCACAATGAAGTAAGCACTATTTAGGGTCTTAACAGTTTGTGAGTAGTCATCTGAGATACAACTATTGGTCTCTGTTCATCAGGAACAGAAGAGTGAGAAGACAAACAAAGTCTCAGAGAGGAAACAACTTACAAGTCTGATAGCCTACACATAGCATGACCTTACCTACCCTGAAACTAGAAGAACAAGATGGTACCTGGCTTGCAGATCGCTTTGACTTAGGTTATAATAGACAGTCCCCAATAGAATGAGAGAAAACTGTACAACAAATCTTAAAATCTCAAAGACCACACTAATTGGACCAGTTCAGATGAGAGGACTTGTTGAAACTAACCTCCTGAATCACTTTTAAAACACTGAACCAAAACTATCTCCTGAGATCACCTTTTAGTGAAATAATAGAGTGGCACACAAAATAAAGGGTACTTCCCATTAGAACGGTGCTCTACTGAAAAGAAAAAAAAAAAAAAAAAATCTGTATTAGATCAAAATGTTAACATTTACTCTAAAGCAAAAATTGGAAGATAAGGAGGTAGGGCAACTAGAGCACTAGAGGTGGAGCAACCAGAACACAATTAAAGATGTCACTTTAACAATCTATGTGGAAATTGTCAAGTAGGAACCAAACTTGCTATGTAAACTTTCACCAAAACACAATTTTAAAATAATCTCCAGGCTGCATGTTAGACATGCATATTCCTGGTTCCTCTCTTAATTTTAATGATAAATCAAGGTTTAAACATCAATGGCAACACCAATGTCTAGAAATTCTGACTTTCCCCACATCTAGATCACCTCTCCCCACGAACCCCTTTCCTCCACCCCATTTAAAAGGACAGCTGTTTTCTTTCACACCACACTTCTGGAGACTCCATGATAAGCTTACTCTGGGCCATAAATTGCTTAAGTATCATCAGATTTTCCCCCACCCCCTTTGGTCAACCTTAATAATGAATTTTAAGCTAGGAAAAAAGATTGAGAAAATCACTTTACTAACTGCACATATATTTTCACACTGATTAAAATTTTTTCTAAATTTAAACAAATTCATAGTCTATAACATTGTTGGAGTAAAGGAAGTCATTCTGAGCATGTATCATTTACTCAGTGAGCATATGGAACTCTGCCATGTTCCAAAGAGACAATTGACAACTGTGCACAGGGGTCCCAGACACATAACCAGGGAAATAAGCATTTCAAAAGGGAGGTCTGGGTACTGAGGGAGTACGTGATCCAGCAGGGAAGGGGCAGAGGGGCTAAACTAATCTAGAGAACAAGTAGAAATAAGGTGGGCAACTACAGGATGGGAGGGAGCAACATGTGTATAAACCAAGAGGTTAGGAATGGAGTTTGAGGAAACAAAGTTTGAGTCTGAGTTTGAGGAAACAAAGACATTGAATAAGGCTGATGCACAATGTTCACAGGAAGGATTAAACAAGTCCACTTTGAGGAAGCAAAGGTAACAGGGACGATAAAGAGCTCAGCTTGAGATGTGCTCCAGTTAAGATGTTGTGGAACAGTCATGTGGAGGTGTTGAGAAGGCAGCAGGGCAGAGGAAGCTGAGCTCAGGAGGGAGACGTGGACTGAAGACATAGATCTGGGGGGGACCAGGAAGCACATTTTAAGCACAACTCCACATAGGCCTCACACATTCTTTTATGGGAGAAATTACTCGTCATATTTCTGATAGCACTATTTTCCCATGTTCTTTAGCTCTGGTGGTGTAGTGGTGTCGCTGCTAGCTAGGTCAGCAGTTTGAATCCACCAGCTCTCCAAGGGAGAAAGAGGAAGCTTTGTGTTCCCGCAAAGATTTACAGCCCCGGAAATTCTACATAGGGTTGCTATGAGTGTCTGTGTTTGCTAATTTTAAAAGATATATTTCCATGAAATTAAATTAAAGCACAACATTTTATGATGTCATCACCTGTAAAATGGCATGATATGCTCGATTCATATATGCAAGCCAAGCCTGGGGGAGAAATACCGCACGGTGCCACTCGGAGAGCTGAATGTGAACCTGTGGGAAAATGCACCAGGATATAAATTAGAATACATAGCATTAAAACCCAACAAAATTTAACATCTATCATCAATTCTTTCTTTCCTTTTATTTAAGTGGTTTAAATTCTAAAGTAAACCAAATCAGTCCCAAATCTGAACCACAAATAAGATATTTTGGAGATTTAAAAAGGAAAAAAATGTGGAGTTTTATAAAGTTAAAATAAAATAAGGCTGGAATATTCCAAATTAAAGCAAATAAAACCCTCCAATATTAACCACTTAAAATGTACATGTAATACAAATCTGTCCTTGGAAATTAGGGGGACACTCTGTAAAGTCGCTTGCCAATGTCAGGAAACTAGGTATTGTTGAATAAATCTCCCTGGTAATTTTAAAAACAAGTTTTACTCATATCCTGTATTTCCAATCTGACAATTTCTGAAGTAATAAAACTTAAATTGCCAACAGAGCTATCAAGTTCTGTAGAAACTTCCATGGTAAGAGCATGTAAATGAGCATGTGCCCAGCAACTATGTGGGCCACTAGATAAGTATCCTTTAATCAATGCGGGTAAACAGAAAATGATACATGCCAACACTGAAGCCCTGTTTCAGGAGAGAGGCCCAGACAAAACATCTGGTTTTCATAGTCATTTCTGTTTCTACCTATTAGTATATGGCTATCTTGCAACAAATCTTTCCAAGGTCGGCTTCAGTTAAAGAAAGAGCACTCAGGAAAAACAGCCGCAGCGCATCACATTTCATGTTTCCTGTAATTCAGCTCATCTAAACTCAGACAACTCTAACTTCAGTCTGTCTCCTCGAGGCCAAAAACAAAGAGAAAGAGAGAGAAATTTAAATAAAAGTATGCTGTGAAATCATGACAACTAGGGTATGTAAGGGCATTTTACTGTATTATAAGGATGAATTTTCTCAAGTATCTTGTGATAGGGAAGATAACAACCTTTCTGAATACTGTGGTTCCCATGGCCTCTGGTCTTTTCTTTAATCCCAAATTTAGTGTGATATGAGGTTATAAGCATATCAATCCATGTCTTCAGAGAGTTTTATAGATAATGGGAGAGCCAGAAATGGGTACAAATCAATAAATTATGAGGCAAATTATGATGTGATGGCAAAATCTATGGGGGCCCGGTGAAAAAAGAGATTAATTCTGACTACTATTAGCTCTCGTTCCACTACTGCATTTTAAAAGCTAGATACTGAGTCTCACTTAACCACAAAATAAACATGAAAACACTACAAAGACTGGTCTCTTCTTTTCCAAAGTACCCATTCTGTTGGGTGGAAGGAGGAGGCTTAAAAATATGTCAACAAAAGTCCATTTAGGAACAGACTCTCCAAAGCCTGCTGGTTTCTTATTCAGGAAGCTGACTACAAGTAGGTCACACTGCCAGCTGAAGAAGCATGAATCAATCCTGAACCCTGGTTTGTTTCCAAAATACGGCGAATCTTCTTTAATTTTCTTCCTATCAATTCTGTTCTGTTTTCATAAAATACATTAACTATATCTTTAAACCCTATTTTGAATCTTCAGAAATAATACTAAAATATCACAATCTAAGCTTTTATTTTGATAATCTACTTTAAGACCTCAAAATATTTTTATGCTTTTCTGCCAAGTAACCTATGGTCATCAATGAATGCACATCTGAGAACATCTGTAAAAAAAACAACACTGGATGGATACTTCTGCAAAGACAATGGTTTCAATTGAATCTTAAACCCGAATTTTAAAAGTGAAGGATTGAGGTAGGAGACGTTCCTCGGCAGAGGAGCAGAAAAACCAGAAAAGGTGCTTTCCTGGAGCAGTTCCAGACTTTTGGATCTAGTATAAGTTGCAGGGCATCAGCTTCCCACACCCACTGGTGGAGAAATCTGACTGTGGAAAGGAAAATATGGTGATTTCTGAATCGATCAGAATGTGAGACCTTCCTGCAGCCCCTCGGCCTGGCTTGAGATAAGAGGGTGGGGCCACAGCCAGCCTGATACAGTGATACAGCTCTAAAAACTGCAAAGTGGCATCTGAAAAAAGATGTGATGGATTTTACACTTTTCTATCCCCCTCTTTCCTGTTGCACCCTCTCTGCCCAGCCCAGACACCATAAGGCGGGTGGGAGCACATCCCCAAAAGGATCCCAGCATTGAACACACAATTTTGCCAAAGTACAGTGAGGAGGTCCCTGGGAGGAGCCCCATTGGTCCCATGGGCTGATCCTTTGGCAGCTTCTTAATGACATCTGACTCTCGGACCAGCCCTAAAGTTGACATGAGTGGGACCCATTATTCCTGCCTACCCAGCAATAAAAAGCAGGTCTGGCTATACAGCCAAACCATATGAGCACCCTGTAAAACCCCAACATAAAAGGTAAGAGCCAACACCAACTACTACATACAAGAACGCAGATATTTTGAGAAATACACTGTGCACACACAGATACCTAACTGACCTTCAGAGATAAAACTAGTGGACAATCTTTCTTCCATTAATTTCTCAATATCTATCTGCACATCTCCACGGTGGTGACTAGAGGAGGGGCCTGAAAGAGTGGACACCCCTACCCAATGCTGAGGGTTTCTACTGTGCATGTACACGGGCCTGTGCAGCAAAGGCTACTGGTCAGTTGGCTATGGTTTTATTTATTTATTTATTTATTTTTGAGTGGTGGTTCTTGTCTCTGCATTTATATTGTTTCTATTTTTGGTCCTATTGATCTCACTTTTTCCCTAGGGGTGGGAGCTTACTCTTCCTATGTTACCCAAGAAGAGACAGCAATCGTGGCCATATAGCATACCCCATGATATTCCACCATCTGGACAGGAGCCAATACCAGTTGCTAGGTATTACACATGAAAAGGGAAGCCTATCTCCAGATCACATCCACCAGGAGACACTCAGTAAACTTAACAACACAGAAACATACATTCATATAATCACTGAAAACACACCTAACTACTGAAAATGTCCAAGAAAAGGCAACAAAAGATTTTACCACATGTCCAAAAACAGCAAAGAGTTAAATGATATAAATAAGATAGAGGCAGGCATAGACTTTCCACAAGAAGAAGAGCAGGCTTTGGATCTGCCTGAGAAGGAATTCAGAAGAATGATACAGAGACAAATTCAAATGCTTCACAGAGGGGTGGAGTAAAATAAGGAAGAAGTCAGGAAAGTGCTACAGGAACAATCAAATAAGATAGATATAGCATTGGAAACAATTCAAAACCCTGCAAAAGCAGGTCCAGATGACAAAAGCAGGTCCAGATGATTAACAATATAATATCAGAAAGGGACAATACACTGAAAAGTGCAAAGGAGTAGAATTGAAGAGACGGAAGCCAAAACCAGCAAGCTGAAAGACAAATCTCTCAATACTGCTAAGTTAGAAGAGCAAGCAGAAAAAAGGACTAAAAAATCTGAAGAGAGTCTAAGATTCATGCTGGATAACATGAAGAGGAATAACTTAAGAATTATTGGCATTCCGGAAAATGAAGCATCATAGAAGTCCACAGAGGAGATAGTTGAAGAGCTACTGAAAGAAAATTTCTCTCACATCTTGAAAGAAGAGAAGATAAACATTCAAGAAGCTGAACAAACCCCAGGAAGGAAATACCCCAAAAGAAAGTCATGAAGGCATATAATAATCAAGCTCTCCAAAATCAAAGACAAGGAGAGAATCCTAAAAGTGGCCAGGGAGAAGAGAAGTGTTACTTACAAAGGCTAGCAAAACAGATTAAGCTCTGAATATTCAGCACAAACCATGCAGGCAAGAAGACAATGGGGAGACATATACAAAACCCTAAAAGAAAAAAAAAACTGCCAACCAAGAATCATCTATCCAGCAAAACTATCAATCAAATATGATGGTGCAATCAAAACATTCTAGGATAAACAGAATCTAAGAGATTTTATCAAAACTAATCCAGCACTTCAAAACATCCTAAAGGGAGTTCTTTGGACTGAAAACCAACAAGAACAGACAACAACCAGAGACTGACAGATGTGGTAACACCACCTGAAACTCAGATGACAAATAGCAGAGTCCAGAACAGAACAAAATTACAACAAGGAATTCAAAGGAGATGGTGGTCGGGCAAAGATCAAAATAATTACAATGTCAAAGAAGTTAGACACATAGGAACAGAGTTCCAGGTGGTAAGGAGGTCAGGTACATTGCAAGATACAATAGACTGTCTTAAATGACAGGAAAAGTTAATAGACTATAGGGTAGCCCCAAAGAAAGTTAATTTTTCACAACTTAAAATGAAAATGAAGATACAAGAAGAACAAGGAAACACTAAAACTAAGAAGAAACTGACAAGACATAGAAGAATGAACAGCACTACAAAAAATTAACATAATGACAGAAATTAATTCATACCTACCAATAATTACACTGAACATCAAAGGATTAAATGCACCAGTGAAGAAACAGAGAGTGGCAGAATGGATAAGAAAACAAGACCCTTCAATATGTTGCCTGCAAGAGACGCACCTTACACACAAAGACAAAAACAGATTAAAGTTAATTGCAATAAAACACAAGCAGGAGTGGCAATACTAATCTCTGATAAAATAAACTTTAAGACAAAAAACATCATAAGAGATAAAGGACACTACCTCATGATTAAAGGGTCAGTTGAGCAAGATGACAAAACCATAATAAATATCTACACAACCAATGAAAGAGAACCAAGACATATAACGCAAACCCTATTAGAACTGAAGAAAGAAACAGATACATCTACAATTATAGCGGTAGATTTTAATATACCAGTTTCAAAATTGGATAGAACAACAAGAAATAAACTCAACAAAGTTACAGAGGAACTAAACAGCACAATCAACTTGACCTCATATATGTGTACAGAGCATTAAACCCAACAACAACACAATACACATTCTTTCCTAGTGCACATGGAATATGCTCCCAATTTGACCATGTGTTAGGTCACAAAGCAAGCTTCCATAAATTTACAAACATCAAAATACTACAAAGCATCTTTTCAGACCACAATGCTATAAAACTAGAAATCAACAATAAGAAGACCAAAGAAATAAAGTCAAATCCAAGGAAGCTAAATAACACCTGCTGAAAAGCGACTGAGAAATAGAAGAAATTAAACATGAACTCACTAAGTTCGTAGAAACAAATGAGAATGAAAACACAACATACCAAAATCTTTGGGACATGGTGAAAGTGGTGCTGAGAGGATAATTCATTGCAATAAATGCACACATCCAAAAAGAACCAAAACTAACACATTAACACAGCATCTCCAACCATTACAAACAGACCAACAGAGGGAATTTACAGTCACCAAAAGAAAAGAAATAATAAAGATTAAAACAGAAATAAATGAGATAGAAACCAGAAAAACTAGAGAAAAAATCAACAGGACAAATAGCTGGTTCTTTGAAAGGATTAATACAACTGAGAAACCACTGGAAAACCTAACAAAAGAAAAGAGGGAGAAGACATAAATAACATGCTTTAGAAACCACATGGGAGATGTCACAAAGGAAGCAAAGAACAGCCAAAGGATAATAACAGAATACTATGAAGAGTTGTACTCCAACAAATTTGAAAACTTAGAAAAGATGGATACATTTTTAGAAACACATGAGCTACATAAACTTTGACAGGGTGAAGTAGAAAACCTGAACAGACCCATAACAAAAGAAGAAATTGATCAAGTCATCAAAAAACTCCCAATCAAAAGAAGTCCAGGTCCAGATGGCTTCACTGGTGAGGTCTACCAAACATTCAGGGAAGAGCTGTCACCAATTCTACTCAAATTATTCCAGAATATAGAAGAGGATCGAAAACCTCCTAATACATTTTATGAAGCAAGCATAACCCTCACACCAAAACTAGGGACGGACATCACTAAGAAAGAAAATTATACACCAATATCCCTCATGAATATAGATGTAAAAATTCTCAACAAAATCATAGCCAACAGAATCCAGCAGCACATCAAAAAGATAATACATCATGACCAAGTGGGATTCATATTAGGAATGCAAGGATGGTTCAACATTAGAAAAACAATCAATGTAATCCACCATATAAATAAGAAAAAAGAAAAGAATTACATTATGATATCAATTGATGCAGAAAAGGCATTTGAAAAATCCAACATCCATTCCTGAGAAAAACACTCAACAAAGTAGGAATTGAAGGGAAACTCCTCAACATAATCAAGAGCATATATACAAAACCAAGATGATGCTTTCTGCTCCTGTAAAGATTTACAGCCTTGGAAATCCAGTACAGGGTTGCTTTGATTCGGAACCGACTCCATGGCACATAACCAACCAACCAATACAAAACCAATAGACTGTGTTACTTTCAATGGAGAGAAACCGAAAGCCTTCCCTCTGTGAAAAGGAACCAGAAAAGGATGCCCTTTGTCATCACTCCTATTCAATATTGTGCTGGATGTCTTAGCCAGAGCTATACAACAAGATAGGGATATCAAAGGCATCCAAATTGGCAAAGAGAAATTAAAATTCTCTCTATTTGCGGATGATATGATCCTATATATAGAAAACCCCAAAGACCCAGTAAAAAAGCTACTAGACCTTATTGGAAGATTCAGCAAAGTAGCAAGGTATAAGATCAACATACAAAAATTAGTTGGATTCCTCTATTGTAACGAGGACAGTGCTGAAAAAGGACATTAGGAAAGCAATACCATTTGCAATAGCCACCCAAAGGATGAAATATCTAGGAATAAATGTAACCAGACAAACAAAGGTCATATACAAAGAAAACTACAAAACACTACTATAAGAAACCAAAAGAAACTTACAACACTGGAAGAATATACCATGATCCTGGATAGGAAGACTTAGCATTGTGAAAATGTCAATACTGCCCAAAGCACTTTACACATATAATGCAATCCCAATCCAGATTCCAACAACATTCTTCAAAGAGAGAAAAAAAATTATAAATTTTATATGGAAAGGAAAGAGACCCAGGACAAGGAAAGCACTGCTTAAGAAGAATAAGGTTGGAAACCTCTCACTCTCTGATTTCAAAATTTACTACACAGCTACCACGGTCAAAACATCCTGGTACTAGTACAATGAAAGATATATTGATCAATGGAGCAGAATCAAGAATCCAGAAATTTACCCATCCACATAAGGAGCTCTGGTAGCGCAGTGGTTACAAATTGGGCTACAAACCTTAAGGTCAGCAGTTCGAAACTATGAGCCGCTCCAAAGGAGAAAGATGAGGCTTTCTGCTCCCATAAAGATTTACAGCCTCGGAAACCCTGTACAGGGTCACTATGGGTTGGAAGCAACTTGACAGCACGTAACAACAACAACATATAGCCAACTAATTTTTGACAAAGTGCCTAAATACTTTGCATGGGGAGGAGACAGTCTCTTCAACAGATAGTGCTGGCAGAACTGGAAAGCGATATGCAAAAGACTGAAACAAGACCTTCATCTCAATCATTATACAAAAACCAACTCAGCATGGATTAAAGACCTAAATGTGAATCCCAGAATTAAAAGGCCATCAATGGAAAAATAGGGACAAATGTGAGGGCTCCAATACAGGGTGTATACACAGACTATCAAATATTATGAAAATTATACAAACAAAAGTAGACAAAATAGATGATTGGGACATACTAAAAATTAAAAACTTATGTGAATCAAAAGACTTCACTGAAAGAGTAAAAAAGGAGCCCACAGAGTGGGAAAGATCTTTTGCAATGACACAAAAGACCCATTTCTAAAATGTATAGGAAACTACAACACCTCTACAAGAAAAAGATAAATAACCCAATAAAAAAAATGGGCACAAGACATGAACAGACACTTCACCAAGAAGGAGATCCAGGCAGCCAACAGACATTTGAAGAAATGTTCACAATCACTAGCCATTAGAGAGATGCAAATCAAAACAACAAAGAGATATCATCTCACACTAGCACTAACAGCAAAGATCAAAAAAGTAGAGGACAATAAAGGCTGGCGAGGATGCCGAGAGACTGAGACCCTACTACATTGCTGGTGGGATTGCAAAATGATCCAACCACTCTGGAAATCAACATGGCACTTCCTCAGAAGACTGGAAACAGAAATGCCTTATGATCCAGCAATTCTTCTACTTGGTATTTACCCACAAGAAATACGAACCATAACATGAGTAGATATATGCACACCAATGTTCATAGCAGTATTATTTACAATAGCAAAAAGATGAAGACAGCCTAAGTGCCCATTAATGGAAGAATGGATAAACAAACTGTGGTACATACACGCAATGGAATATTATGTTACCTTGAAGAATACCAAGGAAGCTGCGAGCCACCGCATAAAATGGATGAACCTTGAGGACATTATGCTGAGTGAAATTAGTCAGTCACAAAAGGAGAAATACTGCATAGAACCATTATTGTAAAAGATTAAGAAAAGAAACCTACACTACAAGGGGAAAAAATAATTCTTTGCTGGTTATCAGGATGTATGGGGTGGGGTGAGGGGAGGGAGGGGAAGGTGAGCACAGGGTAGGGAATAGACACAGGATAGCTTGAATGTTGCGGGGGAGGAGGGCAATACACAAGAAGGGGCAGGGGAATGGAAGAACAAGGCAGATGAGAGAACAGTTAGGCAGGTTTGCATTGGCTAAGTGGGACAGAGGTAAATGATGTAGGCACAACCTTGCAACAACACGGCTCTGGGATACAGGGATTGAGGCATGGTTGGAATGCGTAAAAAGAGGGGAAATAATGTTAAGATGTTTGGCTGTCTTGTGACTCTTGGTTTCCCTTGCCTACCATTGTAAAACAGGAGCTCTGGTAGCATAGTGGTTACGAATTGGGCTGCGAGCCACAAGGCCAGCAGTTCGAAACTACCAACTGTTCCGCGGGAGAAAGATGAGGCTTTCTGCTCCCATAAAGATTTACAGCCTTGGAAACCCTGTACAGGGTCGCTATGGGTTGGAACCGACTTGAGGGCACTTAACAACAACAACATTTACAAGTTACTATTGATAAAATAGACACTTGAGGGGGATAGAAAGAAATAGCCAGAAAACATCACCATAGAAAGCTTGTAAGTTCCTCTTCAGCCTAGAACTCATTAGAATACCTAAAATGCAGCTAGAAATTGCCTAGTGAAGGAGGCTTCCTGCAGAGTCTTTGCATTGCATAAGACTATAGGTGGAATCCTAAACCCCATCCAGAATCTTCTGAGGTGGGAAATTTACACTTGAAACGATAAGCAGATAAGCCTAGAGCAGCTAGAAGAACAGAAGATTTTTCTAGAAAGAAAGATCAGCAAAAAAAAAAAAAAAAAAAAAAGACAGTCTGATTGGCTACTACAGGAACAAGCAAGTTGTTGG
This sequence comes from Chrysochloris asiatica, assembly GCF_000296735.1. Taxonomy (NCBI): domain Eukaryota; kingdom Metazoa; phylum Chordata; class Mammalia; order Afrosoricida; family Chrysochloridae; genus Chrysochloris; species Chrysochloris asiatica. The sequence continues at coordinate 5,246,415 of NW_006408583.1, forward strand.
CCGGGCAGCCATGAAGGCAAGCAAGCAATCAAGTTCCTTCCATACAAACACCCCTTCCAAGACTGAAACTCAAAGGGGACACATGAACATGCACATAAGCTTGCTGGTGACAGTGTTGGTCTACTTGTGAGCAGAAAAGTGAGAAAGGCAGCAGTGAAGATATGGGTTGAGTTTGACCTTGCTCCATAGACTCCCATTGACATGGAGATGAGAGAGAGAAAAGGAAGAGCTGGTTGGTCTGAAGTGTAATGAGACCTGGGGACTCCTGAGCCCATGGACA
>NW_006408583.1:5246794-5334856 GCF_000296735.1 Chrysochloris asiatica
CCCAGAAGCCATCAAGGGAAGTGCTCAGGTCCCCTTAGGGAAAATCCCCTTCCAAGACTAAGACTCAAGGGGAATACACAAGCAGGCATGTGGTCTGGCTGGTGACCTCAGCAATGAAGTTGTGAGCTAAGTCTGACCAAGTTCAACAGACTTCTGTGAACCTGGGTTGAGACCTTGTTGGCCAGCAGCATGGCAAGACCTGGGGACTCCTCGGCCCAGAGACAGTGACATGGCCACAGAAGACTAGAGCAGAGAGTGAAGCACCCAGTTGATATGAAGTGAGGGGAGAGGCACAAGAACACCCATTCTTGCAGATATTACCCACTTGACCTGGCTTCAAAGGCTGGACAATCAGAACTCAACTAGAAGAAGAAAGAGGAAAAAAAAGAGTAATCTGCTACAATTTGATGAACTTGACCTATACTTACAGATGTAGTAGCTCAAAAGAGGGAACAAATATTTACAGTGAGGATCCTTCCCAACCCCTTGATACACAGGGTAGACAATGATAGACAACTTGGACATTGGTTAACCAAAATGGGAGGGCTACAAAGGCAAGAAGTGACTAGTTTCCAAGCTTCCAAGAGGAAATCTAGCTCCAGTAAAACTCTTGTGGTTCAATACTAAATAAAATAAGTCAATCACAAATGGACAAATATTGCATAAGATCATAGTAGAAGTCAAGAAAAGGTTTACACACAGAAAAATGCATTATTTGAAGGTTGTTGTTGTTGATAAGTGACGTAGAGCCAATACCAACCCATATCAACCCTGTATAGTGTTTCCAAGGAGCAGCTGGCGAGCTTGAACCACTGACCTTGCAGTTCAAATGACTTTGCAGTCTAACACATTAGCTGACAGGACCACACCAGGACTCCAATTTGAAGGTTGGGGGTGGGGTGGGGGGAGAATCACAAACTAAAGGTTAGACATGTAATGACTCAGATGAGAGGAAAGGTGACATACAATAAGATGATACACAAATAACCAAGGCCAAAACAGCCAGTGAGAGTTGCACAAAAGCAAACTGAACAGGTGGGAGTGCTACGTGAAGGAGCAACTCTCCCTCCTCATGACTGCACCCCACGTGTACCGGAACCGGCATTACCGTCTCCCAACAGGGTATCTGAAGTAATTGTTGTTATGTGCCATCGAGTCGTTTCCGACCCATAGCGACTCTGTACAGGGTTTCTGAGGGTGTAAACCTTTACGGGAGTAGAAAGCCTCATCTTTCTCCCGCGGTGCAGCTGGTAGTTTCGAACCACTGACCTTAAAGTTCGCAGCCCGATTCGTAACCACTACGCTACCAAAGCTGAAGTAAAGGGGCACATAAATCGAACGATATTGAGATGGATTGGATTATGAAACATAACGGGTCAAATGACACTAGTTTTGGGACAGTACGATTTCATGGACTACCATTTGCTTGCAGCAAAGAGGAAATAGTTCAGTTCTTTCAAGGGCTGGGAATTGTGCCAAATGGGGTAACATTTATGATGGACTACCAGAGAGAAGCACGGGGGAGGCCTCGAGCAGTTTGCTTCAAAGGAGACAGCAGAAAATGCTCTGGGGAAACACAAGGAAAGACAAGGGGACAGACACACTGAAATCTTCAGAAGTAGAAGGAGTGAAATAAAAGGATTTTATGACCTACCAAGAAGATTGCTGGAACAGTGACCGGGACCATATGCTAGACCAGTAGGAAGAAGAGGGGTTATTATGGAGTTGGGCATGGAAGTTATGGAGGTTTTGATAACTATGGTGGCTCTAATAATTATGGCCATGGAAACGATGGCTTTGATGGCAGAATGAGAGATGGAAGAGGTATGGGAGGACATGGTTATGGTGGAGCTGGTGATACAAGTTCAGGTTTTCATGGTGGTCATTTTGTATATATGAAGGGATTGCCTTTTCGTGCAACTGAAAACGGCATTGGTAATCTCTTCTCACCATTAAATCCAATACGAGTTCATACTGATATTGGAGCTGATGGCAGAGCAACAGGAGAAGCAGATGTAGAGTTTGTGACACATAAAGATGCAGTGGCTGCTATGTCTAAAGATAAAAATAACATGGAACATCAAAACATTGAACTCCTTTTGAATTCTACTCCTGAAGGTAGCTCCGGAATGGGAGGTTCTGGAAGAGGAGGCTATGGCAGAGATGGAATGGATAATCAGGGAAGTTATGGATCTGTTGGAAGAACGTGAATGGGGAACAATTACAGTGGTGGTTATGTCTGTGGTGGCGGCGGCAGTGGCAGTGGAGGATACAATGGACAAGACGGCATGAATGGAGGTGGATGGCGTGAAATGTACTGAATCATAACCAACAACATGTAAGTCCTGACAAAAGCATCTGGTCTACTAGACTTTCTTACAGATTTCATTTCTTTTGTATTTTAAGAACTTAATAATGACTGAAGGAATGTGTTTGCAAAATATTATGTGGTAAAGCAACAGATTGTGAAGGGAAGATCTGTTTTTGTAAGTTTTACTTCTTACATACTTCTACTTAAAAATAAATTTTTATACTCAAACCACTGATGTTGATACTTTTTATATATGTGCTCCCTTGATAAGATTTGGGTTGATGTATTTTACTATTAGCTCTCTACAAGTAGTAACATAGTGTCATTTTAGAGGATAACAGTTTAGCTTTGCATAAACTGCAAGTCTTAAGCACAATTCTGGAATAGATAGAGCTTGAAGAAAAGTGTAACTTTTTTCTTTAATTTCTACTGGATAATACTGTTACTATAAACCCAAAAGATGAATTTAGGTGACTTTAGGAGTATGAATCCAGCTAATTCTATATTCTTTTTCAGGTATCATTTATCAGCACTGAAATGTTGATGGTCTAAGAGGAATCAGGACTTAAGAATATTCAAAATTGTGGAGTACTGGAGTATTGAGAATTTAAATTCTAGCCACAGATTGTAGAATATGTTCCCTTGACCAAAGTACCAAAAAATGTTTCTAAAAAGTGATGATACATTTCTAAGTTATCTCAAGATGTCTTAGAGTAGGTAAAGGTTCCCTGTAACATGGCAAGTCAGCATACATACATAGGTATTTACTGTGATATATAAATCACAAATGTATTTTCAGTTTCCTGCCCAATAGTTAAAGCATATGATTTTTAAATAATTGTATAAATGAGTACTTAAAAAAATGTAAGACACATTTCCATGTCAGAGTCTTAATTAAAATGAGTCATGCGTCTTAATTTTTGTGTCTTAATATCTGCTTGGAGTTTTAGAGACATTGTGTTAAATATCTAACAAAGAATAAGGGCCTCCTTTAGGGGTATTAACAATGTTTGGGAACTAGATAGATGTGATGGTTATACAAACACTGTTAAGGTATGAAATACCAGTGAATTATTTACTTTGAAATGGTTAATTTACATTATGTAAATTTACCTCAATTAAAAAACAACAAAACAAGGTAAGACTAAGGTCCTGGGTGGGCACATGCTGACATGTTTTATGAACAGAACATTAACTAAGGGGTAAGCGGAAGAAAAGTTAGTCAGATAACTACTAGAGACCTAGATGAGACAAGCCTTCTAGATAATTTCTCATACTATTCAGAAAAGGGTAGTCATTACAAAGTTTCAGGAAGAATCAGACTGTTATTATGTTGAGAACAGAGGACAAGGAGCAAAGCTCACAGCAGAGAGACCTGTTTTGATACTACTGGAATCATCTAGGTAAGAGATAATGGCAGTTCAGTAACAAGAATGGAATTCAGACACTGACTATGGATCCCCAACCACCCACCTTATACACAGAGGTACATAAACGCCAAAAATGAAAAATAAGGTGGGTGATGGCCATGCTTCAAGTACACTGGCTAGAAACTGATCTCCCCCATGGAAAGAGAGAATTCTGCTACTGGCCCAGCATTATCACCATGGTGGTCTCTTCAACTTTTCTACACAAAGTTTAAACCACAAAAACAGAAAGATCAGTGGTTGCCACAATATGGGAGAGGGGAAGGGAGAGGGGCTGACTTGCAAAGAAGAAAGTGGGGATATTTTAGGGTAACAAATTGTCACATATCTGGATTGCAGTGGTGGCTACATGAATGTATGTTCTGGTCAAAATTCACAGAACAAGACACTAAAATGAGAAAAATTTACTGTCTGCAAATAATACCTCAATAACAAATGTTTAATGTATACTTTGAAGATCACTGCTTTTCAGAATATGTATCTCTCAAACTTCTCCCATCTTATATTATACCATAATATAATATTCTGTATACATTCCTTGCCATCAACATGCAAAATCCATTCTGATACTTACCTTTTTGGTTTCTGTCAGTATCACCCATCAATATCCCAGCCACCAAGGTTTAACATTCTGATTTATCCTGTTTCCTTTGCCCTCCAATTAAACTGTCACATTTACTTGTGAAAGGTTATTTGCGTTTGTTCTAATTTCTGCCTCACTAGTTTGCTGTTGTTCATGCTGTTGAGTCAAATATGACTCATAGCGAGTCTGCAGGAGAGAGTAGCACAGCCTCGTAGGGCTTCTTGGGCTGAAATCTTTACGAGACAGACTGCCAGGTCTTTGCTATCTTGGTGGATTTGAACCACAGACCTTTTGGTTTATAACTTGAGTACTTAGCATTGGGCCACCAGAGCTCATCAGTAGTTTGTTGTTGTTGTTAAGTGCCATTGAGTCAGTTCCAACCTATAGCGACCCTGTATAGGGTTTCCAAGGAGCAGCTGGTGAGTCTGAACTGCCGACCTTGCAGTTTAAAGGGCTTTCAGTCTGGCGCATTAACCCACAGCGCCACACCAGGACTCCTCAGTGGTTTAGTCCTGACTAACTCCTGCCTACATTACTATGAGGACACCTAACTGATCTCTGAATAGCATGAAACAGTTCCTCCTCCAAATCTACCCGAATGCTGCTATGACATTAACCCAGAACTGATTTTCAAATACCTTTGGTGATTTATTAAAGGATAAAGTGCAAACATGTTTGTATAGTGTTCACTCTTTTAGACTCAAACATAGATGATTTTCTTTAAGAAATAATTTGTTCTCCTATAAGAACTCTGTTGGTCAATTTCCTCAACCAGTTTTCCACACTTGATTGCTTGCTCCTCTTTAACATTTAACTTATATGCTAAACTGGGTCGGAAACTGTTATGTTCCAAAAAATATGTATTGTAATTCATGACCTCTGTGCTTGTGGTTACAATTTCATTTGGGAAAGGTCTGTCTTTTGTTTTGTCAATGAGGCAAATCTCTTGACTCAATCTCTTTGAGGTATAAAAGAGATAAAACCAAGTAAGGTAATAAGTACGGATGAGGGAATCTTCACTTGAAGGTGAAGATTTCACATGAAGATTCCCCAGGAGCAAGCGCTCAGAAGAAATGAGGACCTGCTTCCAGAGCCCACGTCAAGACAAAGCCTTCTCCTAGAGTTGGCACCTGAATTTGGACTGCTCATCAATGACTCCTAGTAGCCTACTAGCTGAAAGATCAGTCGGTCAAATCCACCAGTCACTCTGCTGCAGAAGAAATATGATGAGGCTTTCTGCTTCCATAGATTTACAGCCTCGGACACCCTCTACAGCATCACTCTGAACCAGAACCGACTCAATGGCACACAGCAGCAGAGCAGCAGTCTCCTATTCAGACTCCTGTTGTGGCACTGTAGGATAAGCACTGGACCTCTTAACTGCTAAGTTGGCAGTTCAAATACATCAGCCACTCCTTGGCCACCCTATACATAGGATCGCTACGAATTAAAACCAACGCAACGGCACTTAACAACAACAAGCCTCCAGATCTGTGAGAAAATAAATTTGCTCATTAACATCATCTATTTCTGTTGGTTATAGCAGCACAAGATAAGCAGGGTATAAGCTAATTCTCAGGTTCATCCTATACTCGACAGGACGCTCGCACTTACTGCTCCCTCCACTTAGAACACCCTTTGTTACTCTCATTACTACTTGTGGAATTAACTTCTCCTTCCTTTGAACTATTCTTCCCTAAGCACAGATCCCTTCTTACATTATTTGTGTATAAACATTAATCTCATACAATCCTAAGGGCAGAGATCATGTTCGATTCATTCTAGAACTCCTCCCAGGATACTCCTAACAGTACCTTGTACATTAGTGTGTCCAAGTAAGTACCTGTTGAGTTCAACTATTTTAAACGAAAAGCATTCACTTGAAGGTAAATTTTTACCATGTGAAAACCATACTGTCATTAGCAAGTATTCAGAGAAAATTATGATGCCCAACTTTACAACCACTCTGGAAACGCAATGTAAGAAAACTTTTTAAACAGACACATCTAAAATAAAAAAATGCTGATTACACAGTTATTTGAACTTATTTACGGTGGTAATTGCATGTGGTTGAGAGTCAGTTCCAACTCATGATGTTGGTGGTGGTAAGCTGTGGAGTCAGTTCTGACTCATAGCGACCCTGTACAGGGTTTCTGAGGCTGTAAAGCTTTACAGGAGCAGAAAGCCTCATTTTTCTCCCACAGAACTGCTGGTAGTTTCAAACTGCTGTCCTTGAGATTAGCAGCCTGACTGGTAACCACTCATACAGACCCTGTATAGGGTTTCCAAGACTGTGAATCTTTACAGAAGCAGAAAGTCTCATTTTGTCCCCAGGGAGCAGCTGATAAGATTCAGATTGCCGACTTCGCGGTTAAGAGCCCAACGAGTAACCCACTACATCACTAGGACTTGTTGAGGTGACAGATAAACATGTCTAAACCATTCTAACCAGGAACACCTTCATTCCAGATAAAGCTGGAGTAAATGACAAAGCAAAATTTTAAAGCAGGTAAACTTTGCCTTTTGAAATTCATTAGAATTGTTTGTCTGTATCCCATAGGTTCCAGATAAGTATGCCTGAAATACTAGCACAAAAGAAAATACTCTGCATAGAAACACAATTCACAAATATAGGGGGATGTTGGGAGAGACAGTGAAAAAGTAGACCATGTTTTCCTCTCAGATTCATAATTTATTTGAAAGAACTACATGGCCGTCTTAATTAGTTAATAATGTTTAGAACATACTACTAGGAAATTAGGTGGTACTTTCTGTCTCTTGGGCGAGCTTAACAAATAGGATTCATTTCATTTACAAGAAAATACTCATATTAACTGCCCTTCATTAAATAGTGGATGTCAAACAATAAAAAAAATTGGTGAGGTTATTTGATAGTCAAATGAGATGGGATAAGGCATCAGGTGAAAAGAAAAATTTTAAACTTTTGTTCAGTTTTAAAAGAAAAACCTGAATGTTTAAACAATTATATTTCCCGTGTGTTGGTTTTTTTTTTGTTTTTTTTTTACATACATGTGCTAGAGGGTAGATATGCATTGGCATGGGTGACGGGCCAGGCAGTATGCCACCAGAGGGCGGTTGGCAGAAGAAAGACAGGGGTGGTGGGAGACACAGGGAGGAATGCAGTGGGTGGAGTGAATACAGATAAATGCTGTTGGCTGTTGGTGCATGGAGGGGATTGCAACCACAAAATGAAGCAAAGTGTATGTATACGATTTGTTGGATGTGCAACTGATGATCTGCTCTGTAAACCTTCACTCAGTTTACAATAAAACATTAAAAAAAGAGACAGGAAAAAATGAAGAGAAAAATCAGAGTAAAAATTGACAGGTAAGCTAAGTATAAATTAAATAAGGCTCTATCATCCATCAGGTCAGAACCGACTCAATGGCACTTAACAACAACAACAACATCATCCATCCTGGTGTGGTGCTGTGGGTTAATGCAAGGTCATTTTGAACAACAAGGTCGGCGGTTCAAGCTCACCAGCTGCTCCTTAGAAAACTTATACAGAGTTACTATGGGTCAGAACTGACTCAATGGCACTTAACAACAACAACATCTCCCATCTCAAAGTTATACATAATGCTATCAAAGAACTAAAAGTATTTAACTTCAGTTGCTATATGGAATCGGAAAGAAATACTGAGATGCTACATTTGGTTTTGTCTGTGTCTCTCTGTCTCTCTCACACACACACATATACACCTTCCATATTCCAAGAAGAAAAACGATTTGTACTTAGTGTTGCAGACCCACCAAAGCCACACAATATCCTAATGTTTGTACATAAGAAATAATAGGCCTCAACTATCTGCCAATAGTAACCCTGTTTGAACAAAATATTTCTTTGTTATTCTTGTTCCCTGACAAACGGTTACCAAAGATGAGAGGAAGGACTTGTGCAGGACTCATTTTTATAGTAAAATGACACTCATTTCACTATAGGTGCAGTCTAAGCATTTAAAACTCGCTCTCTCTCTCACACCCACCCCCACTAACACACATCCCTTTACTCTCATTCACTCTCTGCTTCTCGCACCCCTGACTGCTGCCACAATCATGTTCTCTCTTTCCCCATCAGGATAACATTAGCTTGAAGGCTGACAATTCAATCACATTTCAAGCAACCATTGACTCTGTTATTTAATAGGAAGAAGGAAAACCCAGTTGCCATAACAACTCACCTCACGTGGTAATTATGGAGTATCTAAAATATAGCAAACCATACTTTTCACAGTGTTTTCTAGGGGGAATGTGTAATAAGCACAGACACCACTTTTCCTGTTATTAGTACGGCAGCTAAAACTACTCCATATTCTTCATAGGAAGTAATGTTTTTAAAATCAAGGAGCAACTTAAAGAAAGGAAAATGCACTTCATATATTTCAAATGATGGGTCGTAGCGCATGTACTTTGGGGCATTTATTAAAAAGAAGTAAAGGAGGCATAAAAAATTAATTTATAAGTCAAAAATAATCAAATGTTGATCATTTATTTTTTTTTAAAGTGTATAATTAAAGAGGCCTTTCAGAACAGTGCTGCCACCAGGTCTAGATAAGGTTTTTTGAAATAAAAATGAAAAAAGAGCTCATTACCTATTACTGAAGTAGACAGCAGCACAGGGTCAGGAAAACGTGTTCTGTACCCATGGAGATAATGAAGCCAACCGCGGCTGTCACAGAAGACACACATCAGCATCATCCAATTTAGGTGCAAAGAGCATGTCTGAGTCAGAAATGCCAAAGGAAGGCCAGAAAGGCAGCACATTTCAATGAATGGAATTTCACCACCAACTTTCTCATCAACAGAAGCTAAGGTCATTTCAGGATGAGAAGGAGGACAGTCCCAGATCTTGAGGACACTCTAGGAGCTCTGAAATGACCTATGGTCATCCCCTGTACAAAACAGCAGAGAGAGAGGGCACTTCCATTTCAGAGAAACGGAGACAGGACAGCAATTAGAGATGCTTCTGATATGTCAGACCAAACTCCAAACCAGACTTTAGATCTGTGTCTCTCAAAAGTAACATGGGAGAGTGTCACTTTAAGAAAAGTCAATGGAAAAAACAAAACAGGTCTTCAAAAGGAAGGGATATAACACTTTGCAGAAGAATTCATCAAGCTAGTTCCCTTTGTTGTTGTTATTTATAAATTCCAATTCATAGCAACCTTGTATAGGGTTTCCAAGACACGGCTGGTGAGCTTGAACCACCAGCCTTGCAGTTCCAACCAAACCTGCAGTTCAGGACATTAACTCGCAGTGCTACACCAGGACGCCAGTTAGTTTTCTAGGGCATCAAAAATTATTTCATTTAACTAACATGCAGTTTTTGAGAACTACTGAAAATTACATAAAACAAAATATAATTCAAATTATGAAGAACATAAATCACTCAATAATTCATTCACTCATTCGCTCATTTATACCCGTAAGTGTTCAGAAGACTAAAGAATATCCCAAAAACAACCAAAACCCACTGCAAGTAAGTCAATTCTGACCCATAATGACCCTTTAGGACAGATAGAACTGCTCATGAGGGCTTCGCAGGCTATGAATCTAAATGGGAGCAGACATAAAGAAAGCCTCCTCCTAGGGAAGGAGTTTTCACATCAAGTATCAATGCTAGTCCCTTTGTACACAGGGTAGATAGGGACCAGCAACTTAGACATTGGCTACCTAAAATGAGGGGTGATAAAGGCATGAAGTGACTGGCTTACAAGTTTTCAAGAGGGAGTTTAGTTTACGAGTGTGTGGGGGAAGACAGAGTCCCCACTGAATAGTTTTCATCTTGTCTAGATGGGTCTGGTGAAAAGAGATGGGGATAAGATTCTTATGATTCAATAGTGAGTAATTGTTATCATGACTAATTGCGACTGTCACAACTACAAAGATAGAAGTTTTGTAACAAAAATGGGGGTAGTTAATCTTACACTCCAGAAACAGAGGACCCTAGGAACATCAAGGGAGAAAGGCACAAGTGGAATGCAGGACCCTATCCATAGAAGCAGCAACACCAGAGATGGATGCAAAGATGAGGACATGGAGAGAAGGGAGCAGCTGAGAACTCTAGATTTATGGAAAGAGAGGGACTGAGAGCTGGCAGCCAGGAGGCAGGCTTATAGAATGTGCCCTTTGGTTGTTTAAATTGTTATATATTCCTGAGTGTATCTGTGTACATTGCCCTACTCCACCCCCCCCAAAAAAAGAAAAACAGGAGCAAATACTGTTAAATGATGTTGCATGGAGGAGACTGTAATCACTGCAATGAAATGATGGTGTAAAGCCGATGTTCTCCCATGTAAACTATCACTCAGTTCACAATAAATTAAAACAAACAAAAAAGATAAAATAAAGAAAGCCTCCTCTTTCTTCAGTGGAGAGGTGGTGGGTTTAAGCACTGCTTTGTGGCTAGCAGCCCAGCGCTTTACCCACTGAACCACATGGGTTCCCTGAATATCCTTCACCCACTGCCATCTGATTGATTCTGACTCATAGTGACCCTGTATAGGGTTTCTGAGGCTGCATGGGGTTTCTTTACAGGAGCAGAAAGCCTCCTCTTTCTCCCAGAGAGGTTGGTGGGTTTGAACTACTGATCTTTGGCTCACAGTCCAGTGTTTGTCCTACAGTGCCACAAGAGCTCTTTGAAAATCCTATTTGTTGTTGTTAAGTGCCTTGGAGTCAGTTTCAATGCACAGTGATCCTGTAAAGGGTTTCCGAAGCTTTAAATCTTTTGCTACAGCAGAAATTCATGTTTCTCCTGCGGTGCAGCTGGTGGGCTCGAATCACCAATCTTGTAGTTTATGTTGTTGTTGTCAAGTGCGGTCGAGTAGATTCCGACCCATAGCAACCCTGTATAGGGTGTCCAAGGAGCAGCTAGTGAGCTTGAATCACGGACCTTGCAGTTCAAATGGCTTTGCAGTCTGGCGCATTAACCCCCAGCGCCATACCAGTGTTTATCCTACGGAGCCACCCTGCTCCCTGAATATGCTATGTTGTGGATGCTGTTTAGTGCTGCCAAGTTGCTTCTGACTCACAGTGTCACACCATCTCCTATAGCTGTGTGTAATCTTCAGTGTGTATGTGGTGTAAATGATATCAACTAATGACAGAACAAAATAAGACATAAGGACTTAAGTTACAAAAGGATTAAAGTAATTAATTCAATAATTATTGAGCACCTCTAGCTGATCCGAAGATACCCTATAAAAGGTTTCTGTGAGTCAGAACAAACTCTACAGCACTAAGCAAACAAACTAGCAAAAACTAAATGTGGAGCCCTGGTGTGACCTTGTTGAGTGAGTACTGGACTGCTAACCACAAAGTCGGTGGTTCAAACCCACCAGTTGCTCCTTGAAAACCCTGTACGGGATCACTATGAGTCAGAGCCAACTGGATGGCACGAAACAACATCTACTACTTTATGCAGGCATATCAGGCCCCAGAGCTCCAAGTGAAGAAAACAAACCTTCCAATTCTGTGGCGTTTACATTTTCACAAAGAAGAATCTAATTTCCAGGAATGCTGTGTGGCACCTTCCAGAGCTCTTCTTCAGGATCATTAGGGTTGGACAGACAGGCAGACAGACAGACAGATAATGTGAATGCTGTTGTTGTTCAGTGCCTTTTAGTCAGTTCTGACTCAGTGACTGTGTGTATGGTCTTTAGAATAAAAAACCTCACCTTTCTCCCAAGGATCAGCTGGAGGACTCAAACTGCTAAACCTGATGGTAGTAGTCAGGGTTTATCCTACAGAGCCACCATATTCCTAATCTTAATACTCTCACATATATTTAAAAAGCTGAAATCATAATTAACAACATTCTTATAAAGAAAACTGGAAATTATACGGATATTATATCAACTATCTAAGGAAGATATAAAACCAATTATACATTGTTGTTGTTGTTAAGTGCTGTCAAGTCAGTCCCAACTTATAGCAACCTTGAACAGGGTTTCCAAGGAGTGGCTGGTAAGGTTGAACCACCAACTGTATGTTTCAAACCAACCTTGTGGTCCAGTGTATTATCCTATAGTGCCATACCAAGACTCCAATTATATATAAACTTACAGAAAATTGAACTGAAAAGAACCTATCGATTTCATTTTGTTAGAATAGAATTATCTTGACAACAAACCCAGAGAAAATATTACAAGAAAACTACAGAACAACTAATAAATATAGACACAAAAATCTTTTACAAAGATTTTTTGTAAAAATGCAGAAAAACATGAGAAGGATAAGGCATCACGACAAAGTAGCATTTATTCCAGAAATACAGGGTTGATTCAATCAATCAAGACAATTTATTAGAAAATCTTTAGATATAATTTGCCATATCAACAAAACAAAAAAAAGTATATGATCATCCTAATAGATGGAGCAAAAGCACTTGACAAAATTCAACATCTATTCATGATAAAGAAAAAAAAACTCTCAGCAATTTAAGATTAGAATGGAACTTCAACCTAATACAGTATTTGTCTACAAAAGCCCTCCGTTAATTTCCTATTTAATGAAGACACTGAATGCTTTGCCCCAAGACAGCCATCAAGAATGTCTGCTCCTGCTTGTTGTTGTTGTTAAGTGCCATCAAGTCAATTCCTACCCATAGCAACCCTGTACAGGGTTTCCAAAGAAGAGCTGGTGAGCTTGAACCACCAACCTTGCAGCTCAAATGACTTTGCAGTCTGACGCATTAGCCCACAGCGCCATACCAGGACTCCCTGTTCCTGCTTATATCACTCCAATTCAACATGTACTGAAGGTTCTAGACAATGTAATCAGGTAAGAAGAAATGAGACACTCCCACTTGAAAGTACAAGAAGACCAGCCTGAAGCCACCATAGGGACAGACGATATTTCCTGAAAGAAAGACCAGCAGGAAAAATTCAAAAGAAAAATGTTATTCTGATTGGCTACTATAAGAACAAGCAAGCTGTTCACCAGGGAGCCAAAAAGGCAAGCAATCAAGTCCCTTCAGGACAAACCCCCCTTCAAGATTGAAACTCAAAGGGAACACATGAGCAGGCATGTAAGCTTGCTGGTGACCATGTTGGTATACTAGTGAGTGGATGAGGGAGGAAAGCAGCAATGAAGATATGGGATGAGTTCGACCATGTTCTGTAGACTCCCGTCAACCTGGAAATGAGAGAGAGAAGAGGAAGGGCTGGTTGAACAAAGTATGGTGAGACCTTGGTACTCCGGAGCCCATCAACAAGGACATAGCCATGGAGGGCTAGAGCTGAGAGTGAAACATCCAGCTGGTATGAAGTGAGGGGAGATGCAAAAAAACGTCCACACTTGTAGGTAGTACCAATTCGACCTAGCTTCAATAGCTTGATGATCAAAACTCGACTAGAGGAAGATAAAAAAATTTTGATAAACAAGTATAAATTGCTACAATTTGATGAATTTGACCTATACTTATGGTTGCAGTAGCCCAAAATCCCAACTGAGAGGGAAGGAGTCTTCACATCAAGTATCAATCCTCTCCCTTCTGTATACAGGGTTGATAGGGACAGGCAACTTAGACATTGGCAGTGGTTATTTGCTATGGAGTCAGTTCCGACTCATATCGACCCTGTACAGGGTTTCTGAGGCTGTAAATCTTTACGGGAGCAGAAAGCCTCATCTTTCTCCCGCAGAGCAGCTGGTAGTTTCAAACTGCTGACCTTGCAGTTTGCAGCCCAATTCGTAACCACTACACTACCCTAAAACTGGAGGGAGGGGGAGAGATATAAAGGCACAAAGTGACTATGTGACTGGCTTACAAGTTTTCAAGAGGGAGTTTAGTTTCAGAGTGTACGAAGAAAGGTAGACTCCCCACTGAATAGTTTTCATCTTGTCTGCATGGGTCTGGTGAAAGGAGATGGGGATAAGATTCTTATGATTTAATAGTGAGTAATTATTATCATGACTAATAACAACTGTTACAACTATAAAGAAAGAAGGTTTTTTTGTTTTTTGTTTCAGCAAAAATGGAGGAGTAGTTAATCTTACAGTCCAGGAACAAAAAACCCTAGGACCATCAAGGAGGAAGAGCATGAGCAGAATGTGGGACCTTATCCAGAGAAGAGCAACACCAGCGATGGAGGAAAAGATGATGACATGGAGAAATAGAGCAGCTGAGGACTCTAGACTCAAGGAAAGAGAAAGGCTGTGTGCTGGTGGCCAGGAGGGAAGTAGGTTTAAAGAATGTGCCCTTTCGTTGTTTAAATGATTACATGTTCCTGAGTATTTTTGTGTACATACCCCCATAAAACAACAACAACAACAAAATATACAAAAAACAGAGTGAATAAAAGCAAATACTATTGAATGATGATGCATGAAGGAGATTGTAATCATTGCAATGAAATGATGAGTGTAAAAATCTATGTTCTCCCTTGTAAACTATCATTCAATTTACAATAAAAACTTTTTTTTTAGAAAAAAAGAAGAAATGAGATGCATACAGACCAGAAAGAAAAAACAATTATCTTAAAGAATCTAAAAAGTCAAAATAAAACTGTAAGTACATATAAGTAAGCTTACTAAGGTCATAGAAATAAAATCAATAGTATGCTTATGAACTAGCTACAAACAACTGGAACAATTTTTTTCTTAATTTACAGTTTTAACAAGAGGCTGTTATTGCTGTTAAGTGCCTTCATGTCAGTTCCAACTCATAGCCACCCAGTATAAGGTTTCCATGGAGTGACTGCTGAGTAACACCAAAATATTTAGGCATATGAAATATTTATGAAATCAAACAAAATCTGTACAAGATTCATCTTTTAAGAACAACAAAATGTTGATGAGAAAAAACAAAAGAATCCTAAATAAATGGAGAGATATACCTTGTTAATGTGTTGGAAAACAATACTGTTAAAATGGCATTTCTTCCCAACGAGTTCTGTAGATTCAATGTATTTTCCCTTTCTTTCTCAAAGTATTTTCAATCAAAGTCTCAGCAAGCTTTTATTGTAGGTTGTCAAAGCTATCTAAAATTCATCTGGAAAAGGAAAGAATCCCTGGGGGTACAATGGTAAAGTGCTTGGTGTCAACGGAAAGATCAGGGTTTGAATCCACTGGCCACTCCAGAGGAGAAAAAGCCTGGTGATGTACTTCAGTAAAGATTTTCACTGCTGTGGTATAAATTCCAAGTCATAGGGAGCCTGGAGGACAAACTGGAACTGTCTCATAGGATTTCCAAGGCTGGATATCTTTATTGAAGCAAATAGTGGCGGTGGTAGTGGTGGGGGTGTGCCGTGGAGTTCGTTCCAACTCATAGCGACCCTCCATAGGGTTTCTGAGGAGTGAATAGTGAGCTTGAACCTCTGGCATTGCGGTTCAAGCCAACTCTGCAGTCCAGTGCGTTACCCACAGTGCCACACCAAGTAACCCACATTTTACTAGTCCTAGAAGCTGGTAGGTTCAAACTGTCAAAGTGTTCATTGCCTAACCACTTCACCACTAACCTGGGAACCTTATTGAGGCAGTTTTAACTCTGCTCTATAGACTCTAAGTTGATATGACAGCACAAAACAACATGAAAAACCACAGGGCATAGAAAAGTAGAACATTTTTCTTGATGAAAAGCATTAACAAAGTGAGAGGACTTTAAATGATTTTAAGATCTATTAACTAACGATTCTGATTCTAACGACCCGAAGTAGGGTTTGCGAGGCTGTAAATCTTTAATTGAGCAGAAAGTTTCATTTTTCTCCCATGGAGTTGCTGGTGGGTTTGAATTGCAGACATGTTGGTGAGCAGTCCAGTGCTAATCCTACAGCTCGACCAGACTCCTTAAGATTTATTACAAGATAACATTAATCGGTGGTTTTAGTGAAAGGACAGACATAAAGATCACTACAATAGAGCAATAGTGCAAAGATCTGGAATCAGAAAACCAAAGAGGAAGAGCACACTCAGCATCTCTCAAGCTGGGGGAACTGAAGAAAAAATTCAAGCCTCGACTTTCATTATTGATTGAATAATTTCTCTGGGCAAATTATTGAATGATGCAGAAAGCATCAAGAGAAGATGGAAGGAATGTACAGAGTCACTGTACCAAAAGGAAAACGGTTAATGTTCAACCATTTCAAGAGGTAGCATATGACCAAAAGCCAATGATACTGAAGGAGGAAGTCCATGGTGCATTGAAGGAACTGTCGAAGAACAAGGCACCAGGAATTGATGGAATAAAAATTGAAATCTTTCAAGAAAGTGAGGCGGCACAGGAGGCACTCACTCATCTATGCCAAGAAATTTGAAAGACAACTATCTGGCCGACTGATTGGAAGACATCCATATTTGTGCCCATTCCAAAGAGGGGTGACCGAAAAAAATGCAGGAATCATTGGACAATTTCTTTGATATCCCATGTGAGTAAAGTTTTGCTAAAGGTAATACAGAAATGGATACAATCATACATTGACAGAGAACTTTCAGAGGTTCAAGCCGGGTTCAGAAGAGTCCGTGGAACAAGGCATATCATTACAGATGTCCGATGAATCCTGGCCTAAAGCAGAGGCTATCAGAAAGATATTTACCTATGCTTTATCGACTATACAAAGGCTTTCGATCGTGTGGATCATGACAAGCTATGGACAATATTGCAAAGTATGAGTATTCCGGAACACTAAATTGTGCTCATGAGCAATCTGTACCTGGACCAAGAGGCAGTTGTTCGAACAGAATGTGGGAACACTGAATGGTTTAAAATTCAGAAAGGTGTGTGACAAGGTTGTATTCTTTCACCATACTTACTCAACCTACCTGTATGCTGAGCAAATAATCCGAGAAGCTGGGTTATATGATGAATCTTGAAAATATTATACAAAGTAAAAGATTCAAAAGGCCACATATTATATGATTTCATTCATATGAAATGCTCAGAAAAGGAAAATTTACAGAGACAAAAAGTATACTAGTGGTTGCTAGGGGCTGGGAGAATGGAAAGTGATTGCTAATGGGTACCTCTTCCTTTGGATGATGATGAAAATATTGTAAAAGAGATTATAGTGAAGGTTGTACAACTCTGTGAATACACCAGAAACACAACTGTATTTTAAATGGGTGAAGTTTTAAACATGTGAAATACATTTTAATTTAAAAAAACATAATAAGTATAGAAAAAAGATAAGAGAAAAAAAGTCAAAGCAATTAAGATAACCTAGAAGTTCTTTGTGACGTTGGGTTAGATAAAAAACAACCACCACCAAAAAAAAAAAAAAAAAAAAACTTGATTCATTGTAAGTCATCAAAAATAAAAATAAAAAATAAAATTCCAAAAGGCATTGTTCAGAAATGAAAATACAAATTGTAAATTGGAGAAAAAAAATACATAAAATACACATTTTCATAAAGAATTTATATCTAGCATATATACAGAATTCTCTTTTGAAAGCAAACACCTAGTTTTTAAAACACAGACCAATTAATGAAGAAAAGAACTGAACAGGGATCAATGCATGAAAAGGTTCTCCACATGATTTGTCATTCAGGAAATGTAATTTAAAATGACAATGAAAAAGCTAAAACTTAAAAAACGGAGCTTTTGGAGCACAAGAGAGAAGGTAGAGGAACTGGAACTGTCAACATGTTATTAGTGGTTGTTATGTTGTTGTTAAGTGCTGTCAAGTCAGTTCCAACTCCGTTATTGGTGGTAGGCAGTCAAAATGGGATAACCACTTAGGAAAACAATTTGGCAGTTCCATATAAAGTTAAAGATATACTTTCTACATTATGCAGCAATCCTACACTATTCAAAGGTATTTATTTATTCAAAAGCAATGAAAATATGTGTGGTGCTGTAGGATAAGCACTGGGCTGTAGTTCAAACCCACCAGCTGCTCCTTGGAAATCCTAGGAGTCGCTATGAGTCGGAACTGACTCAAAAGCACTTAACAACAACACATAGGTCCATCTCTACAGTAAAGTCCATCTCTACAGTAAGCAATAAGTTATCTTGCTCCAAAGAATATGGCACATTTCAAATAAATGTTGATAGCATTAGTCCCCCTTACCAGATGTCTTCTGAAGTTCTCCACTTTAACATTCTTTCCTGTTTCTATTCTTAAGCATATGAAAGGAAAATGGGTGGCATGTGAAAAGAAAAAGATTCCTTGAAAAACCCTGTATACCCTGCTATGCTACTGTTCAAAGTGCTGAGTCCTGCATAGGGTTTCAGAGGAGCAGCTGGTGGATGTGAATCACCTAACTTGTGGTTCAAACTGACCTTGCAGTGCAGTGCTTATCCTATAGCACCACACCAGGATTCCTGCTATGCTAATAAATGGTGGTAACTGGCTTAATGAGCCCTGGAGGGAAGCTATAGGATAAATCCTGAACTGTTAACCACAAGGTGGGTGGTTCAAACCTACCAGCTGTTCCTGTACAGGGTCATTATGAGTCAGAACTGATTCAACTGAGCTCAATTAGCTATTCTGAGATTTACAGCTACTATGCTTTAACAAAGAGTCCTGGTGTGGCATTGTGGGTTAATGTGCTAGACTGCAGAGTCGGTTTGAACTGTAAGGTTGGTGGTTCAAGTTCACCAGTCACTCCTTGGAAACCCTCTAGAGGGTCGCTATGGGTCGGATCTGACTCGATGGCACTTAACAACAACAACATGCTTTAAGTAAGAAGTTATAATGCATATTTTCTAAGTGCTAATTATTTTTATATTAAGTCCATTAAATGCTTACAATACAGATATTATCTGTTATAACTGCTACATAAGCTGTTATCTCTTGATTATAAATAAATCCCTCCAGTGTGTTATTCTGTCTTGCTATTCATGCATAAATTTTAACTGACATATATTTACATGGAAAACTGTGTACTAAGAAAACAAAATATACATTTCCCATGTATTTCTGGTTTCCCTCTTCCTTTTTCAGTGCTCCCACCAGCATTGGTCAGATTTCTGTGCATCAACAGCATCACATCCTTTACTTCAAGGAAAAATAAAAACTTAAACCAAATATTTGTTTGCTAAACACTTTTCACTTATAGTTAATTTCCATCACTTCTAAAACCTAAACACCAGTTCCCTACATACTTGCAAAGGAGTAGAATGAAGAAATAGGCAATATGATTTCCTTAAATAAGAAATTGATATTTATTCTGAATAGTTAAAGTTAAATATTGACTCAATAAAGCTAATTCCTGAACACTGTGGTCGTTGTTAAGTGCCGTAGAGTCAGTTCTGACCCACAGTGACCCCTATACAGGGTTTCCAAGGAGCGGCTGGTGAACTTTAACTTGAGGTCAAACCAACTTTGCAGTCCAGTGCATTAACCAAGAACCTCATACTATTCTTGGACACTGTTACTGTTGTTGTGCTATTGAGCGGTTCCGACCCACAGCAACCCTGTACAGGGTTTCCTAGGAGCGGCTGGTGAACTTGAACCGTCTGCCTTCCTGGTAGTGGTTATGTGCCGCGGAGCCGGTTCCGAACCATAGCGACCTTGTACAGGGTTTCCGAGGCTGTATATCTTTACGGAAGCAGAACGCCTCATCTTTCTCCCACAGAACAGCTGATAGTTTCAAACTGCTGACCTTGCGGTTCTCAGCCAGATTCGTAACCACTACACTACCAGAGCTCCTGGTATCTAATAATTAGGCTGAACAGTAGGGGACGCATGCCAGTTTCTTTCAAAAGCACATTAAAATAGTTCAGTATTCAGTTGTGCCAGCTATTTTGGCTGCCTCTAAAAGGAGCTCTAGTAGCTTAATGGTTACGAATCGGGCTGCTAATCTCCCAGTAGCAGTTCGAAAACTACCAGCTGTTCCACGGGAGAAAGATGAGGTTTTCTGCTCCTGTAAAGATTTACAGCCTGGAAAGCAGAGTCGCTATGAGTCAAACCGACTCCACGGCACATAACAACAACAAAAAGCAACTTGCCGTTCTGGTGTGGCGCAGTGGGTTAATGCGCCTGACTGCAAAGTCGTTTGAACTGCAAGGTCGGTGGTTCAAGCTCACCAGTTGCTCCTCAGAAAGCCTATACAGTGTCACTATGGGTCGGAATCAACGCGACGACACTTAACAACAACAACAACAACTTAAGTTGCATTACTGGTGGTCAGTATTTCTAAGCAAAAGCAAATTTCATAAGCATAAACTGAAGGTGAGAAACCCCAAATCAAATACAAAGAAAAAAAGCCTATACAGAATATGAGGAGGTACCTACCTCATGTATAAGAGCAAGTGATGTCTGCTTGAAACTTCGCCCTCTACTGGCCATCAAGCGATTCAATGGCTTGCCATCTTTACTCTGATACATAGAAACATCATAACAAAATAACATACCACCTTAAAAAAAACAAACATAAAATGTTTTATGGTGAAAATTCATTAATCACATTCTCAGGAATCCATACCTAATCAACCTGGATTGGGAGGTTTAATAATGAAGAGAGAATCTGCTAAGCAAATTATGGTTTGGCTATTGATTTTTAAGGAAAGATAGAGAGGTATAAAAGTTATTCTATTTTAAATAGCTCTTAGCGTAGTGGTTACGAATCGGGCTGCAAACCTTAAGGTCAGTGGTTCGAAACTACCAGTTGCTCCGCGGGAGAAAGATGAGGCTTTCTACTCCCCTAAGGATTTACACCCTCGGAAACCCTGTACAGGGTCGCTATGGGTTGGAACCGACTTGAGGGCACTTAACAACAACAACATTTACAAGTTACTATTGATAAAGGCATTATTCATTTGTAAATCAAGGAATACATTTAAAATTCACAACTCCATTTTAAACACAAGTTTGTGAGCAACTACTTTTAGGGTTTTATTACGTTGTGAATGCTAGACAACAGGGATTCCTTTGATTGTTATCCACAAATAAGATTTCCCTCATACCTGCGCTCACATACATTCCTTCCTCTTCTCCTCCCTGTTTGCACTCTCATCAACTAAGTTTCCATTGAGATTTCAGCTCCAGACTAACCCCCAAGTCAATGAGAAGCAATGACAGGCAGTCAATGCTGGAGGATATGTTAGGGCAGTCTTGAAAGCTCCCTGGGCAATTGTAGCCAACTAGAAGGCATACCCAAGGAACACTGTGTTAGTGGATTTGACTATTTCTTCTTCTAGTTCTGCTCAGATTGGACTAATATATTTTAGAGCTATATTATTTGTTGTTATTGTTAAGTGCCCTCCAGTCAGTTCTGATCCAAAAAACCCTGTAGAGGGTACGAGGCCGTAAATATCTGTGGCGGCCTCATCTTTCTCACATGGATTGGCTGGTGGGCTCAAACCGCGAACCTTGTGGTTCGTGTTTCCGTGCTTATCCCACAGATTCTTTAGTGCATGACATAGGGAACAATGCTGTTTTACTATAGAGATGGCTTTACCTTCACGAACGGTTCCTTTCCTTTGTCTAGTACTTTTTCAATGTATGCTAGACAACGTGAAAACCCATAGAGAGGCTCTAACAGATGTCACATTGCTCCTGATAGGAGTTTCTTCTCTCCTCTATTAGGCAGATAGGGTGGGCACTCGTCATCTCACTTTTATCAAAGATTGAGCTGGATTACGCTTAAACCATAGTGACACAGGGGTTAAGCACTCAACACTAACCAAATATCAGTAGTCAAACCCACCAGCTGCTCCGCAAGAGGAGCCTCCATAAAAGTTAGTTCTGGAACCCCTATAGGGAATTCTGTAGGGTCACTATAAATTGGAATTGATTCAACAGCAATGTGATTGGGTTTGGGAAATCTCAGTACAGATGTACTTCACCCTGTGTTTAGGGGATGCCACCTCCAGCATTTTCAACTAAGAGACTAAATTAGAGTGTTTGCCTCCCCTCCCCAGTACTGAAAGATTATCAGAGATTTAGGGACATCCTTCAGAGGTTTTCTACTTAGCTCTTTAGTCGCCTATCACACTGTTGTTGCTCTTAAGTGCCATCGAGTAAGTTCCAACGCATAATTAAATTTGGCAAGTGTCTTGAAGGAGAACTAGGCTGTGTGTTTTTGGCCCTTCAAGTCTCTAGTTTTGTCATTCCAGGACCATATGAATGCCAAGATCTCTGTGGGTTTACCTACTTCTTACACCAGACTCCTGCCAAGCCAAGCCTGAGCTCTCTGCTCTAACTATGACCAGAATTAGTAAGTCCACCCCAGAGAAAGCAGCTGTAGGTCTTCAGGATTCATTCACTACTCCCTGGAAGCTTTCCAATCCTGTGTGCTCTATTTGGAGGCCCCTCCTCCTACCTCATCTTTGTCTCCTAAGCACCACAAGGATGAAAGGGGATAGCACGTTGCCAGAAGCTTGCAATCTAGCTCATTAGCCTTCTGTGTTCCACAAATGTTTTATGGAGAAAATCTCTAATTTGTCACCCATGCAACCACTCAAAGCTCTGCTGTTTTTGTTGCCTCCAACAAGCCTCTGCCTGAGCTAAGCCCCAGCCCTTAATCTATGACCAGAATCAATAAACATTTATTTAAAATAAGTAGACTTTTCATTCCATTGTGGAATCTTAGTCCATCTATTCATCTTTCCTTCTGTAGATCGCTGATAAAATGTAAACTTTAATTGTAGTAACTAAGACAGCAGCAGCATCTAAGAAGCTCTGGTGGTGCTGCAGGACTGCCAAGTGCAAGGTTGACAGTTCAAAACCACCCTCCACTCCCCAGGAGAAAGATGAGGCTTTCTTCTCCCATCAAGATTTACAGCCCCAGAAACCCTCTACAGGGTCCCGAAGAGTCAGAATCGACTCGATGAAAGTGAGTCTACAGCAGATGTTAGTTGTGTATGCAGCAGCAATCCTACATGAAAGCAAAAGTTGCCCCATTTGCTTTCTTGATACTATGCACTCACCTGCAAGGCCAGGTTTCAGTCCTGGCTGTTTGTTTGTTTCATACATTTTCAACATAAAATTGGGGATTCCTGCAATTGTTTTTCCTTGATCTGAACGGACACCTCCTTTTAACGCAGAATGGTAAATCCCACGAGGCATATTCACCATTTCTTGCTTCACAAGTGATGTAAAAAATTCCTCCAATGCTGAAAGAGGATAAAAGGTTATCAAAAGTAGAGTAAACATAACATGTCAAAGAGAAACATGCACTCTTAACTTATAGAAACAATTTAGCTCTACTTCAGACCAAACACAACATGGCTAAAACAGGATTCTTGATCCCATCTTCCTCATAGACTTTTCCTAGTCTTCCTCAAATCAGGACATGCTACCCAGTTGCTCAAGTCTAAAAACTTAGGAGTAATTCTTACCTTCTCTTTCTTTCATTCCTTACATGTAATCCATTAGCAAGCCCTCAGAATCTACCTTCAAAACACACCCCAAATCTATTCACTTCTCTCAATCGACATTGCTACTTCCTTAGTCAACATCTTCTCACATTCTCATCAGTTGTTGTTGTTAAGTGCTGTCAAGTCAGTTCCAACTCATAGCAACTCTGTAGTTTCCAAGGAGAGCCTGGTAGGTTTGAACTGTCCACTTTGTGGCTAGGAGTCCAGTGCTTATCCTACAGTGCCACACCAGGATTCCATGAGAATATATATGTATGCATATAAAACATAAGTAACTGGTGGTTGCCAGGGTAGGATGGGAGGCAAAAATTGTTGTTGTTGTTGTTGTTAATTTTTTGTATATTTTAAATGTATGTTAATGGTGTGGCTCTGTGGGTTAATGCGCCAGATTGCAAAGCCATTTGAACTGCAAGGTAGTTCAAGCTCATCAGCTGCTCCTTGGAAACCCTGTACAGGGTCGCTATGGGTCAGAATCGACTCGACGGCACTTAACAACAACAATAGTGGTGGGATAATTTTGAAAAAGATAGTGAGAATGGTTGTACACTTGAATAATGTCATGGAATTATATATATATATAAACTGACGAAATACTGAATGTTTTATATCACTGTAAAAAGACACATTTTATAAACAACAACAAATGACTGCTTTAATGAAGGCCTTCCATAATGTAGCCCTGACTCTCCCTCTGACCCCATATTCCACCATTCTGATTCCTGGCTAACTATACTAAAGCCATATTTCCATATTGTCTTCTTTCTGTTCCTTAACATCACAAGGCTCAGCTGTAAGTCAGGTGCACTGCCCTCATTGGTCCTTCCATGTAGAATGCACTAGGCCCAGCTTTTCATGTCACCGGAGCCTTTGTGTTATTTATAACTTTTCAGTGAGTGACTTTCACGAGCATCCATCACTCTGTAACCCTACAGGTACAATCAGTAAAAGCCAAAAGGTTAGTTCATCATTTCTTTGCTTGTGTTCTTTTTAACTGAGTCCAAGATCTTAATTGCTTGTTATTTTACTTGTTACAAGAAAAGACAGGAATGTGGGACCAGAAGACAATAAGATGACAAAGATAACTTGATAAGACCATTGTTGTTGCTAAGTACCACTGAGTTGGTTCTGACCATAGCGACCCTGCATAGGGTTTCCGAGGAGCAGCTGGTGAGCTTGAACTGCGGACCTGGCAGTTCGAACAATGTTGCAGTTCGGTGAATTAACATACAGCACCACACCAGGTTTACATATATATTTAAGTGTCATTTTCTTATGGAACACTAGAGGCTGCCCAATGCAGAAAGAGAAACAACAAACAAAATTAAAACTAAATAAATCTTATGGAGCAGGATCAAAGGAAACCACTGCATATGTCTATTATTATAGGGAAAAAAACAAGGGTCCATCTAATGAAATTGAAATTTCATTCTGAATAGATAAAGAAGTCTCCTTCAAAAAACAACCATGGTTGAATTAAAGGCAGCAAGTGCTCAATGGAGCAGCTATCACATGCCCAGTTTGGTCCTTCCTATGAAAAAATCCTAGCAGCCAAGTTCCTCAACTTCATAATCCATACAATACCTGTATGGGATGTTTCCCATTTGCCCCCTCCAAATCCACTCTTCCCCCTTCCCAACACTATCTGGTGCTTTGGAGAATAACTTTAAGGACTACATCCACATGGGAGACGCTGGTAGGAGATGAGAGGTGGAAACAGAGTGAGCTCAGGGAATGTGTTCTCTAGACGCACCTGCAGGATTGCTGCAGGTTCCCGCCATCTTTCTGAAGGCCTGGCGCCCCTTCCACTGTCCTATCTTGAGACACTGATGCTCTCTCTTATTCTGGACACTGCTTCCTCCCTTTGTCCCTTCAGGTCAAGACTGCAACTACTCTGGGATGATTCATGATTCCTTATAAAATTCTCTTACCCTGCTACCACAATTACAAATAATTCCTTTATTAAACTCTTCTCCAATGACTCCCTCTTAACGTTCCCTCCTTTTCCTGTTAAGACCCTAACCCTCACTGGACTGAAAGGTATGAGTAACACAGACCCCAATTCCTGCACACACATGTACATGTGGAACTGCTTAAAGTTGGGCAAGAGTATACTTGCCAGTGTGTGCCAATGAATCATCTATTTGTGAGAACAGAAGACCTCTGTTGAAGAAAGAAAATAAGATAGTTTCATGCCTTTCAAAAGGGATCCTAGGGTAGCAACATGTTAAACGCCAGCTACCCATCTGCACACTGACTGAAAACCACTCTTGAACTAAGGGAGGAAAAGTCTAACTCAAGAACTGAAATTTTTCTACATAGCAAACTAGAGATTCTCAAATAAAACCAGTAATTTAAAAGAGAGCCAGCTGCTTTGAGATTGTTACTGTTAAGTGCTGTCAAGTTGGTTCTGACCCATAGTGACCCTATCTATATAGGGTTTCCAAGGAGTCCTGGTGTGGCACTGTGGTCAACTGCGCTGGACTGCAAGGTCGGTTTGAACCACAAGGTTGGTGCTTCAAGCTCACCAGCCACTCCTCAGAAATCTTTCACAGGGTCGCTATGAGTCGAATTGACTCAATGGCACTTAACAACAAGGAGTGGTTAGTAGTCCACTGCTTATCTTACAATGCTGAACTAAGCCCTGAGTGTCCCTGATATCTGGAGTCCTATGTTCTCTTAGAAGGAGCCCTAGTGGCACACTGGTTGAGTGCTTAACAGATAACCAAAATGTCAGCTGTTTGAAACCAGCAGCTCCTTTGAGGGAGAAATGTTTGGAAATCTACTTCAGGTAAGTCTAGTCTGGAAAACCTTCGGTGCGCTTCTGTTCTGTTTTGTTCTGTTCTGTGCTACAGAGCTGCAGGAATTGGAACCAGCTCAATGGTAGAGGGCCATGCTGCCCTAGTGCTGAGCCAGGTTTTCTTCATCATCTTTGAGTCCTGCCCTACTCTCTTCCTTCCAGATGGAAATAAGTGAATTTGACAAGAAGCTAAACGTTCATAAGACACAGTGTCATATAAAGTTTTAAAACAGCCCAAATATCCTTCAATAGGTAAAAGGATAAACACAACATGGTACATCCACATTATGGAATATTACTCAGCAACAAGAAAGAGCAAATACTTGATGTTGTTGTTGTTAAGTGCCACCGAGTTGGTTTTGACTCATAGTGACCCTGTATAAGGTTTCTGAGGAATGGTTGATGAGCTTGAACCGCCTACCTTGCGGTTCAGAGCAACCTTGCAATGCAGCACATTAACCCATAATGCCACATCATATATACAAGATTTTGGATGGATCTCAAGGGTCTTATGCTGAGTGAAAAAAAAAAAAGTCAATCTCAAAAGATGTGTGGAAAAAACACAACAAAAATTTTAAAACCTGTTGACATCTAAATAGCTTACAGTAGCACTGTAGCAATGTCATGATTTTAATTTTAAAAACATACTATTGTTGCCACAGAGGGCTAGAGCTGAGAGTGAAGCATCCAGATGATATGAAGTGAGGGGAGATGCACAAGAACACCCACACTTGCAGATAGTACCTTAGCTTTCCATGGCTTGATGATCAGAACTCAACTAGAGGAAGACAAAAAAAAATTTTTTGATAAAAGAAACAAGTGTAAATCGCTACAATTTGATGAACGTGACCTATACTTATGGATGTGGTGGTGGTGGTGGTTAGGTGCCGTGGAGACGGTTCCAATTCATAGAGACCCTGTACAGGGTTACCAAAGCTGTAAATCTTTACGGGAGCAGAGAGCCTCATCCTTCTCCTGTAGAACAGCTGGTAGTTTCGAACTGCTGACCTTGCAGTTCGCAGCCTGATTCATAATCACCATGCTACCAGAACTCTTTATGGATGTAGTAGCTTAAAATACCAACCAAGAGGGAAGGAATCTTCACAGCAAGAATCATTCCCATCTCCTCTGTACACAAGATTGATACTATTGTTGAAAAAATCCTCACCACTGGACCAATAAACAACATTCTTATCAATGGAGAAGAGATTGAAGTTGTCAAGGACTTCATTCTTCTTGGATCAACTATCAACACTCGCGGAAGCAGCAGTCAAGAGATCAGACGACGTATTGCACTGGACAAATCTGCTGCACAGGAACTTTTTAAAGTATTGAAGAGCAGAGATGTCAGCTTGAGGACTAAGGTGTGCCTGACCCAAGCCATGCAATTTTCAATAACCTCATATGGATGCGAAAGCTGGACAGCGAATAAGGAAGATCGTAGAAGAATCTTGATGCCTTTGAGTTGTGGTGTTGGAGGAGAATACTGAAAGTGTCATGGACTGCCAAAAGAACCAATAGATCTGTTTTGGAAGAAGTGCAACCAGAGTGCTCCTTGGAGGCAAAGATGGCTAGGCTTCGTCTCTCATACTTTGGACACATTGTCCGGAGAGAACAGTCGCTGGAGAAGGATGTCATGCTGGGTAAGGTGGAGGGTCAGAGAAAAAGAGGAAGACCCCCAACGAGATGGATCAGCCAGGTGGCATCATTGATGGCGTCAAGTGTGGCAGCGGTAGTGAGGTTGGCCCAGGATCGGACATCGTTTCGTTCTGCTGTGCATGTGGTCGCTATGAGTCGGTTCCGACTCGATGGCACATGACAACAACAACATTGTTGAATGATGATACATGGAGGGGATTGTAATTATTGCAAGGAAACAAAATACAATAGGATGAGTGTAAAACTGATGTTCTCCCATAAACTATCACTCAATTCACAATAAACAATAAAAAAAAAAAAAAAGATGGAAGGAATACACATACTCATTGTATCAAAACGAAATAGTCGATATTCAACCATTTCAAGGGGTAGTATATGATCAAAAACCAATAGTACTGAAGGAAGAAGTCCAAGGTGTACTGAAGGCATTGGCAAAGAACAAAGCTCTGGGGAATGATGGAATACAAACTGAAATATTTCAACAAACTGAGGCAACAATGGAGGCACTCACTCATCTAAGAAATCTGAAAGACAGCTACCTGGCCAACTGATTGCAAGAGATGCATATTTGTGCCCATTCCAAAGAGAGATGATACAACAGAACCTGGAAATCATCAGACAATATCATTAATATCACATGGAAGTAAAATTTTACTCAAGATAATTCAAAAATGGTTACAACAGTACATTGACATGGAACTGCCAGAGGTTCAAGCCAGAGTCAGACAAGGACATGGAAAGAGGTCTGTCACTGCTGATGCCAGATGGATTCTGGCTGAAAAAGCAGAGAATACCAGAAAGACATTTACCTGTGCTTTATTGACTATGCAAAGGCTTTCAACCATATGGTTATGACAAGCTATGGATAACCATAACCTTTTGGAGAATGAGTATTCTGGAACACTTAATTTTGCTCATGAGGAATCTGTATATAGAACCAAGAGGTAGTTGTTCGAACAGAACAAGGGAACTCTGAATGATTTAAAATCAGGAGAGGTGTGTGCCAGGGTTGTATTCCTTCACTATATTTATTCAATATTTATGCTGATCGAATAATCCAAGAAGCTGGATTATATGAAGAAGAACATGGCATCAGGATTGGAGGAAGACTCATTAACAATCTGCAATACGCAGTGATACAACCTTGTTTGTAGAAAATGAAGAGGACTTAAAATACTGATAAAAATTAAAGACCACAGTCTTCTGTATGGGTTGCACCTCAACGTAAAGAAAACAAAAATCCTTACCACTGGAGGAATAAATAACATCATGATAAATGGAAAAAATAAAAAAATACTATTGTTAAGTAAGGAGTCCTGGTGTGGCGCTGTAGGATAAGCACTGGACTGTTACGTGCAATGTTGGTAGTTTAAGCCCACCAGCCCTTCCTCAGACATCCTATACAGGGTCACTAAGAGGCAGAATTAACAACAACAACATAGTTAAATAAAATGTTTTTAATAAAAACAGCTGGGCAAAAGATACACAGGAACTCTGTAAAATATTTTTGCAACTTCTATTGTCTAAAAGTTATTTTAAGGTAAGACATTTTAAAAGAAAAGTAATAAGATCCCTATTTTAAAAATACAAATTACTGGATTTACTTTGCAGCCAGCTGCTTTTCTGTTCACCTGAAAGGGATTAACAGGAAACAAGGCCCAGGATACATTGACTTTCAGCGCAATCCAGTTTTCTGCTTCAAGCACCTAACAACCCAATAAATATCATCTATCCTGTGCCTGTGAGGGGATTCTAAGGCTGATACCATTTTTTTCTGGTTTTCTTTATAGTCCCCTGGTAATCACAGGGAGTCCTGATGTGGTAATGTACTATAAGCACTAGACTGCTAACCACAAAGCCAACAGTTCAAACTCACCAGGAAACCCTATGCAAGGGTCACTTAACAACAATAAGAGGAAGTGAGGCAGACAGATGAAGTACTTTGCCCCTCATGACATAATTTGTCAGGCATAGAGACAATGTAGTCACACACAGGTCACCTGACAAATTTTTTAATTTTCTCAAATAGATGTACTTGTTGGTCTCAAGTACTTCACTTTCTTCTGAGGGAAAAGCCTTGGTAGCATGAAATACAAGCAACAAAGACCCACCAGCCAATGGCCACCACAGAATTCCAGAGAAGAGACAGAAAACGGTAGCACACCTTGGCAACAAACATCATCTCCCCATCGACTTTTAATGCCATAGATTGGAGGGCAGGATTTGTGTAGGACCACAAAGTTGTTTTTCATAAGTACACAAGGACATGGACTCAAAGGATATTGTGAGAGAGAAAAGAACCCTTGGCTAACTGGTGGTGTTAGCCTTCCTCAGACTCACTATTAACCACAGAGGAAGTCCCAGACTATTCTCCCAGGCTCCTACCTTGCAGTTTTCCAGAGTTTAGTACTGAACAAAGAAAATAGAACAAAATGTTGGCTAATACTTAAAAGCTACTTAATTACAATGGATCACTTACAGAAATGTTTTTAATAATGAGAAAATACAATTTAAAATGAAATAATGTGACTTCCCAATCACAATCCACAACCAACAAAATTTCTTGAGTAGGATAGTTACAGAAACAAGTCAGTATTTCTAAACAATTGTGTCTGTAATCTGTACAGAGTAAATATAACATGTAAATACTAAAGCATTTTTTAAATGTCAAGATCCTTGTTAAGTTTTATATCAAAACTGAAGGATTACACAATTTGATCCATTTAAAAAAACCTTAGAAAACTTTTTAAAAAAAGAAAGTTCTCAATGGAAAATACTTCTCAAATATAAGAGGGCTTCATAAAGTTCTTGAAAAAGTGAAACTGAATAAAAATAGAATTTTCCACAAACTTTTTAAAGCTCCTTCACATTAATACTGTCTTTGGACTAATCCTATGGAAAGAATAAACATGTAATGATGAATCTCTGCATTAAATCTCTGAAGAAGTTTCAAATGATCTTTGGCTCAAATAATGGTCCTTGATAATATAAACTAATTCAATCCCACTGCAAATTCTGTCAGTGAAATGGTTATTTAAATTAATTTTCCAGTTCAACTTTACCCAACTCTACCTTGTTCCTCCCTTCCTTCTTTCTCTTTTTGGTGGTTTTGAACACCTAACAACCTCAAGTAGTCTCTATAGAACAGATGAATGTAGTTAGCATTTCAGCTAGGAATATTTACATTTAAAGTAAGAAATGGTATGTACTTGTACATATTACAAATAACACAATTAATCAGACAGGTAAAATCACTGAGAAATGCCAGTTTCTCTGCCACTAAATACTCTACATGGTTACCTGGTAATACTGAAGGAGCTGTGAGTGACAACAGTTCGAGATAGCAAGAGCCAGGAACTGAAAGGTCTGTATCCTTTTCACCACCTTCATCATCATCATCTTCATCAAGCTCATCAGACACAGGGATTTCTGGTCTTACCTGAAATAATAACAAGTGATAAGATATCAAGGATGATACTAAAAACATTATTTATGTGAGGTCTTTTCTGTCTTCTTCATGTCACAACTGAAAGACTGAGTTAGAATCTATCACTCTATAATGCCCCTCAAGAGTAATTAATTTTTAAAAATTATTGTTTACCAGATTAACTAAATGATAAGCATTTGTCATCTTATTAGATACAATCTCAGTTCCATGTAAAGAACAAGTAATAATACAGTTAAAAAACAAAACAAAACCCTAAGCCAGCATATGCAATGATTAATATAGAAAATGAATAAATTCTACACCATGAGACAAGCAAATGCAAACCTAACACATTCAATATACCAAACTTGTAAGACTTATAATTAAATATTTGCCTCATCTGAATAGTTTAGCTTTGTCTAGCTTTTTAATTTATGGTTCCATGATCAAAATATACATCTGTACCACAAACTTAAAATTATCCAGTAGAATATATGGTAGAGTAGCAGAGGTCAATGAGGAACAGACTGCTTCAGTTGATTTTTACATTTTTTTAAAGACTTGGCAGTTTGTTGCTATAGAATATAAAAAACATTAAAATCTATAATTGGTAGCTATACTTTATTGCGTCTAATTTACAGTTTATGACTTTTTGGTTATTCTGTGATTAGTTAGGTTTGTTTGAGCCAAAAATAAAAACGAAAAAAAAAAAATCACTATTGTAGCTTCCACAAGTTATAACTGTTAAGCAATTAATTAAATTTTTAATACTTTCAATGACACACCATCATAATGATCACAAGGAGACAATTAAGCATGAGGGGAGGAAATCAAACTACATAAAAGTGGTGTTGCTATAACCATAAAGTGCCAGAACCCAGTCATTACCATGAGCCTGTCTCCCAGAGTTATTTTTAGAAATAATTAACAATCCTTGCAGACTGCCTTCTTCATAGGTCCCCAAAGCACTGTTCCATCTAGGAACTGCACTGAGTCAGGAATCTTTCAGGGGGATGAAAGACAAGAGTGAAGAAGTCCTTCTCTTATATATTATAAGTTCAACACCAATGAAGTCTTTAAGCCATAACTAGTGTCATCTTCGCTAGTGAAGGAAGAGTAAAAGCCGCTGGACTACCCGGGTTCTTTCTAAGATAAGACTTAATTCTGATTCATTAGTGAGCACCTAACTCTCTGAGGTCTGAGCCCGTCATAATTATAGAGTTGAAAATCAGGTGTCTCGCAGGTAAGGCATGACACCATTCATCAATATCGCTGCACACCAGAGGAAGTCTGGACCGTTTGCCAATCTATGGGCTCTGACAAGCAGAGTTTTCCAGTTACCTCTGGTCTGAGTACATACGGAATTTGCCAGGCTTAGCATCATCAAAGGTTATATTAGAGAATCAAACCAGTTCTTTTGTTAAGTGCCACACAGTCGGTTCAGATTCATAGTGACTCTGGATATGGTTTCCATGGAGCAGCTAAAGTGTTTGAATTGCTGACCTTGTGGTTTGCAATCCAGTGCATACCCTACAGGACTCCAAACCAGTCCTAACTGCCTAAATAAAGAAGTTGGTTCTAGATCTCTTTGCCATGTGTCCTAACTTTTTCCACAAAATAAAAACCCTATGTTAACAGACAACTATGCTTTCAGTGGGAAATGAGATGGGTCACCTCTCCGTGGCAGCTGGGCATCACAGTACTGCGAGCTCTGACATATGTATATCAGCCTCACATATGTCTGGTGCCTGAGGACATGGAGTTCAAGAGAAATGAACTATACATACATAAGAACATGTACAGGAATGTTCATAGCAGCATTTTCCAAAATTGTCAAAAAGTAGAAGCAACCACAGTACATCAATACAATTTCATATATCCATGCACTGGAATATTATTCAATCATAAAAATGAGTCAACTGAGGGAACCTACAGTCACCAAAAGAAAAGAAATAATAAAGATTAGAGTAGAAATAAATGAGATAGAAAACAGAAAAACTAAAGAAAGAATCAACAGGACAAGAAGCAAGTTCTTTGAAAGGATTAATAAAATTGACAAACCACTGGCAAAACTAACAAAAGAAAAGAGGGAGAAAAAGCAAATAATACGAATTAGAAACCACATGAACAATGTCACAATGGAACCAAAGGAAATAAAAAGGATAATAACAGAATACTATGAAGAGTTGTACTCCAACAAATTTGAAACCTTATAAGAGATGGATAGATTTTTAGAAATAAACTTGGCGGTGACTGTGGTTATGTGCTGTGGAGTCGGAACCAACTCATAGCGACCCTGTAAATGGTTTCCAAGGCTGTTTCCATTACAGGAGGAGAAAGCCTCATCTTTCTCCCGCGGAACAGCTGGTAGTTTTGAACTGCTGACCTGAAGGTTCGCTGCCCAATTCGTAACCACTATGTTACCAGAAATAAATTTATACAGCGTGAAGTAGAAAACTTGAACAGACCCATAACAAAAAAATTGATCAGATCATCAAAAAACTTCCAACCGAAAGAAGTCCAGGTCCAGATGGCTTCACTGGTGAGTTTTACCAAATATTCAGGGAAGAGTTGTCACTA
Source organism: Chrysochloris asiatica (assembly GCF_000296735.1). Classification (NCBI taxonomy): domain Eukaryota; kingdom Metazoa; phylum Chordata; class Mammalia; order Afrosoricida; family Chrysochloridae; genus Chrysochloris; species Chrysochloris asiatica. The sequence goes on from NW_006408583.1 coordinate 5,280,864, forward strand.
TTTCTACTCAAATCATTCCAGAATATAGATAACCCTCATACCAAAACCAGGGAGGGCCATCACAAAGAAAGAAAATTATACACCAATAGCCCTCATGAACATAGATGCAAAAATTCTCAACAAAATCCTAGCCAACAGAATCCAGCAGCACATCAAAAAAATAATACATCATTACCAAATGGGATTCATATCAGGGATGTAAGGATGGTTCAACATTAGAAAAGCAATCAATGCAATCCACCACATAGATAAGAAAAAAGAAAAGAACCACATGATCATATCGACTGATGCAGAAAAGGCATTTGACAAAATCCAACATGCATTCCTAAGAAAAACACTCAAAAAAGTAGGAATTGAAGGGAAAATCCTCAGCATAATTAAGAGCATATATACAAAACCAACAGCTTACATTACTCTCTAAGGAGAGAAATTGAAAGCCTTCCCTCTGCGAACAGGAACCAGAAAGGGATGACCTTTGTCATCACTCTTATTCAATATTGTGCTGGAAGTCTTAGCCAGAGCTATATGGCAAGATAGGAAAATTAAAGGCATCCAAATAGGCAAAGAGGAAATATAACTCTCTCTATTTGCAGAAGATATGATCCTATAGGTAGAAAACCCCAAACACTCAAAAGCTACAAGACCTTATTGGAAGATTCTGCAAAGCAGCAGGGTTTAAGATCAACATAAAAATCAGTTGAATTCCTCTATAGTAACAATGACAGTGCTGAAAAAGGACATTAGGAAAACAATACCATGTACAATAGCCAGCCACAGGATAAATATCTAGGAATAAATCTAACCAGACAAACAAAGGACCTATACAAAGAAAAACCACAAAACACTACTACAGGAAACCAAAAGACACTTACAAAAGTGGAAGAATATACCACGCTCCTGGATAGGAAGACTTAGCATTGTGAAAATGTTAATACTGCCCAAAGCAGTTTACACATACAAAGCAATTCCAATCCAGATTCCAACAACATTCTTTAAAGAGACAGAAAAAACAATTACAAACTTTATATGGAAAGGAAAGAGACCCAGGATAAGAAAAGCACTGTTTAAGAAGAAGAAGAAGATGAGAAGCCTCTCACTCCCTGACTTCAAAATTTACTACACAGCTCCAGTGGTCAAAACAGCCTGGTATTGGTACAATAAAAGATACATTGATCAATAGAAAGGAATCAAGAATTCAGAAATTAACTCATCCAACTGATTTTCGACAAAGTGCCTCAGTATATATGGGGAGGAGATAGTCTCTTCAACAGATGGTACTGGCAGAACTGGTAAGTGATATACAAAAAATTGAAACAAGACCTTTATTTCATGCCTTAAACAAAACCAACTCAGCATGGATTAAAGACTTAAATGTGAATCCCAGAATTATAAAGGCCATCAATGTAAAAATAGGGACAAAAGTGAGGGCTCAAAAGTGAGACTACCAAACATTTTGAAAATTACACAAACAAAAGTAGACAAAATAGATGATTGAGACAGACTAAAAATTAAAAACTTATGTGCATCAAAAGACTTCATCAAAAGAGTAAAAAGGGAGCCCACAGAATGGGAAAAAATCTTTTGCAATGACACATCGGACTAGGGACTAATATCTAAAATATATAGGAAACTACAACACCTCTACAAGAAAAAGACAAATAACCCAATTAAAAAATGGGCACAGGACATGAACAGACACTTCACCAAGGAGGAGATCCGGGCAGCCAACAAATATGTGAAGAAATGTTCATGATCATTAGCCATTGTTGTTGTTGTTGTTAAGTGCCATCGAGTCGGTTCCAACCCATAGCGACCCTGTATAGGGTTTCTGAGGAGTGACTGGTAAGCTTTAACCATCAACCTTGCAGTTCAAATGGCTTTGCAGTCTGGTGCATTAACCCACAGCACCACACCAGGACTCCCACTAGCCATTAGAGAGATGCAAATCAAAACAACAATGAGATATCATCTCACACCAGCAATAACAGCAAAGATCAAAAAAGTTGTTGTTTTTGTTGTAGAGGACAATAAATGCTGGTGAGGATGCGGAGAGCCTGGGACCCTCCTATATTGCGGGTGGGATTCCATAATGGTCCATCCACTCTGGAAATCAATATTTCCTCAGAAGGTTGGAAATAGAAATACCTTACGATCCAGCAATTCCTCTACTTGGTATTTACCCACAAGAAATATGAGCCATAACACGAGTAGATATATGCACACCAATGTTCACAGCAGCACTATTTACAATGGCAAAAAGATAGAGACAGCCTAAGTACCCATCAATGAAAGAATGGATAAACAAGCTGTGGTATATACACACAATGGAATATTATGCTTGAAGAATACCAAGGAAGCTGCGAGTCACCACATAACATGGATAAACATGGAGGACATTATGCCGAGTGAAATTAGTCAGTCACAATAAGATAAATACTGCATAAGACTATTATTGTAAAAGATTAAGAAACAGAACCTACACAAAAAGGGGAAAAAAAATATATATATATTTGCTGGTTACCAGGATGAATGGGGTGGGATGAGGGGAGGGAGGGGAAGGTGGAGCACAAGGTAGGAAATAAGACACAGGATAACTTGGGTGCCCGGAGGGGGGGCAATACACAAGAAGGGGCAGGGGAATGGAAGAACAAGGCAGATGGAAGAGCAGTTAGGCCAGTTTGCATGGACTTAGTAGGACATGTGTGCATAAACTTGTAACAACAGGGCTCTGGGATACAGGGATTGCGACATGGTTAAAATGGGTAAAAGAGGGGATATACTGTTAACATTCTTGTCTGTCTTTCGAATCTTGGTTTCCCTTGCCTACCATTGTAAAACAGACACTTGAAGGAAGGAGAAATAAATAGCCAGGAACATCACCATAGAAAGCTTGTAAATCCGTCTTCAGCCTATAACTGATTGGAATACCTAAAATGGGGCTACAACTTGCCCAGTGAAGGAGGCTTCCTGTGTAGCCTTTGCATTGCTTAAGATCATAAGTGGAATCCTGAACCCCATCCAGAATCTTCTGTGGTGGGACATTTCCACTTGAAAGGACAAGCAGACATGCCTGGAGTGGCTAGAAGAACAGAAGATTGTCTTGAAAGTAAGACCAGCAGAAAAAATCAAAAACAATGACATCAGTCCAATAGACTACATAGCAACAAGCAAGTTGTTCGCCTGGAGTCATCAAGGCTAGAGTTCGGGTCCCCTCAGGGTAAACTCCCTTCCAAGTCTAAGACTCAAGGGGAATACCCGAGCAGGCATGTGATCTATCTAGCTGGTGACCACATTGTTCACCGATAAGAGGAAGTGGGGGAAAAACAGCAATGAAGTTGTGAGCAAAGTCCGACCACTCAGTGGATATTCTGCCTTCCTCCACACCTAATTTCAGAGGGTATGGGGGAGGGTGAATCTCCACTGAGTGGTTTCCAATCTGTCTGGATGGGGCTGATGAAAGGAGATGGGGATAAGACTCTTGTGGTACAATAGTGAACAGTTGCTATCAGGACTGAATGTAAAGCTAGACATTTTGTAACAAAAGGAAGGGAGTGGTTGATTTTGTATTCCAGGAGTGGAGGTCCCTGGGACCATCAAGGGAGAAAAGCTGAGTGTGGGACACTATCCAGAGAAGCAGTGATGCCAGAGATGGAGGCAGAGCAGATGACGTGAAGAGATGGAGCAGCTGGGGACACTGGACTCAGAAAGGGAGAGGGGCAGGATTGCAGGGTGTACCCTTTGGTTGTTTTATGATGCATGGAGGGGATTGTAATCATTGCAATGAAACGCAATACCATAGAATGAATGTAAAGCTGATGTTCTGCCATGTAAACTATCACATAATTCACCATAAAAACTTTAAAAAAAAAAATGAATCAACTATTGATATAAGCCAAAATATGAATGAACCTTAAAAATATTAGTCTAAGTGAAAGAAGACAGCCAGAAAAGGTCACAGTTAAGATTCCATTTATATGAAATGTCTAAGCAGACAAAACACAGACAGAAAAGGAATGGATGCTTCCTTATGGCTAGGAGAGGGAAGGATGTCAATTTAATGTGAATAGGGTTTCTCTTAAGGAAGAAAAATATATTAGAAAATTAGATTGGGGTGATGGCTGCACCAAAATATAATTAATATATTCAACCCATTGAATTACATATTTTAAATGTATGTAAATGGTATGCTATGTGAGTTATATCTCAATAAAAGCTTTTAGAAAAGAAAGGAAGAAACAAAGGAGGGAGAAAAGACATGAATGAGAGAAGATGATTATATTTCAAATTAAAAAGAAGGAAAAGGGAAGGGAGAAGAAAGGAGAAGCAGAAGGAAAAACAGACAAGAAACGACAAACCTACAGAGGGGCCTTACTTTTGTGGGAACCATACCAAATGACCAACTGTTTCCAAAATCAGAATTATTCACGGCAAAAGAGAAGTCATTTTTCCATCCATTTTATTCCACTCAGTCCTTCTGCTCAAACTACATGACTTAAAATGAGCCACAACACCCAAGCCATCAATATTTCTGAGAGTAAATACAGAAAGTTCTTGTTTTTGTTAGGTACCATCCAGTCAGTTCTATCTGACAGTGACCTTACATACAAGAGAACAAAACACCACCTGGTCCCGCACCATCCCCACAATTGTTGCTATGCTTGAACCCATTACTACAAAAAGGCTTGATTTAAACAACAACAATAAAAGGGGAAAAAAAAAAAAAGACTTGAAAAATATTAAAGAGAGACCGGAGGATTCAAAAAAATTTTTGACCCACCCATCCATCTTAAGTTAATTTCTCACTCACTTAACTAGGTGCTTAGACTACTAGTTTATCTCCTGTGCAGCAGACGACACGTTTCTACATCTTACATAAGCATGTATCTTATATTATACTTTCAGTATAAACGATAGACTTTACATACTTATGACCCAATCATAAATGACTCCCAAGATGAGCTGATTCTATGGGAAACTGTGGACTGATTGCCAGACCACAATTCCATTACATTTCTTTCCTCTTGTGCTCATCTCTTAAACATTTGTTTACCTTTGCTATCCCAAATCTGTTCCCTTTCTTTGAGTGCAACAGTTAACAAGATCAATATGGGTACAACTACGGAGAATCAAGAGGAGTCAGATAAAAGTCATATACCTGTTAAAGTTATAACATGTTGGCTAATAGATTAGTTGCTGAGACACCCAAGAAAACTTACACGTATATTTGAAACAAACACACACACTCTACCACTACCACCAACACCAACACCACCACAATGAACTCCTTCCAATTACAGCTAAGCCTTGTTGAAAACTGTAAATGGGCAGCTATGTCCATAATGACAAATTACTTATTAAATCTGTTTCACATTGAATACTGACAAACTTATCCTTACAAAATGCTTTACTGTGGTTTGGTTCCAAACCAGATAACCTTTCAACCATTTTTCTGTATATATTCAACCTCTGAAAACACAGGAGCTTATGCATAAATAGAAAACATTATTTGGAACACCTTAAGTCTCTGCATAAATTCGTTTAAAAAGAGAAACCGCTTCTGATGAATGCAGTGACATTCATCTAAATCACAGCCAAAGAGGTTATGCCATATTTAAGCCAACACTGGATGCATAATCAGTTCTTTGATATTACTCACTTCTGAAATTAACTCCAGGAATGAACAAAACAATCTATCTGCAGATCTGTATAATGAAAAGTTTCATTTTTAAAAAGCTGATTATTTCGTATTGAACCAAAGTCAAGAGAGAAGAATCAATCTCTGTCTAAATGTTTCTCTGTTATGGATTCTTCTATAGGAAAAATAGTTCTATATAGTTGTGTGCATGCTTTGCTTTGTTCTGTTTTGTTTTCTTTCTGGTGCTAGAGAGTCCAAGCGATGGACAGGTAGATAAAAATAAAACAAAAACAAGAAATACAAAATAGCAGCAAAAAATTATGTATGTTGAATTGTCAACATTAGAATTAACAGGCTTTCAAAGAAGCTTCCCAATTCTTATATTAACTTCTGATTTGCAAATTCAAAGGGATTAACATTAATATTTTTATAAACCAACAAAACATTTGTATTCATTCAATGTGCCTAACTCATAAGACACAGTCCAGTGCCTAGTTGTTGTTGTTAAGTGCCGTCAAGTTGATTCTGACCCACAGTGATCCTGTATAGGGTTTCCGAGGAGTCGCTGGTGAGCTTGAACCGCTGACCTTGCAGTGCAAACGGCTTTGCAGTTTGGCACATTAACCCACAGCACTACACCAGTACTCCCTAGTACCTAGTAGATGCCCATTAAATAAGTATTAAACTAATACAAGTGGTAGTTGTATATCACCTCAAGTTCACAAGATTTCCTAATAACAAACCAATGACACGAAAGATGAATTTTGTATTTCCAAATCCCTAGGTTGTGCGATATTTCATATCGGTCTATTATTTGTTGACATTGCCCATTTCATCTAAAGGTACTGACTGTTTCACTCAGCCTTAAATCCTCCTTCTGATGTATGCCAATCTGTTGTGCTCCTTTTTGTTCTACATGACCATGTTGTTGTCCTCAAGTTGGTTCTGACTCATAGCGATCCTTTATAGGGCTTCTGTGGAAAGGTTGGTGGGTCTGAACCATGGCAGTCCAGTGCTTATCTTATAGCATCACAGCTTTTAATTACTCTTAGTGCAGAGTGCACACTCTCTAAAAACAAGGAAGGATCTTGGATTTTGTATTGTAGAAGTCCCTACCTAACAGGGAATTTACAAACATTTAAACATTTCATATTTAAAATAAAGCTGCTAATAGAAAATGAGCCTCAGTTTTACAACACTGCCATTGTCTATGAAACAGCCAGAAGAGGGCTGACCTGGTTGTATCCTTAGCTTTTGAGGACTTGTGTGAGATAGGAATGAATACGTTGAGCACTTTCTGGACTTTGGTGTTTAGGTATTTAAATCACCAAGTTAAAAAGTAGTAATTAATAATGAAAAATTAAAAAAAAAAAAAACAAGAATATATGGTGTAGTCTTGGAAGTGTACTAATTTATTCCAACTCCAGTTGAGAGATCTAGCATAGTGAGTAAGCAATAGTTACTTCTGAGAGTGGCTCATAACTCAGAAGGGGGTTGGGCCAGAAAACTGAAAAGCCAACTTTAAGAAGGTAAGCATATGTAAGCTTTCCTTTATAGTTCTTTGCACTCTAATGATAAAACCCCAAACATATACAGAAATTCCCAACCTTCGTACATCACTACCCTTTCTGTTAGAAGGTACAAAGAGTTATTTTCAGGCAATTCAAGAATTAGAGACTTTACAAGAATTGGATTAAAGGAGTAGCCAACATTTGAGCAAGTATAGCATTAATTGAATATAAATTCTAACAAACATAAGCAGAGACTGAGAATGACCCTAAGGTAGGGAGAAATAAAATCATGTCAATATTTTTAAAGATAGAGCTTAAACAGTTGAGAGCTTGTGGGAGTTATTTAATAAAAGCTATTACTCTAACAGGAATATTTCTGAAATAATTGCTAAAAATAAAGGTAACTGTTATGCTGTGATCTGAATGAGCAATTTCTAATTTAAAATAACAATAATAAAAAAGGCAACTCTCCAGATGCTGTAGCTAATCTGTGGGAAGAAATTTACATATTAAATTTATTTGTACAGTTATTTCTTCTTCTTCCTTTTAACAGCTCTGCACATTGCTAGTTACTGCAGTAGACACTGAAGTCTCATTTTTAATTTTACAAGACACAGAATATCTTTCTTAAGCCTTTCCATTTGTGAAAACTGCATCCAAGCTGGTCAATCAGACTTTACAAGTCTCCAACAATATGAGAAATTTAGCCTCACTTAAGCATTGGTTTTAGAAGAGTTTGTTATTAGCCTCCTTTATGTGGATGTTGTTGTTAGATTCCATCCAGTTGGTTCCAACTCATAGAGATGCTATGTACAACAGAAGAAAACACTGTTTGGTAGTGAGCCATCCTCACAATTGTTGTGTATGAGCCCACTGTTGATGCCACTACATCAATCCATCTTATTGGGGGTCTTTTGCTTTTGCACTAACCCTCCACTATAGTAAGAACGATGTCCTTCTTCAGGGAATGGCATCTCCTGATATCATGTCCAAAGTATAAGAGAAGATCACTATTCTTACATCTAAAGAGCATTCTGGCTACACAGTTTTGTTTGTTCTTTGATCAGTCCCTGGTACTTTCAATATTCTTTTCCAACATCATAATTCAGATGCATTGATTCTTCTGTTGTGTTCCTTATTCAGTGGCCCACTTTCACATGCATATGAAGCTATGGAAAATGGTCAGGTGCACCTTAGTCCTCAAACTGATATCCTTGTCCTTTAACACTTTAAAGAAATCTTGTGCAGCAGATTTGCCTAATGCAGTGCATCATTTGATTTTTGACTATTGCTTCCATGAGTGTTGATTGTGGATCCACGTAAAATGGAGTCTTTGACAACTTCAATTTTTTTCCCCATTTACCATAATTTTATTAATTGGTCCAGTGGTGAGGATTTTTGGTTAACATTACATTGAGGTGCAACCCATACCGAAAGCTGTGGTCTTTGATCTTCATCAGTAAGTACTTTAAGTCCTCTTTGCTCCCAGAGAGCAAGGTTGTATGATTTATACATTGGAGGTTATTAATGAGTCTTTCTCTAATTGTGATGCCACATTCTTCTTCATTTAATCTAGCTTCTTGGATTAATTGCTTTGCCTACAAGTTTAATATGTATGGTGACAGGATACAACCCTGGCAATACATCTTTCCTGATTTTAAACTATTCAGTATCTCCTTGTTCTGTTCAAACAACTGTCTCTTGGTCTACGTACTGGTTTTCAGGAGTGCAATGAAATGTTCTGGAATATCCATTCTTCATGTAGTTATTCATATTGTCAGGACCCACACAGTTGAAAGCCTTAGCATGCTGTTTTCAGCCAAGATCCATTTGACATTAGCAATGACATCCATTATTATAAGTCCTCTTCTGATTTCAGCTTGAATTTCTGGTAGCTCCCTGTTGATGTACTGTTGCAACTGTTTTTTAATTATCTTCAGGAAAATTTCAACTGCATATAATATTGTTCAGTTATTTCCATATTGCTTTGGGTCACTTCTCTTTGGAATGGGCACAAATATGGATCTCTTACAATTGATTGGCCAGGAAGCAGTCTTCCAAGCTTCTTGGCACAGAGGAACGAATGCCTCCAGCGTTACATCAGTTTGTTGAAAGAGTTTACTTTTTATTCTGTTAATTCCTGAAGCCTGGTTTTTCGCCTTCAATGCATCTTGGATTTCATCCTGCAGTACCATTGGTTCTTGATCATATGCTACCTATTGAAATGATTGAACATCAAACTTTTTTTGTGTCTGTACAGTAGCTCTGTGTATTCCTTCCATCTTCTATTGATGTTTTCCACATCATTCAATATTTTACCCACAGGATCCTTCAATGTTTTCAGTTGATGTTTGAATTTTTCTTCACTTCTTCCCACTTGAGAAATGTCTGACCATGTTCTTAACTTTTGGTTTTCTAACTCCAGGTTTTAAACATTTCATTACACTACCTGACTGACTTTGTCTTCTTGAGCTGCTCTTTGCAATTTTTTTGCTTAGCTCTCTCACTTCCTCATTTCTTCCATTTGCTTTAACTTCCCTCTCTGCTCAAGAGCCTGACAATCTTCTAAATATTCCTTTATGTGTGGATCAGAGTTCTAGCCCCATCCATGAGCCTGCTTGGTCCGGTATTCTATGTTGTTGCTGACGGAGCTCCTTATTGCACGTCTACCCGATCCTGCATCTTACCTATTTATGTAGAACAATCAAGAAATCTATTGTTTTCTAATTCAAGATGCTCAGCTGCTCCTGGAGCCACCATTTTGGGAGAGACCAAGCGGGGAAGGATCACAACAACCATGAACGCCTGACAGAACCACGGAGATACAGGTGTGGACATTCTTTGTTTTGGTATCTGTTCATTGGTCTCTCACTGTCTGCACACCTCCATTCTGGTGACTAGAGGGGATGTCTGAGCAAATGTACACCCCACCCACACCCCTGCAGGGTTCTACTATGCATGCGTACAGATCTCCCCAAAATTTAAAGTGACAGTTTCCACTTAAAACCAAACATCCACCGTCTGTCAGTTTATCATACTGTGGTGGCTTGTGAAATCCTATGATTCTGAAATTATCCCACCAGTATTTTAGATACCAGCAGAGGCATCCATGGTGGACAGGTTTCAGATGAGCTTCAAGACAAAGACAGACTAGGAAGAAAGAGTGACGAACTAGTTCTGGATACTTAGTCACTGATTATCTTATGAATAGCAGAGAAACACTGTCAGATATAGTACCAGAAAATGAGCCCCTCAGGTTGGAAGGCACTCAAAATGCGACTGGGGAACTGCCTCCTCAAAGTAGAGTTGACCATGATGACGCGAATGGAGTAAAGCCCGTGGGATTTGCTGATGGTGCACAACTCAAAATGAAGAGAAACAGCTGTAAACATCCATTGAAAATCAGAACATGGAATGTACGAAGTATGAATCTGGGAAAATTGGAAGTTGTCAAAAATGAAATGGAATGCATAAACATCGATATCTTAGGCATTAGTGAGCTGAAATGGACTGGCATTGGCCATTTTGAATCTGACAACCACATGGTTTACTATGGAGGGAATGAAAAATTGAAAAGGAATGGTGTTGCATTATCATTAAAAAGAACATATCCAGATCAGTCATGAGGTACAACTATGTCTGTGATAGGATAATATCCTGGGGAAGCCCAGTTAATACCACTATTATTCAAATTTACACACCAACCACTAAAGGTAGTGAGGATGAAATGGAAGAATTCTATCAACTGCTTCAATCTGAAAATGATCAAACATGCAATCAAGATGTGTTGATCATTACTTGTGATTGGAATGCAAAGGTTGGGAGCAAAGAGGAAGGATCAGTAGTTGGAAAATATGGCCTTGGTGATAGAAATGATGCTAGAGAATGCATGATAGAATTCTACAAATCCAATGATTTGCTCATTTCAAATACCTTCTTTAGACAGCATAAGAGACAACTATACACATGGACCTTAGCAGATGGAATACATAGAAATCAAACTGACTACATCAGCAGAAAGAGACGACAGAAAAGCTCCATATCATCAGTGAAAACAAGGCCCGGGGCAGACTGAAACAGATCATCAATTACACAGATACAAATAGACACTGAAGCTGAAGTAAATGAAAACAAGTCCATGAGAGCCAAAATATGACCTTGAATATATCCCACCTGAATTTAGAGATCATCTGAAAGAACAGATTTGATACGTTAAACACTAAACACCAAAGCCCAGAAGAGTTGTGGGATGACATCAAGAACATCATACATGAAGAAAGGAAAAAGTCATTGAGAAGATAAGAAAAAAGGAAAAGGTCAAAATGGATGTCAGAAGAGACTCTGAAACTTGCTCTCCAACGTAGAGATGCTAAAGCAAATGGAAGAAATGAGGAGGTCCAAGACTGGAATAGAAAATTACAAAGATCATCTCGAGAAGATAAAGCCAAATATTACAACAACATGTGCAAAGATCTGGAATCAGAAAACCAAAAAGGAAGAACACACTCAGCATTTCTCAAGCTGGGAGAACTGAAGAAAAAATTCAAGCCTCAACTTTTGTATTGAAAGACTCACTGGGCAAATTATTGAATGATGCAGAAAGCATCAAGAGAAGATGGAAGAAATACACAGAGTCACTGTACCTAAAGGAAATGGTTAATGTTCAACCATTTCAAGAGGTAGCATATGATCAAGAGACAATGATACTGAAGGAGGAAGTCCAAGGTGCATTGAAGGAATTGGCAAAGAACAAGGTACCAGGAATTGATGGAATATAAAATTGAAATCTTTCAAGAAAATGAGGCAGCACAGGAGGCACTCACTCATCTCTGCCAAGAAATTTGGAAAACAACTATCTGGCAGACTGATTGGAAGACATCCGTATTGGTGCCCATTCCAAAGAGAGGTGACCGAAAAGAAAGCGCAAATCATCGGACAATCTCTTTGATATCCCATGCGAGTAAAGTTTTGCTAAAGGTAATACAGAAACGGCTACAATCACACACTGACAGAGAACTTCCAGAGGTTCAAGCAGGATTCAGAAGAGTCTGTGGACCAAGGGATATCACTGCTGATGTCCAATGGATCTTAGCTGAAAACAGAGAATATCAGAAAGATGTTTACCTGTGCTTTATTGACTACGCAAAGGCTTTCAATTGTGTGGATCATGACAAGCTATGGACAACATTGCGAAGTACGAGTATTCCGGAACACTTAATTGTGCTCATGAAGAATCTGTACATGGACCAAGAGGCAGTTGTTGGAACAGAACGTGGGAACACTGAATGTTTTAAAATTAAAAAAAGGTGTGTGACAAGGTTGTATTCTTTCACTATACTTATTCAACCTGTATGCTGAGCAAATAATCTGAGAAGCTGGGTTCTATGAAGAAAAACGTGGCATCAGGATTGGAGGAAGACTCATTAACAATCTGCGATATGCAGATGATACAACCTTGCTTGCTGAAAGTGAAGAGGACTTAAAACATTTACTGATGAAGATCAAAGAGCACAGCCTTCAGTATGGATTACATCTCAATGTAAAGAAAACAAAAATCCTCACCACTAGACCAATAAACAACATTCTGATCACGGAGAAAAGACTGAAGTTAACAAGGACTTCATTCTTCTTGGATCAACTATCAACACTCACAGATGCAGCAGTCAAGGAATCAAACGACGTATCGCATTAGGCGAATCTGCTGCATAAGACCTTTTTAAAGTGTTGAAGACCAAAGATGTCAGCTTGAGGACTAAGGTGCGCCTGATCCAAGCCATGGCATTTTCAATAACCTCATATGCATGCGAAAGCTGGACAGTAAATAAGGAAGACCGTGGAAGAATTGATGCTTTTGAGTTATGGTGTTGGAGGAGAATATTGAAAGTGCCACGGACTGCCAAAAGAACCAATAGATCCGTTTTGGAAGAAGTGCAGTCAGAGTGCTCCTTGGAGGCCAAGATGGCCAAACTTCGTCTCTTATATTTTGGACATATTGTCAGGAGGGACCAGTTGCTGGAGAAGGAGATCATGTTTGGTAAGGTGGAGGGTCAGAGTAAAAGAGGAAGACCCCAAACGAGATGGATTGACCAAGTGGCAGCATCGATGGACTCAAGCATGGCAACAGTGGTAAGGTTGGCCCAGAATCGGGCAGTGTTTCGTTCTGCTGTGCATAAGGTCGCTATGAGTCAGTACTGACTCAATGGCTCCTAACAACAACAATGTCCATGAGCAAGTTTCAGAGTCTCTTCTGACATCAATTTTAGTATATTCTTGCTTTCTTATCCTTTTAATGACGTTTTGCTTCCTTCCTGGATGATGTTCTTGATGCCATCCCACAGCTTTTCTAATCTTTGGTCATTAGTGTCTAATGAATCAAATTGTTCATAAGATGGTCTCTAAGTTCAGGAGAAATACATTCTAGGTCATATTTGGCTCTCGTGGACTTCTTTTTAAATTTTCTTCATATGAGAATTTACATATGAGAACTTGATGGTCTGTTCCACAGTCTGTTCCTGGCCTTGTTTTGGCTAGAGATACTGAGTTTCTCCATCAACTCTTCCCACAGATGTAGTCAGTTTGATTCCTGTGTATTCCATATGGTGAGATCCATGAGTATAGTCACCTTCTATGATGCTGAAAATGGTATTTGCAATGAATAAGTCACTGATATTGCAAAATTGTATTATGTAGTCTCCAATATCATTTCCTCAGCAGAACTTCATTTGCACCATACGTATCTTACATCTGATCCAAAGAGATTTAAAATAATCATCTAGGAAATCTAATACCGCTATAGCCTTTTACATATTAAAAAAATAGCAAACACAAACTCTTTTATGGACAACATATCTAGAGTTACATACACAGCATTCAGTAAGGGAAAGCAGAAATGCCTACCTGTTCAGGCAGGTGAAGAATGGTATGTTCCCCAGCACTAAAGTGTGACAGAGATTTATATGCAGCCTTTGCTACAACTGGGTCCTAGATGGGGTAAAAGAAAAGCAGACAAAGAAAAACATGTTGAGTGTCAATCAGGAAGACGAAAGATCATCATCCATCAGCAGTCCCCAGGTTTTACAATTTGCGTTTTGAAATGGTATTTAAGTCTTGCTTTGGCCAAAACAGATATATACTCAGCAATTTTAGAAAAGAGATTAATGACTTTAACTTCATTTCTAAAGTAAATATGAAGGAAAGAGTGAATGGGTCTGAGGAGAAAGAAATAAAAACAAATCAGGGGAAAAAAACTGCATTAAAGATTGCTCTGAAGAACATGTCCCATTTACAAAATAGAAAGAAAATATCATTGGGAAAAGGATGAGACAACTGAATTTTTATCCCAGGTTGGATATTAAACATAAAATAACTCATAAGTGCTGAGATTCCCATGAAGTAATATGGCTTGGCAGAAGGAATAAGAATGTCAAGAGTCTGACAAGCATGGGTTTCATCTGATTGTCCACTTACTAACAAACAAGGCAAGTCAATAATTTGGAATTTAAGTTCTGTCATCCAGCATAGGTACTGCCAGTAAGCACTCTTCATTATACTCTATACTCTTTGACTGAAAAGCCCAACAAAAAATTGGACTGAATTTTTTGTTTCTTTGTGTGATAGGCTTATTGGTGACAGAAGGGGTAAAACAGATAAAAATATGAGATCAAGACAACATTCTTTCACATTGTCAGATACACAAAATATTGAGTTCACTTTATACAAAAATGTGCTGTTGTTGTGTATTAGTGGGCATAAACTGAGAATAATTTTTTTAAAACTTAAACTTATTAATAATCATAATTTTGGAAAATCCTGAATGCAACAGTTCAAAGCATGGTATCATTTATTCAGAAAGTCTCATTTCATACATCTTGTCCCAACTTTCTTTTGTTTGCTGACTCCCTGTGTGGTAATACCTGGTTTTGTGTGTGAGTCCAGAGGAAGCTGAGGACTTGAACTTTAAAATTCTGAAAAGTAAACAAACAACAGAACACATTTTGACAATAAAGCTGAGAAAACAATCTTAACCAAGTCAAAAAGTTAGTCACTTTGAAAATTAAACCACCAATAATTGACTTAATCTGTATTTACCCATTAAATTATAAAATGATAATTCTTAGCAATAAGCTCATAATCTAAAAACCTGGCTATTTAAACACACTGAGATGCTAGTTTGTTGCTATCAAGTGCCTTCAAGTCAGTTCCGGCTCATAGCAACTCTGTATAGGATTTCCACGGAGCAGTTTACTGACCTCCTCAGGCCCTAGTACAAATGTCACTAGCATCTTGCATGCCACTGTTCCTGATTCTGTACTCAGAAGAGAGTTCTCTCTTCTCTAAACTGCTATAGAACATTGTTGTTGTTAAGTGCCATCGAGTCGGTTCCTACACATAGCAACCCTATATAGGGTTTCTGAAGCTTTTAAATCTTTGCCACAATAGAAAGTCTCATCTTTCTCCTGTGGAGCTGCTGGTGGCCTTGAACCACAGACCTGTGGTTCCCAGTCCAGTGCTTATCACACAGAGTCACCACACTCCCACTATAGAACATTGCACACCTTCTATCTGGTATGGCTATCTGTGTGTGAGGTACTATTATCATTTGTTAATATTTGTAAGGTCTATTGTTGCTAAGTGCTGTAGAATTGCTTCTGAATCACAGTGACCCTGTATAGGATTTCCTAGGAGTGGCTGGTGGGTTTGAACCACGGACCTTGCAGTGCTTATCCTAGAGTGCCATATCAGGATTCCATCTTTAAGAGCTTGTGGTGGTTGTGGGCCACTGAGTCGGTGTTGACCTTTACAGGGTGGCTTCCAAGGCAGTCAGTCTTCACAGGAGCAGAAAACCTCATCTTTCTTCGATAGTGTGACTGGTAGATTTGAACTGCTGACCATGTGGTTAGCAGCACAGCCAGTAATTAATTACACTAGCAGGGTTTCTTCATCTCTAAAACCAATTACAGATCTAATAAATATACTATAAATTAATTAATATACCCAGGACTGTGCAAGTTCAGAAAATACACTGTAATTTAAACACGGAATCTTTCTTCACAGGCTTAAGTTTGAATTTAAAAAATAATTGTCGCGCTATAGGATAAACACTGTAGTATAAACACTGTACTGCTAACCGAAAGGTCAGCAATTCTAACTCACCAGTTGCTCCTCGGAAATGACTTGAAGGCACTAAACAATAACATATTCTAATACTACATGTGTTGCTGTTGTTGCTAAGTTGGTTTTGACTCATGGCGACCCTGTATAGGATTTCCGAAGAGCAGCTAGTAAGTTTGAACACTGACCTTGCAGTTCAGTGCATTATTCCACAGCTCCATGTATAAAACAGAAAGAAATGTCCTAAGAGTGGCATGGATAAAGTACATTAGAAATCATAGACTGCTGCTTGCAGATAAACCCTCAAAGAAAGGAATGAGTTAGATCAATCATTTATTTTCTAAAAAAGGTTTAAAAATAAAGATGAAAATAAGGGAATTTTAGATAGAAGGAATGACATGAACCAAGAAAAGAAAATTTTTTAAGTTTGGAGGTAGCTATGCTCTTGTTATTGTTAGGTGCCATTGAGTAGGTTCAGACTCATAGCGACCCTCTGCACAACATAGTGAAACACTGCGCAGTACTACATCCCCTTCACAATGTTTCAACTCATTGTTGCTACCAGTGTATCAGTCCATATCACTGAAGTCTTCTGCATTGTTGATGACTCTCCACTTTACCAAGCATGATTTACTTCTCTAGGGACTGGTCCATTCTAACAACATGTACAACCTACGAGACAAGAAGTCTCAACAGCCTTGTTTCTAAGGAGCATTCTGACCATACTTCTTCCAAGACAGACTTGTTTGTTATTCTGGCAGTCCACAGTACTTCCAGTATTCTCTGCTGACACCATGATTCAAATGCATCAGTTCTTCTATGGTCTTTCTTATTCATTGCTCAACTTTCACATGCATATGAGGTGACTAAAATACCATGGCTTGGGTCAGGGACACTTTAGTCTTCAGACTGACATCTTTGCTCTTTAACACTTTGTAGAGGTATTGTGCAGCAGACTGCCTAATGTGAGATGTCACTTCAAGACTTCATTGCTACTCCCATGTGCTTTGATTGTGAAACCAAGTTAAGTGAAATCCTTGACAGCTTTTCTCTATCATGATGTTATTTACTGGTCCAGTTGTGAGGATTTTCATTTTCTTTACAATGAGGTGATATCCATACTGAAGGCATATGTATTTCAAGACTTCATCCCTTTCAGCAAGCAAGGCTGTGTCGTCTGTATATCACAGATTGTCAATAGTCTCTTCCAATCCTGATGCCATGCTCTTATTCATACAATCAGTCTCTCAGATTATTTGCTCAGCCTATAGATTGAGTAAATAGGGTGCAAGGAAACAATCCTGGCACACACCTTTCCTGACTTCTAAACTATCTAGTATCACTTTGTTCTGTTGAAACAACTGCCTCTTGGTCTAAGTATAGGATCCTCATGAGTACAATAAGTGATCTGGAATATTCATTCTTTACAATGTTATCCATAGTATGTCATGATCCACATAGATAGCCATACCAGATAAAAAGTGTATTATGCTCTATAGTGGGAGTGTGGCAGCTCTGTATGATAAGCACTGGGCTGGGAACCACGGGTCTGTGGTTCGAGGCCACCAGCAGCTCCACAGGAGAAAGATGAGACTTTCTATTGTGGCAAAGATTTAAAAGCTTCAGAAACCCTATATAGGGTTGCTATGTGTAGGAACCGACTCGATGGCACTTAACAACAATGTTCTATAGCAGTTTAGAGAAGAGAGAACTCTCTTCTGAGTACAGAATCAGGAACAGTGGCATGCAAGATGCTAGTGACATTTGTACTAGGACCTGAGGAGGTCAGTAAGCAGTGGTTAGGCTTATAAATGTAATCATAAACTGCTCCGTGGAAATCCTATACAGAGTTGCTATGAGCCGGAACTGACTTGAAGGCACTTGATAACAACAAACTAGCATCTCAATGTCACAGTCAAAAATGCCTTTGCATAGTCAATAAAGCACAGGTAAATGACTTTCTGGTCGTCTCTGCTTTCAGGCAAGATCCATCTGAGGTCGGCAATGATATACCTAGTTCCATGTCTTCTGAATCTAATTTGAATTTCTGGCAGCTCCCTGTCAATGTATTGCTGCAATAGTTTTTTAATTATGTTCAGCAAAATCTTACCTGTATGTGAAATTAATAATATTGTTAGATCATTTCCATATTCCACTGGAATGGGTACAAACATTTATCTCTTCCAATTGGTTGACCAAATCACTTTGGTCAATTCTTGCATAGGTGAGCGAGCACCTCCAATGCTGCATCAGTTTACTGAAACATTTTAATTTGTATTCTATCAATTCCTGGAGACTTCTTCCTTCAATACTATCAATTCTCCATCAATGCTACCTCTTGAAATGGTTGCACACAGACCAATTATTTTTGTTACAGCGACTCTTAGAATCCCTTCCATCTTATTTATGTGCTTTCTGCGTCACCCAGTATTTTTCCCACAGAATACTTCCATATTGCAACTGAGGTGTAGATTTTTTTTTTTTTTTTTTTTTCAGTTCTGACTGAGAAATGCTTCCCTTTTGGATTTCTGGCTCCAGGCGTTTTGTTTTTGTTTTGTTTTGCACATTTCATTGTAATACTTTACTGTGTCTTCTCGAGCTGCCTTTTGAAATTTTCTGTTCAGCTCTTTTATTTCATCATTTCTTTTAGTCACTTTAGATACTGTACATTCAAGAGTAAGTCTCTTCTAACATTCATTTTGGTTTTTTTTCTTTCTTTCCAGTATTTTCAATGATCTTTTGCTTTCATCGTGCATGATGCTCTTGACATCAACCCACAGCTCTTCTGGTCTTTCGTGAGAGGTGGCTAATTCATCAAATCTGCTCTTGAGATGGTCTCTAAATTCAGGTGGGATATACTCATGGCCATAATTTGGCTCTTGTAGACCTGTTTACATTTTCTTCCACTTCAACCTGAACTAGCATCGCAATAATTGGCAGTTTGTTCCACAATCTGCTCTGGCTTTGTTTTGGCTGATGATATTGGACTTCTCCATTGTCTCTTCCTATATATGTAGTCAGTTTGATTCCTGTTTATTCCATCTGGTGAGGTCCACATGTATAGTTGCTGTTTGTGTTGTTTACAAAAGGTATCTGCATGAAATTCTATCATGCAATCTCCAGCCTCATTTCTAACATCAAGGCCATATTTTCCAACTATGGATCCCTTGTCTTTGTTTCCAACTTTCACATTCCAATCACATATCAATGCATCTTAATTGTATGTTTTATTAATTTTAGAGTGAAGAAGTTGGCAGAATTCTTCAATTTCATCATCACTGGCTTTAGTGGGTAGTGTATAACTTTGAATAGTAGTGGTATTAGCTGGTCTTCCTTATAGGTATTATGAATATTATCCTATCACAGATAGCATTGTACTTCAACATAGATTCTGAAATGCTTTTTTAGACATTGAATATAACACCATTCTCTTTAGTTTGTTGCTCCTGGCATAGCAAACCATATGACTGTTGGATTCAAAATAGCCAACATCTATCCATTAACGCCTACAATACTGATCTATACATTGATTTCATTTGTGATTACTTGCATTTTCCTAGATTCACATTTCATGCATTCCACATTCGAATTATTAATGGATATTTGCAGCTGTTTCTTCTCATTTTGAGTTGTGTCCCATCAACAAACAAAGGTCCCCAAAGCTTTGCTCCATCCATATAACTAAGATCAACTCTACTTTGAGGAGGCAGCTCTTCTCCAGTAGCACTTTTAGTGCCTTCCAACTTGAAAGGTTCAACTCCTAATACACTCTTCCAGCATTACATCATGTTGGGTAAAGTGGAAGGTCAATGAAAAAGAGGAAGACCTCCAATGAGATGAAATAACTTAGTGGCAGCAATAATGGGCTCAAAGATAACAATAATTGTGAGGATGGCATAAGACTGGGCAGTGTTTTGTTGTAAGGGTCACTATAAGTCGGATTTGATTTGTCAGCACCAAACAGCAACATTATTGTAAGCTTATGAAGTAGCAGTTTATCAGTATATGAAGTAATAAATCAGATTCAAAGTTCACCAAGACAGCAAGTGAAGGTTAATTGCTACTATTTGAAGGACAGATAAAAAGGTAATTATGAAAGAGATTATGGCTTACGAAAGTAGAGACATAAATGTAATTATCCACACTCTGACTCTTCATTTCATTGGAACAGTGATACTAAAGACAATGTTAGGCAGTAATATATGAATCTTTTAGAAAAGACTCTTCCATTAAGTGTTTCAGTTCATCTAAATGACAAACACTATCTTAGAATTATTTTCCTCATTTAAGACAACTTGATTTTATAGGGGTCTTTATTAAAAATTGTAGATATTTTTAAAATGTGAACTAACATGGATAATCAAACCTCTGTGGAAAGTCTACATGCAAATTACAAATGGCAATCCATCTCTACTATTGGGCAAGTATTCCTTACCTTTGAGAACATCTCTGTAAGTTATTTTTAGAGCTTAAAACATTAACAACATAAATTTAAAGTATTGACCTTATGAATTCTGTGAGTTTTGAAATGCTGTTTTGACTTGTAAAAATCTTACCCATCACTGTAATAATGCAGCAGATTATCACTAAGTTTGTTGCTTGACAAATGAGAAAACTTGGTGTCCTGGATGTAAGTGATTCTGAGAGCCACAGAATTAATAAGGGTAGATACCCTCCTACTCCTATGGTCCATACGTATCAACATGTTCTCAGAACACAAATAACAACAGGGCTTTTACAAATTAAAAGATGAAAAATAGTTACTCTAAAAGTTATTCCATCACACACATCTCTCCAGTACAGAAAAAACTAACCGGAGCAACACCCATACATACCTCATAGTCAACAGTATTGACTGTTAAGGAAGGAACCAGAGAAAACAATTCACTGAGTGTCTTTAAAATGAGAGGTCTTGTGTCACAGCTCAACTTTGGGGAAAGAGCATTCCAAGTAGAACGAATGCAAACAACCTGCAAAGCAAATAAAAACTCGTTAGTTAGGGCCTAAATAAATCCTAACCCATATGGAGCTGTTGGTTAAGAGTACTGACTTATACTCAGGAAGGTTAAGGAAAGAACAAGAACATTCCTAAATTAGGATACGAATGAATAATTCAGAAGAAATTATTTAAACTAATAAATAAACTGTTGAAGAAGATCCAGCCTGGCTCACAAAATTGCTTTTTTACTACTTTAAACAAAAAAGCAAATCAATCAATCAATCAGTCAATCAGTCAGTCAGTCTCTCTCCATTCCTTCCCCACCCTATCTAAAGACACACAAAAATTAACTCCAGATTGTTGTTGTTGTTATTAAATGCCATCGAGTCAATTCCGACCCATAGCGAACCCGTGAAGGGTGTCCAAGGAACTGCTGGTGAGTTTGAACCGCCGACCTTACAGTTCAAACCGACTTTGCAGTCCAGTGCATTAACCCACAGTGTCACACCAGGACTCCAACTCCAAATTACTATATACATTATCCAAGAAACAGTCTTTGAAACAAAGGATCAGATTATGCAAGAACATTTCTAAAGTCAGGTATCCACAGTTACAGTTTTTCACCCCAGCTGAAACTACATCACTATGCAGAAAACTAGAATGCTAACATGCATAAAATTAGCACTCTTAAGGGGAGCATGGTGGCTCTGTATGATAAATATTGGACTGTGAACTAAAAGGTCAGCTGTTGGAGCCCACCAGCCATTCCACAGGAGAAAAATGAGGTTTCCTGCTCCCACAAAAATTAACAGCCTTAGAAACCTATACAGGGTCCCTATGAGCCAGAACCAACTCGACTCTACTTAACAACAAATCACAATGAAAACTCTCTAAGAGTTTAAAGGAAAAAGAAGGATAATTGGATTATTTAAATAATTTAAGCTATTGTTTTAAAAGTTACTTTAAAATTTTTAAGAGGCTGTTAAATAATAAAATAAGCTTTGTTGTTGCTGTTGTTGTGTGCTGTTGAGCTGGTCCCAGTTCATAGCGATCCTGTACAGGATTCCTAAAGCTGTACATCTTTGCAAATGCAGAAAGCCTCATTTTATTTCCCTGACTGGTGAATTTGAACTACTGACTTTGTAGTTCAACACATAACCCATTATGCCACCAGCACCCCAAAAATGTTATCTAATTTTAAATCTGATCCAATATCTTAAACTAAGTATTCTTTAAATTCTTAAAGTTCATTACAATATCTCGTTTTATAGATATTGAATGTCACTATGTAAGGGCAATTCCAACTACAACAGATGATCTCCTGACTTTATAGATGTTTCATTAAAATTTTAAAACTCAGGCAGGAAAAATGTCAACATTTTTGTCAACAAAATGTCAATAAATTAGGTAGTTCAACAATGATTAATTTTTCTCCAATATTCAATCTTTCCTCCAATGTTAAGTGGCAATTAGTACACAATTTATCACCATATAGAAATGTAAGTTATTTATGAAATCTACATGGGGTAGTAAGTTAAAAGTTTAATATATACTTCAGGACTAAAAAGGGAGAAGACACCATAATGAATTTTACTTTTTTTATATCAGACTTTGGGGTTTGGGCCAAAGTTTACACAGAAAATTAGGTTCCCATTTCTGTAGGATAAACACTGGACTGCTAACCACAAGGTTGACAGTTCAACCCCATCAGCTGCTCTCAGACACCCTATTCAGTGTCACTATGAGTCAAAACCAATTGGATAGCATGCAACAATTACATACCATATGTGTTCAGCTACTATGTTACATTTTTCATAGTGTGTCCTAGTGTGCTTTATGAATATATGTCGCAAGTACAAACACGTATATGTGTATGTGCATGCCTACAGATATACCTACACATGTAACCTATATACTCACAAGTGCCTTCCTACAAACATGTATGAATACAAGTGTATTTATGGAGCCACACACTTATTTTTGGTCGTTATTGCTGTTGCAAAACTGTACACAAGCAGACCCAAGATTACAAATGGGTTGTGTTTCTAAATCAGTCTTTAAGCCAAATTTCTATGTAAGTCGAGACACTAAACAGTTAGGTACAGTTTATATCTAATTGTAGTCAAATATTTGTCCGAGTATATAGTTATGTAATTAGTATACAGTGTATCTTTGTAGTCCTGGTGTGGTGCTGTGGGTTAATGCAGTGGACTGCAAAATTGGTTTGAACCACAAGGTTGACAGTTCAAGCTCACCAGTTGCTCCACGGAAATCCTATACAGGGTCGCTATGGTTCGTAACCAACTTGACGGCACTTCACAACAACTACAACAGTGTACCTTTATATGCATAAAAACATTATATACACGAAAAGAGTTTTGACACAATACAGAAATAATAACATATGGGTGCATGTTGCGAAGTAGTGCCCATGTGTTATTATAAACCTCAAATTTTATTATAATAGCTTTTACAGGGGTTGGTTCATATACATCTTACACATAAATTGGATGTTCATAACCTGGGGCTGTCCTGTATACAATTTACCCAAATCCTCTTTTATTCTTGTATGCTTCCTAGTGTCATCATTTAGATTGGTCAAACTGTGCAGACTTCAGCCATATTTGTTATTGACTTTCACACCATCAAAAATAACATAAATAACACCAAAAATTACAAAAATAACAGATAATCTCAAAAGTGATTCTTCCATGCCCCCACCTGGTAACCACCAAAAGACACTACTTTCTGTATTTATAAAAAGACTTTTCCATGTCTTTTTATAAAACTGATACCACGCAACATTTATTCTTTTGTGACTGACTTATTTCCCTCAGCATTATGTTCTCTATATTATACAGAAGTTTCAAGAACTCATCATGATTCTTTCTAATAGCATAGTGTAGTCTTCCATTGTATGCATGTACCATGATCTGTTAGTCTATTCATCCACTGATGGGCACTTCAGTTGTTTCCATTTTCTCACGGTGGTGAATAATGCCACAATGAACACAGGTGTGTATATGTCTATTTGTGTCACTGCTCTTATATCTCTTGGATACATACCAAGGGAGTGGGATTGCTACGTCAGAAGATATTTCTATTTATAGTTTCTTGAATAAGAAATATACCATTTCCCATAGTGGCTGTATCGTTTTACAGTCCCACCAGCAACTTATAAGAGTTCCAATCTCCTTATAATCTCACTAGCATTGGGATTTTTTTTTTTTAATCAATGCCATTTTTGAAAGATAAGATGGTATCTGACTGTACTTTTAATATGCATCTCTCTAATGGCTAAGCAAATAAACCAAGAATCTGAGCAAATACTCTGAGCAGCTGTATTACATGAAAAAGAACACGGATGGCAACAGGATTGAAGAAAGACTCTTTAACAGCTAGTGATTTACAGATGATACAACCTACCTTGCTAGAAGCAAAGAGGACACAAAATACTTGCTGATAAAGATCAACGACCACAGCGGTTCATTATGGGTTTGTGCCTCAATGTAAAGAAAACAAGAATCCTGACAACTGGACCAATTAATAACATCATGATAACTGCAGAAAAGACTGAAGTTGTCAAAAACGTAATTTTTCTTGTATCCACTATCAATGCTCAAGAAATCAAACAACACACTGCATTAGGCAAATCTGCTGCACAAGACCTCTTTAAATTATTCAAGAGCAAATACATCAGTCTGAGAGCTAAAGTGTACCTGACCCAAGCCATGGTATTTTCAATAGTTTTATATGCATGTAAAAGTTGGACAATGAATAAGGAAGACCATAGAAAAATTGATGCACTTGAATTACGGTGTTGGAGAAGAATATTAAAAGGACCATGAACTACCAGACAAACAAACAAAACTATGTTAGAAGAAGTTCAGCTAGGATGCTCCTTAGAAGATAGGATAGCCAAACTTCATCTCTCATACTTGAAGAAGTAATGGAAAGAAATCAGAGTGATAAGCCATAGGGAAATGGAAAACTTTCATCACAACACACACAAAAAAACATGGGCTAGGCACCAAAAGCACCAGTGGGAAAAGGCTAGTGAATCACTGAGCACTGAGAATATTAAAGCAGTTTGGACAAGAACCAAAAGGAAAAAGTCTTTAAAAATTTCTGAGTTGGGAGACAAAATGAAACTGACAGAGTTGAAGACTCATTTGGTATGCAAAGCTACAGTAAGCACCTAACTTTCTCTAATCCTATTACTCATTGTTGTTGTTGTTAAGTGCTATCAAGTTGGTTTTGACTTATAGTGACCCAGTATACAGTTTCTGAGGAGCTACTGGTGAGCTTGAACCGCCAACTTTGCGGTTCAAACACACTTTGCAGTTCAGCGCATTAACCCACAGCGCCACACCAGGAGTCATTAGTATCCCACATATAAACAGACTCCAACGTTTCCAAACATTTTCTGCTAGGTATGTTCATTAGTTGTTTATGGATTCTCCTGACTTAAAATGCCTCTTAAATTCCAATCTGGTTTTTCAAACCTAATTCAAATACTATATCCCAACTAACTTTTCTCTGAAGATTCAGGCCATTGTTTTCTTTTCTTTACTCCAGCTTCTAATACTTGGAATTCTGTGCTACCCAATTTAGTATTTAATTACTTACTGTCTGATCTTGTTCACTATTGTAGTATATATGTCAGTTATCTCCTCAAGTAAGTAAGTTCTTTAAAGGTAATGACCATGTTTTGCAATTGTCTTTCCCTACTACCCTACACAGTAGGACGTATACAACAGATTACCTCCTTCACCAAAAACATGAGGCTGTTTGCTCCCACAAAGATTTATAGTCTGGAAAACCCTACGTAAGGTGGCTATGAGTTGGTATAGACTTGATATCAGTGAATTGGGTTTTGTGTTTTTATTTTTTATTTTTTTTGGGGGGGGGTGTCTGCTTTTTTCACTTATCAAGTACTGATGGCACTGGGATACTAAGGAACGGTAATCTGAGATCAAAAAGAAAGACTCAAAAGATCCTGAGGCATTCCCAGGAAAGTGGGATGCTTTGAGCCTACAGTCCTGAGTGAACGAACAGTTATTAGGTGAAGCGGAGTTGAATCTGACTCATAGCAACCCTATCTATGTACAACAGAATGAAATATTACGTCTGATCCCATCCACTGTGGTAGTCACAAAGAAAGGGATGAAAGATGAAAGGAGCACATTTCCAGGAGATGGGGATGGAGATGATAAGTTCAGTTTAAAGTATGTTTAATTTTAGTTGATGGAAAGACATTGAAAGCTCAGATGTGAGGATGGTCAATAACACTGAGTTTTGCCCCTAGAATCTTCCTAAAAAGTCAGATACCATGAGGAAGTAAGTCCTCTCTACTATCACAAATGTTTTGCAGAACTATATAAAAAACTATATAAAAAATGCTTTGCAGAACTATATAAAAAGATGCCTGGCCATTAACTGCAGGAGTACAAAGAGGGGTTGGCCTTTTGTAGGGGAGGTGTGGGAAGTCACTCTACATCCTCTAGGGTTGGAAAAATCAGTAACAAGTCATATTCCTAGCAAGGTTTGAAACTGATGTTGGAAATGGTACTGTACATGGAGACTAAGATCAAGTATTTCAGAATCCCAGAGTTCCATCTTGCTACAACACTTTCTTGGAGCCTGTGGATCCGATCTATTAGCCTTGTGACGTGCGCTGTCTGTTGTTGAACTTCACATAGTCCTGGATTTATTGACTTTTTCTGCCTCTATTGTTCATTATCTAACGACTGTCTATTTTCAAAAAAGAGAATGACTTCTGGATCCAGATAGATAGATCACACCTATAAAATACTACTAAATATAGGGTGGAGCTGAAAAGAAAGAAAAGAGTATTACTATGTACCAGAAATAAAGAGATAAATGTTTTCTGTGAGACTATAGATTTTGTAAGGAAGTTGTTAGGTTCCATAAGCTAACAGTTTAAATGCCCAAAGATAAATAGCATATAGAAACATTAGTCTATGGAAGACAGGGAATCATAATTGAAACTCCCATGTAAAAGCAGTACCTTAAAGGGCTGTGTCCTTAGTGTAATGGTACACTAGAAACCCCTCAACTGAGAAATTCACTTACAAATTGGCTGACAGCTGGGAACATTGCTGGTGCACCTGGACCACTCTAGAAAGACACTTCCATAGTACATACCTTAACAGACTATCACAGAGTAAACTAAAAATAAAATAAGCCCCTCTAGAAATAATATTGATGATAAAAAAAATTACAAAATACATAATAATGACACAGCCCAACATGAGTGAGAATCAACAAAAATAAACAACAGGATTAGACCTTAAGAACTTCAAGTAGAAAGCAGCACAAAAGTACTTTAAAAAATTGAAGATATAAAACAAGTCATTTAACTTTCAATGAAAATATATGACATTATGGGGTGGGGAGACCAAATAGAACTTCTAGAAATAAAAAAATAAGATTATAGTTTATAGTATAAAATAAATATCCATAAAGCCTGCCACTCACAACCCCTGTTGGTTCACTCTATTCCCAAACGCAGTCCCTGTGCAGTCTTACATGGTGTGGTGTCCTCCTTTCTTAGACTATCAGTACAGATAACTAATAAATGGCCATCAATCTCATATGTGTAGTGACAGATGTCATAGGTTGACCCATCTTGTACTGTGTAGAGTCAGGGAGACATCCTTTACCCACAAAATGAATAGGAGATCATCAGAACATGTGTATAGCCTTCTGTAGTGTTTATATAAGTTTTCTGATAGTTTAAAATTTCAAAAAATGTATAAAAAGTAATGAAGAAAAACAGTACTTAAAGCAATAAAGGTTGACAATTTCCAGACTCAATGAAAGATATGAATTCTCAAATTTAAGCCCTAAGCAAGATAATTAAAACTAAACTTACATCTAAATGCATTATAATATATATGACTGTTAAACACCAAAAATAAAGAGACAATTGTCAAAACGAAATGGGAGAATATACACACTACAGGCAGCCCCTGGGCTATGAATGAGATCTGTCCCTAGCTGTGCCTGTAAGTCACATTTGTAGGTCACACAGAACAGGTGCACAGGGTTCTTACTTAGCCCTGATTGAATACAAGAAAAGGCTGGATGCCTTTTAAGTGGTTACAAGCCAAACGTGCAGCAAACAAAGGTGACTGAGATGAGGGATTTGTTAAGAGCATAATTCAGTAGTTTCAAAGTGAGGACAAATTTACATAACAGTAAAGGAAAAGGATATGGAAGCTCTGGGATGTTGCCATAGGATAAGCACTGGACTGCTAACCAAAAGGTTGGTGGTTCAAGCTCACCGCCACTTCTTGGAGACGCTACGACTCAATGGCACTTAACAACAACAAAGGGCAAGTTTGAATTGTCTGTAAATCAGTCATTCACAAAAAGATTTTACCTGCAAACCAACAATTTAAAATAACCACAGATTTTTACCATCAGCCTATAATACTAAACCCATGAATCAATAATGAGGGCAAAACAAATTAAAGAAATGAAATTATACTAAAAATATAAACCACGAGAAACAAGACCCAGAATGCACATCTAGGATATGACTACTGGTAGGATCAGCACTGGACTGAGAACTACAAGGTTGGCAGTTCAAACCCACCAGTTGCTCCTCGGAAACCCAATACCAAGTCACTGTGAGTCAGGACCAACTCAACAGCACTTAACAATAACAGAATATGAATATTTATGTACAAATGACTCAAAACATCTTACTCAGTTGGTCTATGATGTTTTGGAGAGTTAATCCCATTCGAAGTGCTTACATTATACATTTTTTGTGGCTGTTTTGTCTCCAGTGGAGGATGATACTTTTCCCATGCTATTCTTCCATAAGCATCTCAGCAACACTAAACAATACAGATTAAAAATACACCGTGCAGCGTGGTATATCAGAAAGACCACATGACTGGAGTCAGAATCCCCAGGCTCTCCCCATTTGGTAGCTGTGTAACTATGGCAAAGTCATTAATCTCCCTCAATCTGTTTTCCCAGCTGCAAAACAGGAACAACACTAGAAGCACCTGCTCTGTGTATATCATAAGGTTAGCCCTACAGGCCATATCGAGACAATGTATGCAAGTGTGCTTTATACTCCGCAAAAGATGGCTATTGCTGTTATAACCAGTAGAAAAAGAATGAATCCCAAAAGAATTGGAGCCTTTGCCTCTAACTCTTGGGTTGTAAAAACGACTTTGTTCTTTCGCAGAGGAACACATCGTCTAATTTTACTTCCAAAAGCTATTTCCAGAAATTCCTGAGAACAGCCTGTTTCTTTTGTCCTTATGCTTTACTCCAACAGAGGGAAAGCTTTATAAAACCTTTAGGCTATGAACCGCCTTATTTGCCCTTTTCATAATGAAGGTAAAAGAAACTGCCTTCACAATTAAAGGACCCCAGTCATCATCATGCAGTGAGGCCCTCTTAAGCTAATTCAGCACACACAATTCATAAGACAGGATGCTTCTGTTACCAAAATACAATAATGGGGGATAAGAGGGAGTTAGCAGGCACAATCAATGGAGCAGAAACAATGGGAAAAATAACATTCTTTCTAATCCTAATAATGTGGGAGTTAAAGGTTGTAAGTATAAAAAATGACTAGCTCAGGTTTACTTAAGCTACTTCACAGTCTTTTGATGTCTGAGACTAGTTTATTATCAAGACAGTGTTGTAGAAAAGAAAACCAAAAATAATGAGTTGCTTTGTAAAGTCCCCATATAATTCTAAAGCACAGTTATTCTGCTGCTTCTGTATA
The DNA here is from genome assembly GCF_000296735.1 of Chrysochloris asiatica. Lineage (NCBI taxonomy): Eukaryota > Metazoa > Chordata > Mammalia > Afrosoricida > Chrysochloridae > Chrysochloris > Chrysochloris asiatica. Next base: position 5,310,839 of record NW_006408583.1, read on the forward strand.
GTTGCTCAAGTTTTATTTTCTTCATGGCAAGGAATGGAAAGGCATATATCTAATTCCCAAACTGTGGCTTAGTGAATAAAAAATATTAGGACTTGATGTGGCAAAGCTACTCTGGAATTAATGAAGTGGCACTGTGGGTTAATGCTCCAGACTGCAAAGCCGTTTGAACTGCAAGATCGGCAGGCCAAACTCACCAGCTGCTCCTTGGAAATCCTATACAGAGTCGCTATGGGTCTGAACCAACTCGACAGCACTTCACAACAACACCATCATTAAAAGTGATACAACAGTGACATTTTGTGTAATTCTGTATTTGCGAGTAAAATAAATAAAAAGGTGCTTTGTACTGAAGACTTGTGCTCTGATATCTAAATAGAAAGGGCTCAGGAAGTGGCAGCAGAAAAACCAGAGGCATTTATTAACTATGCGGATCTAGACTATCACGTGACCCTGAGGACTCAATGATCAGTGGCCAAGGTTGGTAAATTTCTCTTCCCCCACATGAGCGGCTGCAGGTTCCCTGAGACCCCTCCTACAGGGAACAATGTCTTCCAATGCAAACTCCATTGATTTCTCTGCAGGAGCTGAAAGGACAACACAAAGAGTTCCCTATAGGGACGTTCCCTTTTCAGTTTTGCTGAGTTCTGTCTGCATTAATTATCTATTTCTTGATGGAGTTCTTCCAGTATGAACTAGCATACTCACAGTGACAATGTGTTAAAATAACCATTGACATGAAAATGATCATTAGTGCTTTAGTTCCCCCAAATATCAAAAGAGAATAACAGCAATTAAAAAACAGGCTAGTTCCCCTGTTTTCCTAGAAGCTTTTATTTTATAAGATAAAGGGAAGTTAGACTCCAACATTATAAAAGAAAATAATGCAAATTCAACCAAAATAGCTAAAAACTCAAAAAGTCAAACTACCAGAAAGTTCAGCAAATATAAATTTAAAAGCAAAACAGAGTATTCACTAGCAAAAAACTAACATCTATCTAAATTTTCACATAGGCTCAAGAGGTGATTACGAGTATACTGTATAAAGAGATAGCGAAATGCAGTTTAGTGCCATTTCATATTGTAAAATCAAAATGTGGAGTATCAAAAATAACTGATGAATTAATCAGTCACTTCAGAGGTTCTAAAAACACTTGTGAAGCAATTTTAAACTACAAGGATGAGGCTTTTAGGAAAACCTACTGAATTTTAGACCATTTTACAAAGATGGAGTTCAATGAACACATTTCTACATAGCCAATGTTGACAGCAACTGAAATTTAACATGATTATATGTTCAATGAAAATGATTCTTCTACCGTCCCTACCATCCCGTGCATTTACAGACTTGGGGGTAACAGGAATGATGAATTCTTCCTGCTAACAATAGTAAAGCTCAGTCGTTCAAGCCTGAATGACTTACAGATCTATCTACAGCTGCCTAATAACAAAAGAAGCACACCTGTGGCCTCTTCCCATAGAAACAAACATGTTCTTTCTTAAAATCAAGACTAAAGGCAAAACCTATAATCTTCAAATTTAAGAGAAACAATGACAGTAACAACACATTTTAGCAGACTTGCTTTAGAAATTAGTTGATTTTTCAGTGTTGGAAAACCAATTAGTAACCATAAAAAATGTTTATCCAAAACAAGGTTCAATCAAGTATAAAAAAGGAATCTCAATGAACAAAAGTATAGCATCTAGCATAGTGCTGAGCACACCAAATCATCATCCTCAAAAGTAAAATCTGTTGTTTAAAACTTAACAACAAAAAGACAAATAACCTGATCCTAAAATCGACAAAGGAATTAAATAGACATTTCACTGAAGAGGACACTGAAATGGCCACCAAGCCTATGAAATGATGCTCAGTGTCACTGACCATCAGAGAGAGGCAAATCAGAAACACAACAAAGTACCATCACATTCCCACAAGGATGGCTAAGATTTAAAAAATAAAATAAAAAACAACAAATGTTAGCGAGGATGTGAAGAAACTGGGACACTTACTGAACGCTGATGGGAATTCAAAATACGCAGCTGTTGTGTAAAAAGGTGTGGCCATTCCTCAAAAATCTAAAAATAGAACTACCAAATACCTCAGCAATTTCACTCCTAGTTATATACCACAAAGATTTGAAAGCAGAGGCTCAAAAGGACACTTATATACCAATGTTCATTTCAGCACTATTTACAAGGGTGATTCAAAAGTTATCCACATTCTGGTGGTAGCATTTAATCAAGTTTTAGAAAAGACAAATACATCATTTTTCGACATAATCTCCATGTTTCGCAATCTGTCACCAAACTTTCATATAATCTTATTAAAAAGTGTTTTAAGCTGAAATGCATTGATTTCTTCATCAGAGGTGACTCTTCTTCCTCAAAGGGCTACTACTTTCAAGGGGCCAAACAGGTGAAAATCCATGAAGCAAGATCAGGACTATAGGGAGGATATTTTAACAACACCTCAAAACAAAGTTTCTGCAGATTGTCAACAGTGGGGACAGAGATGTTTGTTGTTGTTGTCAGGTGCCATCGAGTCAGAACTGACTCATAGCGACCCCATGCACAGCAGAACGAAACAATGTCCGATCCTGGGCCAACCTCACTACTGCTGCCACACTTGAGTCCATCAATGATGCCACCAGGCTGATCCATCTCGTTGGGGGTCTTCCTCTTTTTCTCTGACCCTCCATCTTACCCAGCATGACATCCCTCTCCAACGACTGTTTACTCCAGACAATATGTCCAAAGTAGGAGAGACGAAGCTTAGCCATCCTGGCCTCCAAGGAGCACTCTGGCTGCACTTCTTCCAAACAGATCTATTGGTTCTTTTGGCAGTCCATGGCACTTTCAGTATTCTCCTCCAACACCACAACTCAAAGGCATCAATTCTTCTACGATCCTCCTTATTCACTGTCCAGCTTTCGCATCCATATGAGGCTATTGAAAACACAATGGCCTGGGTCAGGCGCACCCTAGTCCTCAAGCTGACATCTCTGTTCTTCAACACTTTAAAAAGTTCCTGTGCAGCAGATTTGCCCAGTGGGGACATGCATTGTCATGCAAGATTACAATACCCTTGATAGCAGTCCTCTGCATTTAATCCAAAGTTTAGGCTTCAGCTCATCAATGAGCATCTCACTGTAATGAACACAGTTGATTGCTGAACCTTTTCTTGATAGTGTTCCAATACTGGGCCTTGAAAATCCCAGAAAACTGCAAGCATCAATTTTCCAGCTGATAGTTGACTTTTGAACATTTTCTTGGTCAATGATTGAGGATGTTGCCATTCCACACTCTGCAATTTACTCCCAGGCTTGTATTGATGAATCCATGTCTTGTCACCAGTAATCAGTTTTTAAAATAATTTTTTTTTTTTTTAATTTGCGTGTAGATGTCCAAATGCTTCTGTTTATGCTCTTCTGTGAGTCGTTTTGGTACCCATCTCACAAGACTTTTCCAAACCCAGGTCTGTTCTGGAAAATTCCATACGCAGAGCCATGACTAATTTGCAAATGATTTGCCACACGATCCACTGTCACTCGTCTATTTGACAGAATCATTTCACGTGCACGCTCAATATTGCCATGGGCGTGGGTAAGCGTTTTAATATAACCGGAGTGCAGATAATGTTTGACTCACCCTCATACAATAGCCCCAAATTGGAAACAACCTAAATACCCATCATCAGATGAACGGATAAGCAAAATGTAGCACATACATATACACTACTCCAATCACCTGGAAATAAATTCTTGACACATACTATATACAGTATGAATGGAGCTTGACACATTATACTTAGTGAAATCAGTCAATCACAAACAGGACAAGTAGGATATAGCTTCACTTATATAAAAAGATAAGAACAATCAAACGTATAAAGGCCACAGTTTACTAGTAGTTAACAGCAACAGAAGAGGAGTCCTGGTGTGGCACTAGTGGATAAGCACTGAACTGCTAATCCTAAGGTCAGTGGTTCAAATACAACAGCCACTCCCTGGAAAGCCTATATAGGGTCACTATGAATCAGAACCTATTCAACAGCACTTAACAAGCAGCAGCAGCAGCAGCAGGAAAGAGGATGAAAATGAGGGTTGACAGTGATGAAAAAAATGCATAACTATTAAGGGCAGAGTTCCACAACCAATTATTATAATTGCTGTAAGTTGTACACCTGCAAAAGGTTGAATTTACAAAAAATGTCTAATATTGTTATTTTAAAAAGAAAGAATAGCTGTGGAGGCTGCTTATGTACAGCCAAAAATCTCATGGGATTTGGTTCCTTGGTTTGGAGATTTATGGTCATAGTTTCATGGATATCCCAGTTAATTGACCTAATCACATGTTTAGTGCTTCTGGTCTACCTCCTAGTTCAGTGCACAATGTCTGGAAGCTTAACAGCTTGCAAGCAGCCAACCAAGGCCCAATAATTGGTTTCTAGTCACCTGGAGCAGCATAAGAAGAAGGAGAGTCAGCAACAGGAGGAGGATACAGACTGTGTGGTGAATTGCCTCCATGGACAACTGCTTCCTTTGTCACAAGACCAAAAAACTGGGTGATACATTGCTACCATTATTAAACATTTTGTTCAAAGATTATTTAGAAGGATCATGATCAAAAGGAGAATAATTCAGAACAGAATCACAAATTATCATAGACTCTAGACTTTCTGGAGCCATAGAAGGTAGCTAAACCCCTGAAACTATTGCCCTGGGGTGATCTTTAAACCTTAAACCATTTTAAACATATTCCCGGAAGTCATCTTAAAACTGAACAATAGTTTTGTTTAACTAGTGAAAAAGGTCTGCCTTGAGCATTAAGGTCTTTGAAGAACTATACAGGATCCAACTAATAACAACTCAAGAAATTAAACAGGAACATTAGTGGGCACTGACCTTTTGTTAACAACTCAAAAAACTGGGGTGAAAATGGCTGCACAATTCAAAGAACATCATCAATGTCACTAAACTGTATATGTTGTTGTTAGGGGCCATCGAGTCGGTACCGACTCATAGCAACCCTATGCACAGTAGAACGAAACACTGCCCGATCCTGGGCCAACCTCACTACTGTTGCTACACTTGAGTCCATCGATGCTGCCACTTGGCCAATCCATCTCACTGGGGGTCTTCCTTTTTTTCTCTGACCCTCCACCCTACCAAACATGATATCCTTCTCCAGTGACTGGTCTGAAGTATGAGAGATGAACTTTGTCCATCCTGGCCTCCAAGTACTCTGGCTGCACTTCTTCCAAAATTTGTAGAAACTTTTACATTTGGATACCATATTCTCAACAAGAAGAAAATTTAAAGAAAAAAAGTAAAATTTGTTGAATTATTGGTGCTAATTGCCCCATCATTAACTAGTACAGGGTTAGGCGAATTCGTCCCAACAAGCACTGGACAGTAAACATCCTAGACTTTGCTGGCACACAGACTGTCTCACAAACACTCAACTCTGCTACTGTACACAAAGGCAACCATAGGCAATACATAAACAGGTGGCCTGGCTGTGCTTCAACAAAACTATTTACAAACCCAGCAATGGGCCAAATTTAGCCAGTCAGCACAGTATGTCAATATCTGAACGAGACTAAGTGAATGATAATTAAACACAGTTCAGCAATGCATTTCTTAAACTCTAAGTCTCCTGGTAATACAGATTCTGATTCTGTAGGTCTGGGATACAGCCTGAGAAACTGCTTTACTAATGCCCTATGTTATATAGAAGTTGCTAGTCTGACTATCGTACTTTGAGTACCAAAGTATTAGACTCTACTAAAGAATTTATCTTAGAAATTTAAAACAAGAAGAAAACTTATCAATGTTAAAACAGGACCAAAAAAATTCAGAAAATTTTCCCTGATATTTGATTGTGGAAACAGTAACATCATATTTTAGTATCTTTTTCCTCTGTTTTAAACAGATTACTAGATTAAAAATAAAACAAAACTAATATATAGAATATTAAACAATAACAAAAAATTAATTTATGATTTTTTACATTATTTTATGACATTATTCAGAGATAACTTTTGAAATTATTCATACTGGCACTCAGAGGTTTCAGAATAAATATTTAATGAAACCATTTTCAGTGTAAAAAAGAGAAACCTTGAGAAGAATATATAATACTTCTGAGGACTTGGACTATTAATCCATTCTCTCTCTTTTTTAAATTCAGTTCAAAAATATGGATGGAGCAATTACGTATTGCACCCAATACGAATGGTCCTTGAGGGAAAAAGATTAATAATATACATTCCACAAAAGGGGAATCCTGGTATAGTGCTGTAGTATAAGCATGTGACTGCTAACCACAAGATCAATGGTTCAATCCCACCAGCCACTCCTCAGAAACACTATAAGGGTCACTGTGAGTCAGAAGTGACTCCACAGCACACAACACAACAACCTTCAAAGAGTTGACGATCAGGTACTAGAGACTGATATATATAAATATGTACCTTATTTTAGAGAAATTTTGAGTTAATTAGATTTTGAGGGAGAAACTACCTGCTTCAGGAAGAAAACATGGATCACAAGAGTTCCTGGAACAGATGATACTGAAAAACAATTAGGTACCAGATACTTTGCAATAACTTGTAATTTTAAATTATATTGAATTTTTTAAACTATTCAATGTGACTTAGGTGAAGGTTTATAGGGCCAATCAGTTTCCCATTCAACAATGCATACACATTTTGTTTCACCTCAATGACTGAGATCCCCACAATGTAACATCACTATCCCATTCCCTCCCTGTTTCCTGGTTCCATTCCTCCTCTTTTCCTATCCCTTCTGAACTTTGTCCTTGGGTAAATTCTGCCCTTTTTATCTCAAATGGTTGCTTATTCTAAGATGTGCATACTTTCCTGGTGTTGCTGTTCCCCTTGTAGACCTGTCTATTGTTTGGCTGAGAAGTGAGCCCCAGGGATGACAAAGGACCACAGTCTCAGGGTTTCATCAGTCTCTGTCCGACCAGTAAACCTGTTTTGTTTTTAATGATTTTTGAGTTTTGCTCCACATTTTTGTTCCACATGACCTTCCAATGTGATCCCTTTCTGAGTACTTGGTAGTGGTAGCTGGAAAACATCTAGTTCTGGTTTCTGAGTCATGGAATTTTTCTTCACTCATCTTTCCTCCACACAGATACAGAGGTATTGTTGTACCTTAAATAATCGCTCACCAGCTTTTAAGATGCCAGTCACTACTCACCAAAGTGGGACATAGAACATTATCCTTGTGGACTATGTTCTGCCAATTAATTAATGTGTCCTTTGAGACTATAGTCCTGAGCCCCAGACCAGCAACTCAGTCCCTCAAGCTGTTTGCTTATGTCTAAGAAGTTTTCATAACTTGGTTCCCTATAGGCCCCACCACTTTTTGTTGTTGTTAGGTGCCATCAAGTCAACACTGATTCATAGCCACCCTATGTACAACAGAACAAAGAACTGCCCAGTCCAGAGGCAACCTCACAGTCGTTGCTACTAATGAGCCCATTGCTACTGCCACTATGCCAATCCATTCATTGCACTGGAGGTCTTCCACTTTTTCTCCAACCCTCCTCTTTACCAAACATTATATCCTACTCCAGAGACTGGTCCCTCCTAATAATATGTCAGAAGTATGAGAGACGAAGTCTGGCCATCCTGATTTCCAAGGAGCACTCTGGCTGTACTTTTTCCATCACAGATTAGTTTGTTGTTCTTTTGGCAGTCCATGATAATTTCAATATTCTTCTCCAACATCAGCTCAAATGCATCAATTCTTCTATGATCTGCTTTATTCACAGTCCAAATTTCACATGCATATGAGGTTACACCATGAGCATATACCATGGCTTGGGTCAGGCGCACCTTAGTTCTCACACTGACATCTTTGCTCCTCAACACTTTACAGAGGTCTAGTGTGGCAGATTTTCCTAATGCAATACATCGTTTGATTTCTTGACTGCTGCTTCCATGAGTATTGATGGTTCATCCAAGCAAAATGAAGTCTTTGACAATTTCAATCTTTTCTCCATTAATATGTTGTTTCTTGATCCAGTGGCGAGGACTTCTATTTTCTTTACATTGAGATGCAATCCATATAGAAGGCTATGGTCTTTGATCTTCATCAGTATTTTAAGTCATCTTCGCTGTCAGCAAGCAAAGTTGTATCATCTGCATATCACAGGTTGTTTTTAATAAATCTTGCTCCAATCCTCAAGATAGATTTTTCTTCATACAATCCAGCTTCTCAGATTATCTGCTCAGCATACAGACTGAATAAGTATGGTGAAAGAATACAACCCTGGCACACACCTTTCCTAAGTTTAAACCATCTGGTGTTCCCATGTTCTGTTTGAACAACTGCCTTTTGGTGAACATACAGGTTCTTCATGTACATGCTAAGTATTCCAGAATACTCCTTCTTTGCAATGTTGTCTATAGCCTGTCTTTATCCTTTGCAATATGTCTATATCCACATAACTGAAAGCCTTGGTGTAGTCAATAAAGCAGGTAAACATCTTTCTGGTATTCTCTGCTTTCGGCCAAGATCCATTTGACATCGGCAGTGATGTCCCTCATTTCGTGTCCTCTTCTGAATCCAGCTTGAACCTCTGGAAGTTCTGTCGGAGTATAGTTGCAGCCATTTTTATATATCTTTAGTAAAAAATTTACTCACAAGAGATATCAGTGATTGTCTGATGATTTCTGCATTCCGTTGGGTCATCTATCTTTGAAATGGGCACATAAACGGGTCTCTTCCAGTCAGTAGAACAGGTAGTTGTCTTCAAATTTCTTGTTATAGATGAATGAGTGTCCCCAGTACCACATCATTTTGTTGAAAGATTTCAATTTGTATTCCACCTATTCCTGGTATCTTGTTCTTTGCTAATGACTTCAATGCACTTTGGACTTCTTCCTTCACAATCAATGACTCTTGATCACATGTTACCTCTTGAAATGGCTGAATGTTTCCTTTTGGTATGGTGACTCTGTTTATTCTTTCCATCTTTTTTTGATACTTTCAGCATCATTTAATATTTTGTCCACAGAATCCTGAATACTGTAAGCTGAGTCTTGAATTTTTTCTTCAGTTCCCTCAACTTAAGAAATTCTGAGTGTATTCTTCCCTTTGGGTTTTTAACTCTGGGTCTTTGCATGTTTTGTTTTATTTGATTTCTCGAGCTGACTTTTACACTTTTCTGTTAAGTTCGTGTACCTCCTCACTTCTTTCATTTACTTTAGCATCTCTACACTGGAAAGCAAGTTTCAGAGTTTCTTCTGACATCCATTTTTGTCTTTCTCATATTTCTTTGTCCTAATGACCTTTAAGGAGCTCTGGTAGCGTAGTGGTTATGAGTCGGGCTGTGAGCCACAAGGTCAGCAGTTCGAAACTTCCAGCAGTTCTGCGGGAGAAAGATGAGGCTTTCTGCTCCCGTAAAGATTTACAGCCTCGGAAACCCTGTGTAGGGTCGCTATGAGTCGAAACCGACTCCATGGCACACAACAACGACAACAATGACCTTTTAAGGAGCTCTGGTAGTATAGTGGTTACAAATGAGGCTGCTAATCTCATGGTCAGCAGTTCAAAACTACCAGCTGTTCTGAGGGAGAAGGATGAGGGTTTTTGCTCCCGTAAAGATTTACAGCCTTGGAAACTCAGTATAGGCTCACTTGAGTCTGAACCAACTCCACCACGGTAATTAACAACAACAACAACAATGACCTTTTGCATGTATGACGTTCTTGGTGTCATCCACAACATAATGGTCTTTGGTCTTTAGTGTCTAATGCATCAAATCTGTTCTTCAGATGATCTCTAAATATATGTGGGATATATTGAGGGTCATATTTTGGATCTTGTGGACGTCTTTTAATTTTATTCAGCTTCAAACTAAGTTTACATATGAGCAACTGATAGTCTGTTCCATAGTTCGCCCCTGTACTTTTAATATTCTTCTCCAACACCATAATTCAAATAAATCGATTCTTCTATGTCTTCCTTAATCACTGTCAAACTTTTACATGCATATGAGGACACTGGGTATTCTTTGTTCTGTTGTGCATAGGGTGGCTATGAGTCGGTACCGACTTGATGACACCTAACAAGAAAAAGTGGTGGGGCCTATAGGAAACCAGGTTATGAAAACTTCTTAGACATAACCAAACATCTTAAGGGAATGAAAATACCATGGCTTGGGTCAGGCACAACTTAGTCCTCAAAATGATATCTTTGCTGTTGACACTTTAAAGAGGTCTTTTGCAGCAGATTTGCTTAATGCAATACAGCATTTGATTTCTTTACTGCTACATCCATGACTGTTGATTGTAGATCCAAGTAAAATGAAGTCTTTGACAACTTCAATCTTTTCTCCATCTAACATTATATTATTAATTGATCTGATTGTAAGAATTTTTGTTTTCTTTATATTGAGATGCAATCGATACTGAAGGCTGCAGTCTTTGATCTTCATCAGTATTTCAAATCTTGTTCATTTTCAGCAACCAATATTTATTTATCATCTGCATATCACAGATTGTTAATGAGTCTTCCTCCAGTCCTGGAGCTAAATTATTCTTTATGTAATCCAGCATCTTGGATTATTTGCTTAGCATATAGATTGAATAAGTAAGGTGAAAGGATACAACCCTGGTGCATACCTTTCCTGATTTTAAACCATTCAGTATTCCCTTGTTGTATTCAATCTGACTCTTTTTCTATGTATATATGTATATAAAAATTGGACAATGAATACAGGAGACCAGAGAAGAATCCGCACATTTGAATTATACTGTTAGAAAAGAATAACAAATAAATTGGTACAGCCAAAATATTCCTTACAAGCCAGGATCGTTAGACTTTGTCTCTTATACTTTGGGCATGTTGTAAGTAAGGACCAGTCCCTCATGTAGGACATTATGCTTGGAAAAATTGGAGGGTCAGCGAAAAAGAGGAAGACACCCAAGGAGATGTATTGACACAGTGGCAGGAGGAATGGACTCAAGCATAACAACTGTGAGGATGGCGGAAGGCAGGGCAGCTTTTCGTTCTGTTGTGCATGGGGTCACTATGAATTGGAACTGCCTCTGACTCTCTGTGGAGTCCTGGTGTGGCATTGTGGGTTAATGCGCTGGACTTCAAAGTTGGCTTGGACCACAAGGATGGCAGTTCAAGCTCACCAGCCACTCCTTGAAAACCTATACAGAGTTGCTATGGGATGAAACTGACTAGTCGGCCCTTAACGACAACAACCACAACTGAATCTATGTGGTACCTAAGGATCTCTGATAGCGTAGTAGTTAAGAGTCAGGCTGGTAACCTCAAAGTCAGTGGTTCAAAACCACCCAGGTATTCTGCAAGAGAAAGATGAGGTTTTCTGTTCTGATAAAGATATACAGCCTCAGAAACCCTAGGCAGGGTCGTTATGAATCAGAACCAACTCCACCACTATGATACCTAACAACAACAGTAATACGTAACTAATAACACACGGTTAGGAAAACAAACCCCAGAGCAAAAAATAACCAAGTTATTATAGAAGTTACACATAGGTAATAGTGCCACTTAGATTAACATGAGATGAAGAAACCAGAAAGTCGAAGTCAACAGAGTTTCAGATTAACCTTGCAATAATCCATGCCTGGAATCAGTATGTCAACATGGCTAACAAAATTGTAAAATTTAAAAACAACCATAGGATGCCATGGTCCTCCAACCAGTCTCCACTGTGGAATTCCCACTAGACTTCAGATACATGGCTACTAAAGATAACATATGATCATCTGTTTACAAATATAAGTAAAAAAAACCCCACCGATCCTTACACTAAATATTGTTGTTGTTGTTAAGTACTGTGGAGTCGGTTCTGACTCATAGTAACCCTGCACAGGGTTTCTGAGGCTGTAAATCTTTACAGGAGCAGAATGCCTCATCTTTCTCCCATGGAACCACTGGTAGTTTCGAACTACTGACCTTGAGGTTGGCAGCCCAATTTATAACCACTATGCTACATATTAGTAAATTTTAATTTCTCTTTTTTTAAGCCAAAATATAAACAAGAAAAATCCAGGTACTTTCTTCCCATATCCTATGGATGTGCTTACACTCAAATCATTGCTGTTCTTGACATTGGTCCCAATCTCACTACACATCAAAGTCATTGAGAACTCATAAAAAAATGGCTGGTTTTCCAGACATTCTCATTCAGTTGCTCAAGCTATCAATAAACTTTTGAAGATCCCTCTCTACATGCTAAAAAGCACCATTGTACATTTTTCTAAGAATTCTATAACTTGGATAGAGTAAGCTAAGTCAAGTAGCTAAGTCAAGCAAATGAAAAAAAGGAAACGAAACTCCGATTGAAGTTATATGTGTAACATAAATGAAACAGGCTCACTTACATCCTTTTGTTTGACCTGTATTTCTAAAATTTCCGATCAAAGTCAGATGGCCCATTCAATTGTTTTAATCAAGTATATTGTTCAATGACCTCTACATAAGTAGAGGCAACATGCCATGCCTCTGAAGTAAAAAGAATGGTATCCTCAAGGACATCTTACTCATTGTTGCTGAATTTAGTACCTAAGAAATAATACATTCAAAAACCAGACAATATGGCCTATGTGGTATGAAATTATCTCAATCATAAGAGATAACTATATTCTAAGCACAAAAAAAATCAGCTTTAGAACTTACACAATAGTACAATCCATGCTGTTGTTGCTTTTAGGTGCCGTCAAGTCAGTTTTGATTCATAGCACAACAGATTAAAACACTGCCCAGACCTGTACCAGACTCACAATTGCTGTTACATTTTAGTATAGACTCTCTAAGAAATGCTTTTCTGCCACACATGAAACTATAAAAACAAACCAAGTTTTTATAGGAAATGCATACATTACCTTCTTTAAATACTACTTCTCAGTTCACATGCATGCAAGAGGGGATTCTGAGCAATTCTGTCATTATACCACAACTTATTAAACCCTTACTGGTGTGGTGCCGTGGGATAATGCGCTGGATTGCAAAGTTGGTTTGAACTGCAAGGTCAGCAGTTCAAGCTCACCAGTGGCTCCTCAGAAATCCTATACAGGGTCGCTATGGGTCGGAACTGACTCGACAGCACTTAACAACAACAACAACCTTAATTCTAAATATCTCTTAAGTAAATAAACTTCCTTCCACCAACATCAGCAATATATATGTCTTCAGTTATCTAATCAAAGTGAAATCTAATCTAGAAACATGGGTTTCTAGAAAGGAATCTCAACGCTATTTCATCTTAGGCAAGGAAAGGCAACGCTCTTCCCTTTCTTCTCAATATACTTACACAGCACAGAAATTAGTATGATAAAAGTTTAATCCTAAATCACTTAAGGGTATGTTGAATAAATGATTTTTAAATAGACTTACTGATTTCTTAGAAGGCACTAAACGATCTGCTTTCAACCAGATCACAAAATCCAACAGCTTTTCAAAATAACAATGCCGTTTAGTCTCCTGCCTTCCTTCAGTGACTTTCTCGCTATCCCCATGCCCCCATTTGCCCCCCAAAGAAAAATCCACCCCTTGTATAATCTTAAACCAATATATTTTATTCATTGAAATGGCAGAATGGCACACAAATAGCATCATTTTAGTCATGTCATTATTTCCAGCTCAGTGGCATTTATTCAGATGAGCACAATTTGCAACTACTGAGCCAAGATCCTCTGATGTTAAACTGGCATCATTAAAACTCTCCCAGTGTCCAACTCGTTTGATCTTTGCAAGAATGCCCTCAGTTTGTGACTGAGAGCAGGAAGCTCTCAGCTAGACACTCGGAACCACGTGCATGTTGGGTCACAGACTATTCATGTCCGCAAAGAAGCAGCAGACACCATGATTTCAGTCCAAGTGAGAAAACTTTCCAGACTAAAAACACAAAGTAAACAACAACAACAAAATGGATTTAAGTAAAGTGGAGAGGGAACTCCTATATGTGGTAACCTCCAAAAGCTAGTAAGATTCCAAAGTTAAAGAATAAAGTGTCTTAAGCATCATAACAAATCTGGGAATGGTAAAGGAGAGATAACAGAAGATGAGTAAAAGACAAATGAAAAGCAGGAGTGATAAAAATTTTAAGACCCCAATTTAAAAGATATCCTATTGTCCATTTTTACATAGCACTAATTTCACAGGATTTCCAACTGAGTTCTTATTCAAAAATCAAAACTGATTAAAGAATAGTGGGAATGTATATTATTTTCTATTTAAAGTGGGGAAAAAAACACAGTATTTTTATTTCCCACACATTTCACACATACCTTATGCGTACTGAATAGTATATTATTTTATCTGAACATGCAACAGTCAGTTAAAATTTTACTTTGAAAATAAAAACCCACAATTAAAAATTTTCCTTGCAGGGTAACATTATAATGTGATAATATCCACAAATGTTTGACCAAAGGCAAGTTCCTGCTGTCCTTTTAAAGTTAAAAATAAGGCCAAACTACAACTTTCAACTGCAAAGAGTCATTGTGTCTTATATAAAAAGCTCAGCATGGAAATAGATTCAACAAATGTACAAAAAGCGTTTTCATGCCCAGGAAGAACTGAAGGCATCAAAAAACATGCCCCAACTACAAATAACCTAGAGCTCAGTTCAAAAAGACCAGCAAATTCATTCTCTAATGCATAACAAATTAAACTTAATCAACTCCTCTGCAAGGTTGGACAAGCAACCACCTTTAGAAGTCCCTACAAACAAAACAGAATAATAACAAAAGAGGTTCCAAAGTGTAATAAATAGTGAATCCACAGTAGGTGACAGAATCCTTACTGTACACAGCTGGGAAAACCTGCTGTGGGACAATGGGTCACATTTCCATATTAAATTATATTTATCACGCTAAAAAAAAATGCTTAAACAAAATATAGGATTTCTATTGCCCATTTTTACACCACACTAACTCCCTAAAGCCTCTGAACCTGCTGAGTCCCATTGAAAATCACTCCCACCCCATGGTGTTGTGAAGGAGCCCCTAGACAAAGGATTGGAATGATGGTAGAGGGCAGGGACAACTACCATCCCCCTTGATTTCAGAAAGTAAATAAATAAAAGAGGATAAAACAGCCAAAACATAACTTTGGCACAGGGTATTTCCGGGGAAATCACTGCTGTGACAAATGGCCTGAAGTGAACTCTTCCAGCGGTCAAGAATCCCCAGGAAAGGCCCTTCCCCTACATATCTACGGCTCAATTGTACAATACTCTGCTTTGAAAACAGAACACCCTCTTGGAGCTAGGCAAGATGAAAGAGCTTTTCTTCATGATCCTGCAACGCCTATTAATTTTTGCTACAACAGACTCACAGCTGATTTTGAAAACAGAGGGCTAGCACTTCCTCACATTCCCATCTCAAGACTTAGAGAATATATTGAAAGTGAATGAGCACCTTTTTAATAGAATACATTGATTTTCATTTCTGCACACACTATAAGCTGTTTCTTCCCCAACACTGGGTATTTGCTGAGATGATGTCTATGCCTCCTGAAACCATCAGTAGCAATGTTACTTGGTTCCTAAGTAGTTCCAGAATTATCTTTCAGAAATATAATACCACATTTACAGCTGCTCAGAGTGCAGGCTGAGAAATCAATGACTGAAGGAACAAAACTTAAACAGTCCCCAAAGTCCCTTTACACTCTTACCATGATTGTTAAGGCAACATGATCTGGTGGCAAAAGCACAAGAATTGCCAGCCAGGCACAAAAAACACTTTCAAATCTCCATGATAGCACATACTTCTATGTCAACTTAGATATGTTGCTTAGACTTTCAAGACTCATAAATATTACATATCGTACAAGGTTATTGTAAAGTTTAATATGGGTAAACCAAATGCCAAATACAGTAATTGGCATGAAAAGATGTAGCTTTTATAGTTTAATTTTATTAAAGTATAATAATAAACAGAGAAGGAAAAAAACAAAAATCATGGGCCCTGCAAGTATAGCTCAATGAATTCCAACAAATGTGTATATCCATATGACCACTGTAATAAGTATTGTCCATGGAAATAGAACGCGAGCTAGCTATATAATTTAAAATTTTCTAGTTAAAAAAAGGAACAGGTGAAATTCATTTTAATAAAATGTTTTATTTAACTCAATATATTCAAAATGTGATTTCAATATGCAATCAGTTTCTTTAAATGCTTTGTTATTGTTGTTCTGTGCCATTGAGTTTGACTCATAGCGACCCTGTGTAGGGTTTCCAAGAAGCAGCTGGTGGGTTGGAAATGTCTACCTTGCAGTTAAGAGTACAGTGCTTATCTGACAGAACCGCATCAGGGTTCTTTAAATACTTCTTGTTGTTCTTGTTGTTGTTGTTAGGTGCCATCAAGTTAGTACCAACTCATAGCAACCTTATGCACAGAAGAATGAACACTGCCCGATCCTGGGCCAACCTCACTACTGTTGCCACGCTTGAGTCCATAGATGCTGCCACTTAGCCAATCCATCTCATTGGGGGTCTTCCTCTTTTTCTCTGACCCTCCACCTCACCAAACATGATATCCTTCTCAAGCGACTGCTCCCTCCTGACGATATGTCTGAAGTATGAGAGACGAACTTTGGCCATCTTGGCCCCAAGGAGCACTCTGGCTGCACTTCTTCCAAAATGGATCTATTGGCTCTTTTGGCAGCCCATGGCACTTTCAATATTCTCCTCCAACACCATAACTCAAAAGCATCAATTCTTCTACAGTCTTTCTTACTCACTGTCCAGCTTTCACATGCGCATGCATATGAGGTTACTGAAAATACCATGGCTTGGGTCAGGCGCACCTAGTCCTCAAACTGACATCTTTGCTCTTCAACACTTTAAAAAGGTCTTGTGCAGCAGATTTGCCTAATGCAATACACTGTGTGATTTCTTGACGGCTGCTGCCATGAGTGTTAATAGTTGATCCAAGAAGAATGAAGTACTTGACAACTTCAATCTTTTCTCCATTGATAAGAATGTTGTACTAGCAATGAGATATTTTCCAAATATTTTGCATCCCTTTTTGCTTTTATTTGTTTCTTAATAATGCACATCACAATTCGCAACAGTGAACATCCAAGTGTTCACTAACTATATAAGGCTAATGACTACCTTGTTGGACTGAGCAGATATAGACTTTATTCAGTTTCATAATGTTCCTTTCCAGTCTATCTCCTTCCCTACCACAACCCCAAGTAAATCACTATTCTTATTTCTGTCCGAAAAGATTCATTTGGCCTATTCTTCAAATTCACAAAAATGGAACCAGTACAGTATCGATGTTTTTATGACTGGTTTCATTTCACTCAGTATGTTTCTGAGATTCATTGAGTTTTGTGGTCTGTTCTTGGTTTTGCTGAATAGTATGTTATATGAATAAACCACAATTTGCTTACCCATTCACCAGCTGATGCATATTTGGGTTGTTCACAAATTTTGCTAACATTAATAAAGCTGCAATTAGAGTACTTGAGCAAGTATTTTTGTGGATATGTTTTCATTTACTTAGGGAAATGTATGAGTGACATAGCCAATCATAAAGTAGGTTGATGCTTTCAAACACTTTTCCACAGTGGTGATACCATTTTACATTCCTGCCAACAACGTACACAGTAACTCAAACTTTTCACATCCTCAATATTGCGTGTTCCAACCTTTAATTATAGTGATTCTAGTGGTGGATATACTTCTAAATAATTCAGCATGCTGACCTTTCTTTGCATGGGTTTGCAGTCTAATTGTAAAGCCTCATTTATGAAGTTTCTATCTAAATCATTTTGCCCATTTTAATTGAATTTTTATCCTCTTCATTATTTAGCTTTTAGAAGTTCTTTGTATACGCTGGATAAGAGTCCTGTGTTAGTTATATGTATTACTGTGAATTACTTCTTCTACTCTGTAGCATGCCTTGTGTATTCACAGTAACACTTATATCTGAAAAAGGACTCTTATCCAGATTACATAAACAGCTTCCAAAAGCCAATAATAAAAAGTTAAACAAGCCAACTAAAAATGGGCAAAAACATTTAGATAGAAACTTCACAAAAGAGGTTATACAATTAGCCAATAAATACATGCAAAAATACGGAGAATGGTCAACATGCTTAGTTATTTGAAATGTTGTCTTTGGTGTCCTGGAGTGGTGCTGTAGGATAAGCACTGGACTGCTAAACATAAAAGGTCAGTGGTTCAAATCCACCAGCCAGTCCTTGGGAGCCATATACAGAAACTATGGATTGGAACCTATTTGACAGCAATGCCAATGGTGTCTTTACATGGACAGAAATTTTAAATTTTGATGACGTTCTGTTCATTGATTTATTTTTTATTTTTTTTATTTAAGGTTAGTTACTGCTTTATGTGTTCTGCCCATAAAATCTTTTTTTTCTAATTCAATGGCTCATAAACTTTGTTACACTTGGAATCAATAAGGAATCTTGAAAATAATTATAATTTTGAAAAACATTATTTACCAATTGGTAAAAAGAGTAACCTGGATGTGTTTTAAGGATACTTGAAAACATGGGTCGCTATGGGTCGGAACCGACTCAACAGCACTTAACACCACCAACAAAAAAAAAAACATTGCGGGTAATTCTGGAAAATACCGGCTTTATGCCAGGTCGCAAAGCTAGTCTCCAATGTTTTATGCTAGGAGCCTTACAGGTCAAGCTCTTGCTACTATAATTTTTTGAACCTGTGTTTAAGAGACAGCTAGTCCACAAGCAAGTTTAGGCAATTCACTTTCCCTATCTTTCTCATTTTCATAGTCTTCATAAGAGGACACTACACCTGTTCCACAGGGGTCTTAGTAAAATGAAGGGGAATAATTTTACAGATACCACTTATATGAAATTATTTGTAGAACTAAACAGAGGGCACAATCTCTAGGAACTATCTGGATCACAAATGATGTAAATCGAGAAGCCCAGAACTGTGGCAAATTCAAGATGAACACTCATTTCAAGGTAACTGCTAACTGTAACTCAACACCAAGTGCCTACTGACGTATTGAAATGCAGGCCAGGTACTGAAAGGTTTTTCTGTCTTGGCAAGATGATGGATATCTATTTTTACTTTTAATTAGTACTGGCAATGACTTTGAAATATTAATCCTACAATATAAAAAAAAGGCCACATGTTTTACAACTGATTTATATAACCGTTTTGTTTTTTATTTAAAGACAAACATGCTTAGTACAGGCAAACTATTCGGGGGCTGTTATTGATTACTAGCGCCAAAGACAGCATCCATTAAGACAAAAGCTGGCAATCAACCAAATACAGATGGTGAAATCATTCTGAGTTGCAAGGCACAAATGCCCCAGAGAAAGTTGGAAAGAAGCAATTACCCAGGCAACCCTTCTGCAGGTCAGAATAAAAGGTTCTGTATTTTTATCCTTAAATGATCATGCACATCACTTATACTTTAGGTTTAAATAAGAATTACGGTAACAGTTAAAGATGGTTTAAGTGGTAATGCCTACTCAGCAATATTAGCATTATTTGGCTATCCAGAGAAAGATACACAAAAGGACATCAAAAATTTAATGGAAAAATGGAGTTAAAAGATAACAAAAATTTTTCATAAACATTGTAGAGCCCCTTGTATATAGGTGTGAATGTAAAACACTGTAGCTGCTTTGGAAAATAGTCTGGCAGTTCTTCAAATAGAAACAGAGTTATCATTGCTGTTAAGTGCCATTGAGACAGTTCCGACTCATAGTGAAACTGTATACAGTTTCCAAGGAGCAGCTGGTGCATTTCACCTGCCAGTCTGACAGTTAGCAGTCCAGATCCTGCAATTCTACTCTTAGATATACTAAAGAAAAGTGAAATCTTTGTTCACACTAAAATTTGTACACAAATGTTCATAGCAGCATTACTCCAAAAACTGGAAACAACTCAAATATTCGTCAGCTGATGATGATGAATGAATGAACATATGTGTTAATTCATACAGTGGAATATGATTCAGTTATAAAAAAGAATGAAGTGCTAGCAGGTGACACAAAGTGGATGAACTTTAAAATAGTATGCTACATGAAAGAAGTCAGTCACAAAAGACCGCATATTATATGATTGTATTTATATGAAGTGTTCAGAATATGCAAATTATAGCTATAGACTGTACAGCAGTGGTTACCCAGAGGTGTACAATATAATGGCTAAGGGGTGTGTTTTCTATTTGGGGGATAATGTACCATTTTAAAATTATTATAGTGACAGGCACATAACTCTGTAAATATTAAAAAAAACAATGAATCTCACATTGTACATAGGTGAATTAAATGGAATGTAAATTATATTACAACAAATTCGGATAAAAAGGAAAGGAAAAAGGTACAGGTGAACCACTGAGCATCTCTACTTCTAGCCCCAAATATTTTTCCCCCTGTCACATGAAGTGGCTGGTTTATGTGTTGCATTATTTCTCAATTTCAAGTATATTTACTAATCTTCACACAATGTTCTCCTCTACTAGACTTGAGCACCTAGAATGCCAAATGTATCTCATAAATCTTTATTCTCAGAAAGTCTTGCATAGTGCTTAGCTCAAGTTTACCAATGCTTAATTTACTCAAGGTAATACCTTTTGTGTTCCATCCAAGGAATTCTATGGAGGAAGCCTGGTTTTTGTTGTTGCAGTAGACATGGGTGGAGGGAAGGGCTGCACCACCTTATTTCTCCTTGCTCTCCTCACTAGCTCTGTTCAGCAGAGAATTGGCAGAACAATCCTGAAAGGCTGCCAGCCCTTCTATTAGAACAACTTGTGAAGCAGTAAGACCCTTTAAGAGATTACGAGATAAACTGATCTCTTTTACACTTACAACCATAAACCCATATACTTCTACGGTTTAAAAAAAAAGAACCTTCTAGAAAAAGAAAGCAGGATTATGGCTGTAAATAAGACCTCTAGCCAACATTTAAAAACAACTTTTAAAAGCACTCATAGTAACAGCGCACAAATGACTTAAAATAAAACTGATCAAAACATATGTAACTTTTTAAAAATCTACTTACAAGATTGTAGTTAATTAGTTCATCATCTCCATTTTTTCACTCAAAAATTTCCAAAGCCCCAAAGCTAAACTTTCATGGACAAATTTACTGTGAGAAAAGAACATTCAATTTAGACTTTTCCATTCCTTTATGGCAGTTCGTCATCTTTGGACATAAGGGATTCTGGGTTCCTGATAACAAGCAGCTTGGTTATAAAGGGGGAAGTATGTCCCTGGATGAAACAAAATGACACAACTGAACTGCTTTTGCTAGAAACCCAAACTGCCAGACCCGAGGGGATAAATTGCTACCCTCCATAATGGGCCATATACTTCTCTACTCTGTACACTCAACTTTGTTGGAGAGTCACCAACAAAAAATCCAAATATTTACTAAGATTAGAAAAAAGTTTTTAAAACTCCCAAATATTTAGTCTAAACAAATCTCAAATAAATTTACATATGTAATTACTTCTCAGAAAATTATTTATAAAAAAAGAAAAATAAGAAACTTAAAAATCCAGTTAAAACTGAACTTTTCACTTTTAGTCAACAGAAAGTAATGAAACCATTAAAGTACGAAGCAAGATGATATTATAAAAACAACATCTTTACGAGAGATAAAAACACCTCAGCACATCTTGAAAATATTTAAAGAGTAATTAGTAGACACACTAAAATTTAATCTATCTTAGCTCAAAACTTCTCTTTAGACACAGCCTGAAATAAAATTTCATGTATTAGTTAGTCACAAAGGATTTGGGATGGGATAAGAGTTCAAACATCAAGTTCACAGAAAAAAATTTCTAGTAAGCAAAGTCTAATAATCCGTACTTCACAGAATGTCCAGATTCACTAGCTACCAAAGAAATGCTTTGGTCGTTAAGTGTCATTGAGTCAGTTCTGACTCAGAGAGACCCTGTTTAGGGTTTTCAGGAGCAGTTGATGGGTTTGAACTGCTGACCTAAGGTTCGCAGTCTGCTGCTGATCCTACACTTGATTTTTACAGTAATTCAGTCCTAAAAAGGAATTTCTGAAATTTCATACCAACATATTAATATTATTAAGAATATAAAAAAGCAAGTCCCAAAAGGTTACCTAATGTATAATTCCATTGACACAACACTCTTGAAATGGCAAGGGTTAAAGAGGAAGTAGTTTGGGATATAAAAGAGCAGCATTCAGTATCTCTGTGGTGATGGAAATGCCCTATATCTTGACAGTATCAGTATCTAAGTCGTAATATTGTACTACAGCTCTCTAAGATGGTACCATTGGGCACACTGGGCAAAGAGCACATAGGGTCTCTCTGTATTATTTCTTACAACTGCATGTGAAATTACAATTATCTGAAAATAAAAATATTAATTTAAAAAAAGAAAAGAATTCTCTCTCTTTTCCAATCGCATGCTACCAAGCTACAACCTTACCTTTATAGTCTCCAGATTCTCAGTACCAAAGAAATCCATATTAGAAACATAATCTTCACCTTCATAGAGCTGTCATTTAAATAAAATCCGCCCTTTTAATATCTCATTGATGACTATCATGGGTGATTAAGGAGCAATAATTGTACACTTAAACTGTCTTGACCCAACAAATGAATTTGATGATTATGACTTTCAAAGCTGAAGGGGCCATTGTCACCCTTTAAAAACAAAAGGCCTACTTATTATACAAAGACCTCTACACTACATTATAGAAGGAAGGGAAAGCCAATTTTGGCTGATTTTCAACTGTGATAGTTTTTTTTAAAAACAGTGTCATTCGATTTATTTGTTTATCCTTATTGATAGTTTTATTTTATTCTTTTAGACTTTCTGCATTCCCAGTTATATTTTATTGTCAAGGCTTTAAAGAGCAATAAATCACTAGCAAGAACTGCTGGGAAATGGATTTATAACTTTGCTGAATATTTTCATTCTTGAAACTCTTGGCTGCCATCAGTGCTTCACATATGATAACAATTAGAAGAAAGAATAAATGGCCTCACAGAATGCATGCTGGTTTCTGTGGATAGCATGCTGGTGAAACAAAAACACAAGACTTGCCCTAAATTAGTATATGTGACCTGGTAAGACCACTGGATTAAGTATATTTTTCAACTTTAACACACATCACAGGACATAGCAGCAACAGATTTACAAATAATGAATACAAACACACTCAAAGTTTGGAAGGCTTTAAACAAAACAGAGAGATTATATTACTAACATCAAAGTTCATCAAGTGGGAACACATTATTTATTTCTACTCATCTAGAAGAATATAAAGCTATTTACTACCAAACACAAGAAAGAACATTTTTATTACCAGTATTAGCAATGATGAATCAGTTTCAACAAATTCTGCAACTCAGGTCATTTGTAATATCCACAAGGAAAATACTATACATAATAGTTATTCACCTGCAGTTATCATCAATAAAATAGTGGGTTAATCCTCTAGTAATAAAGAATGGATATGGCACTTAGCATTCTTCATAATAAACTGAAGCTAACTTATTGCTGGTATGCTCTATTATTTAATGTTCATCTGATTATAAAAAGGATGGAAGGGGTGACAATTATTTTTGGAATGACAATCTGTTGAATTCTTTCATTTGCACCATTTCATTAAAATATTTTAAAATTAAATTTGGTTTAAAAATACCTGGGATTTGGAATTCTGGTGTGGCGTTGTGGGTTAATGTGCCAGACTGCAAAGCCATTTGAACTGCAAGGTCGGCAGTTCAAACTCACCAGTCACTCCTTAGAAACCCTATGCAGGGTCGCTATGGGTTGGAACTGACTCGACGGCACTTAACAACAACAACAAGGTTAAAGGAGAAAGTGGGATAGGTGAGAGCTGTAACAGGAGCGAGAAATGCCTGGACAGAGGGATGGGAGCAGCACGTAGTGCAGAACAGTAACCACTGACCCTGGACAGACGGATGTGAGCAGCAGGTAGTGCAGAACAGTCACCACTGACCCTGGACAGACGGATG
>NW_006408583.1:5334956-5341709 GCF_000296735.1 Chrysochloris asiatica
ACCACTGACCCTGGACAGACGGATGTGAGCAGCAGGTAGTGCAGAACAGTCACCACTGACCCTGGACAGACGGATGGGAGCAGCAGGTAGTGCAGAACAGTCACCACTGACCCTGGACAGATGGATGTGAGCAGCAGGTAGTGCAGAACAGTCACCACTGACCCTGGACAGAGGGATGTGAGCAGCAGGTAGTGCAGAACAGTCACCACTGACCCTGGACAGACGGATGTGAGCAGCAAGTAGTGCAGAACAGTCACTACTGATATTGGTTCTGTGGTTGTGGTTTGGACTGTGAATTTGGTACTAAGTATTCAATAAACCCAAAGGGTCTACTTTATGAAGAGATAGATTCAACAGTGAAAGGATAGGATATCATATGAATGTTTTTAAAAAGACAGATGATTTGAGTTTTAGAAAAGATGAAAGAGCTACTTAGAACATCCTCGATGGCACTGAGGATATCCAATTGCATACTAATTTGTCAGGAGAGAAAGTTTACCTTTCAGAAAGCATGCATTATACTAGATATCTTATATGTATGGCACTGTAGGATAAGCACTAGACTATGCACCATAAGGTCCGAAGTTAAAACCTACCAGCTGCACCGCGGAAAGCCTATATACGGTCGCCATGAGTCAGAACTGAGTCACCGATACTTAATAACAACAATAATCTTATATGTGTAATGTCATTTAGCCTCATCTGAAAAAATGGAGACTTACAGAAGCTAACTCAACTAGTTAAACGACTGGTATATAAGCAGGTATATTGCCAAATGCCTAAAGATAAACCTCATCATGCTAACAGATCAGACATTTTTCATATCTCCTGTACTACCACAGCTGATGAAGATGCCTTACAGAAATGGGATAAGAAAAGTCAGCTCCACACTCAGAGCATTTTTATGAGTTAATAAGCAGGTACAGAAGATGGAGCCTTAGGAAAAAACTGAGAATGGGAGAAGTAAATGATGGATTTATAGAAACAGTAAGATTAAATTATTATTTAGTAAGAGGAAAAAGTTAATTTCAGAAATTTCCTATTTGTAAAAAAACTGAAAATGAAATACTCCAAAACTGACAACTATTGTTACGTTTGGGGAGTGAAAATATGGAATTTTTTCTTTTGTCTAATCTTGCATTAAAACTTGGCTATTCCTATGTTGTAACAGTGCCCTACCATTAGGTTTTTTACACTTTTCCAACTATTGGGCACATGATGTGAAAGTACTGTCCTTGAAACACATCCATTCCTAAACAGTGATGATGTTCACTGCCCGTGAAAATGAGTGTTTACCCAAAAGTTCCTAATTGCATTTTTATACCAAGACCTTGAGTAAAATATCTAACCTCTCCCTGAAAAAGGGGGCTCTAAATTCGACATGGTAGAGTTGTTGAAGAATAAACATGACAATTCCTAGCATGTGGCTGTGATCATGTAAGCAGTGAATACGGCTGCTGCTTCTATTATACCATCATATTCACCATTATTAACTGTCAGTCAGAACCTTAAGATAGGACAATTCTACTGAGTTCCTCAAGTCAGACTCATTCTATAAAAATAATTGTTTATGTCTGTTTACGGTGAAGCTGTAGGATAAGCACTGGAGTCCTAACCATAAGGTTGGTGGTTCAAACCTACCAGCCACTCTATGGGAGAAAGATGAGGCTTTCTGCTCCCATAAGGATTTACAGCTTCAGAAACCCTATACAGGATCACTAAGAATCAGAATCAATGATAGTAGGTTTGGTTTTGTTTTGTTTTTGCAGTATCAAATACCTTGATTAGGTCAGTGAATGATCTTTGATGTAATTATTCCAACACTTCTATAAAATCATAAATACTCTCTCTGTGGTACTGGAATTCTAGGAGTAATCTAGAGTTTAAAAAAGGATTTAAAAGCTAAGCTCAAACACGAACCCATGCTGTCCAATCAAATCACCAGGAGTGACAGTATCCTCCGCCAGTCTTCAAATCAAAAATAATTTTTGCTGTGTATAAAAGTGCCACTGGCCCATGCCAATTTCCCAACCTCATCTCTTTCTAAGGCTCTTTAATCAAAAAGCTAAGAATCAAACATACAAAAGAATTCTCCTGTAAGTATAAATTTCCCTTTCACCTAATAAAAACAAATAACAATAAAACAAGCCTGAATTCTGATTTTCTTTAGCTTCTAGAGATAATTTAAATATTCAGATGGTTCAAAGATCCCATCTCAAAAGAGTTTGTAAGTAGAATATTTTGCTTCACTCTGTCAAAAATACAATATCTGGGAAGAAAAAGTTCAAACCATAAGTTATTTTAGGTTACATCCTTCAAGGTACTATACCTTGTAAAATAGATCCATCAAAATTTAAAACAACTCAAAAATAACTTACCTCAGCTTGACAAAGTGCATGAAGACCTTGTAACACTAAAGCTGCCGGAGTAGCTTGATCTGATTTAGTGCATTCATTTAACACCTGAGAAATAGCTGCCAACATGTCAGCACCGTGCTGATAGGGCCTATAAGAAATAACAGTGTACAAATAAAAATTAAAACCAAAGACCTCTCACTGCTCCCAGGTCTTCTGTCTGAAGACAAAGCATCAGTACTTTTCCTTTCCTCTCTGTCTAATAAATGTTGACCCTCAAATACTAAGAAGACATTTTTTTTTCCTTTAAAAATTACATCATGATCATACATGCTATAATCAATTACTGACTATAGATACAGAATTACTTTTAAAAACATACTTTTAATTTTATTCTCTTCAAATTGCATATCTAATTGTACAAATGGAGAAAAAACTCAAGTCTATCATAATGACTGAAAGAAATGACTTCTCATTGAGATGATCACTGATGCTCTAGCTCTTCCTGCCTAGCGATTTCTCAGAGACCATATACTGTAACAGCAGGGACTCAGGCTCAGAGGATGATGTACGGTCGTAACGATACTAATAGCAATGCTCGCCCATGTGGTTACACCTACCACAGTAATGATGAACGATGATGAAGATAATAAGCATGATAAAAACAAAAATAAGTACAGCCAAACCTGTGAAAGCTTCCTGTCAGAGAAGGAAAATTCAAATACTTTCCACTAACAAAGAGTACCAGAAAATGGTAAGACTGCATGTACCCTCTCAATGGTGGAAAACCGGCAAGACCTGATGAAACAAGGCCGTCTGTCAAGTTCAGCTCTCACCATACATAGTAAGAATGATAACCGACCGAGCACCTCTCTCACTCCAGCATACAGCGGAATTCTCTCGTTCATGCTCCTCCTCTCCCATTTCATATATGAGGAGGGACTTCAAAGAGTTCATGGAAAAAATGGAGTCAAAAGAAAAATGGAATTTTGCCACAAACTCTCTGAAGTCTCATTGTATACCTGCTTCTGTTATCATCACCAGGACCCCTAATGGTGTAATGGATTATGTGTTGGACACTAACCACAAGTCAGCAGTTCAAATCAACCAGCTACTCTGTGCAAGAAAGATGAAGCAATCTGCTCCCATAAAGATTTACCAGATGGCATACAACTACAATCTCCCCACAATACCTTTCACTTCTTAAAGAAAGGCTCAAATCTATTTCCTACACTCCTTGTTACCGCTCAATAATACAATACTTTTATCTAATTAATAAAATGCCAATTCACAAAATTACCTGAAAAAAAGAGGAGGAAAAGAGGAACGTCCCCAGCTAGATGGATTGGCACAGTGGCAGCAGAAAAGGCTCAGGTGTAGCAATGACGGTGAACTTGCCCCAGACGAGGCAGTGTTTCATTCTATTGTGCATGGGGACGCGATGAGTGGGTACCAATTCCATGGCACTAACAACACCACCACCAGATCCTATTGTTTTACTGCCACTCACACAGAAATCACTTTCCTAAAACCGGAAAAATCCAACACATCTTCAGATGACAACTAAAAGGAGCACTGAATAAATTATCAATAAACCAGTACTCTGATCTAGTCTGATATACAAGTTCTCTTGAGCCTCAGTTTAAAATATGTAAAATAAGGATGTAAACCAATAATGTGATCATCTCTAAACTGTTTTCTGTGCCAACCACCATGGTGGTAATGTGCCATGGAGTCAGTTTCAACTCACAGTGGCCCTGCATCAAGTTTCTAAGGTTGTAAATCTTTACGGGAGCAGAAAGCCTCATCTTTCTTTGGCGGAACTCCTAGTAGTTTCAAACTGCTGACCTTGAGGTTGGCAGCACAACTTGTAACCACAACGCTACCAGAACTATGCCAACTACCATAGGAGAATCTAAACTCTAAGGTCTTAGGTCAAATGTGTGTAGCTTTTGGGCTGAGGTTGCATTTGTGCTGCCAAATACAAAGGCTTAGAAAAGAGACAGACCTGCTAAGCATAGACTCCTGTGAACTCCCAGCCAAGATTATATTGAAAACAGTAATATTAAAACCTTATGGGCCAATCCATTGACTAACTTCTCAAAGTATGATTCACACTGTCATCATTGACAAAAGTGAGAATGAGATTCCCAGAAACTTTCCAATGCAATGCAGTGGCCTAATCAACATATGAAACTACAGAATTACAACTGGCTAAATGCATAACATGCTATTTCCTCCTTTAAGCATTGATACTTTATCTCAGGCCAATAAATAAATCTAGCAAGGTGAAGCTTTCATAAGTGGTATTTCACTCTTGTCACCTCCTACCAACTTATTGAGGAGCTCTGGTAGCATAGTGGTTATGAGTCGGGCTGCTTACCTCAAGGTCAGCAGTTGAAACTGCCAGCAGTTTTATGGAAAAAAGATAAGGCTTTCTGATCCTATAAAAGATTTACATCCTTGGAAACCCTCTACAGGGTTGCTATAGTCAGAATCAACTCCATGGCACATAACCACCACCACCACCACCATCCACTTATTAATCTAATATATGAGGGTAAATTTTTAAAAAGGTATTGGTACTAGGGCTCTAGTCCACACATGTTGTTGGTGTTAAGTGCCACTGAGTTGGTTCCGACTTAGAGTGACCCTGTATTGGGTTTTGAAGGAGCAGCTAATGACCCTGAAGCACTGACCTCTTGATACAAAGCAACCTTGTGGTCCAGTGCATTATCCCACAGCATCACAACAGGACTTAGCACATACATGCACAGGTTGATTCCAAACAAAATGTGTTTAAATTAAAATATGTCTCTGTGATCAGTCCACCACTCATCTGTCAGTTTGTCATACTGTGGTGGCTTGTAAGTGGTGCTGTGATTCTGAAAGCTATGCCACCGGTATTTTAAATACCAGCAGGGTCACCCATGGTAGACAGGTTTCAGATGACCTTCCAGACGAAGACAGACTAGGAAGGAGTGATGAACTACTTCCGAATATTTAGTCACTGAAAACCTTATGAATAGCAGAGAAACACTGCCATATATAGTGCTAGAAAATGAGCCTCTCAGGTTGGCAAGCACTCAAAATGCAACTGGGGAAAAGCTGCCTCCTCAAAGTACAGCAGACTGTGATGATGCGAATTGGGTAAAGCCCATGGGAGAAAAGTCCCCGGGACCTTCATGTGTTGATGGGGCACAACTCAAAAAGTAGAGAAACAGTTGTAAACATTCATTGAAAATCGGAACACAGAATGTACAAAGTATAAACTGGGAAAATTGGAAGTTGTCAAAAATGAAATGGTACACATAAACATCGATATCTTAGGCATTAGTGAAATGGACTGTATTGGCCATTTTGAATCTGACAACCACATGGGAATGACAAATTGAAGAGGAATGGTGTTGCATTCATCGTCAAAAAGAACATATCCACATAAGTCATGAGGTACAACGCTGTCTGTGATAGGATACATGCACCTACAGAGAAGCCAAGTTAATACCACTATTATTCAAATTTACGTACCAACCACTAAAGCCAGTGAGGATGAAATAGAAGAATTCTACCAACTTCTTCAATCTGAAATGGATCAAACATTCAATCAAGATGTATTGATCATTACTGGTGAATGGATTGCAAAGATTGGGAGCAAAGAGGAAGTATCAGTAGTTGGAAAATATGGCCTTGGTGATAGAAATGATGCTGGGGAATGCATGATGACTATACATATGGACCTCACCAGATGGAGGGTATATAGAAATCAAATTGACTACATCTGTGGAAAGAGAAGATGGGAAAGCTCCATATCATCAGTGAAAACAAGGCCAGGGGAAGACTGTGGAACAGACCATCAATTACTCAAATGCAAATTCAAACTGAAGCTGAAGAAAATGAAAACAAGTTCATGAGAGCCAAAATGTGACCTTGAATATATACCACCTGAATTTAGAGATCATCTGAAGAATAGATTTGACGCATTAAACACTAAAGACTGAAGACCAAGACGAGTTGTAGGATGACATCAAGAACATCATACATAAAGAAAGCAAAAAGTCATTCAGAAGACAAGAAAGAAGGAAAAGGTCAAAATGGATGTCAGAAGAGACACTGAAACTTGCTCCCCAGCGTAGAGATGCAAAAGCAAATGGAAGAAATAAGGAGGTACAAGATCCGAACAGAAAATTTCAAAGATCAGCACGAGAAGATAAAGCCAAATATTACAACAACATGTGCAAAGATCTGGAATCAGAAAATCAAAAAGGAAGAACACACTCAGCATTTCTCAAGTTGGGGGACTGAAGGAAAAATTCAAGCCTCAACTTTCGTTATTGAAAGATTCTCTGGGCAAATTATTGAATGATGCAGAAAGCATCAAGAGAAGATGGAAGGAATACAC
>NW_006408583.1:5343084-5367382 GCF_000296735.1 Chrysochloris asiatica
TTGGTAAGGTGGAGGGTCAGAGAAAAAGAGGAAGACCCCCAATGAGATGGAATGGCCACGTGTCAGCATCAATGGAATCAAGTGTGGAAACAGTAGTGAGGTTTGCCCAGGATCAGGCAAGTGTTTCGTTCTGCTGTGCATAAGGTCTCTATGGGTCGGTACCTACTCGATGGCACCTAACAACAACAACAACTGTGATAAGTAATACACATCTTAATCCTTTGTTGTTAAGTGCCATTGAGCTAGTTCCAACTCATAGTGACCCTGTGTAGGGTATCAGAGGAGCAGCTGATGGTTTTGAACTACTAAACTTGTGGCTAGCCATCTTGTGAGGATGCCTTTTAAGAAAAAGAAAGAAAATGATCCAATTAAGACAGTGACTTCCAAGAGGATCTGCTGGGTCACTTAAATTTTAGGCCGAAGCGACAGCTCAAGATTATGGAGACTGTTTTTTAGGAATCTAAGAGGATATTCTTGAGTTTTCCAACGGATACAGGATGATAATAAGGAGGAGGTACTAAGAAAATTGAAAACTACATTGATGAACGTCAAGAGAGCTATGCTGAGAAATTTTTGTCCATTACAATATAACTCTGGTAGCGTGGTGGTTACGAATTGGGCTGCGAACCTTAAGGTCAGTGGTTCGAAACTACCAGCCGCTCCGCGGGAGAAAGATGAGGCTTTCTAATCCCGTAAGGATTTACACCCTCGGAAACCCTGTACAGGGTCACTATGGGTTGGAACCGACTCGACAGCACTTAACAACAACAACAACAACAATATAACTGCTCATTCTTTGAGGGCAGCAAAGTCTAGCCTAAGAGAATTTTGTTGAAAAACTTATTCCATTCACCATACAGCCCTGATCTTACCACTTTAGATTTGTTTTTATTCTAAAGCTCAAAGAACATTTAAAAGGAGCATGATGTGAGGCCTCTGAGAATGCCAATACAGTCGTTTTGACATGGTGTAAACTGAAGACTTCTAAATGCTTCAGGAAAGGGTGGTTTTGCTAGGTGCCATCCAGTTGGTTCACACTCATAGCGACCTTAAGTGGAAGAGAATGAAACACGGCCTGATAATGCATCAGCCTCATAATTGTTGTTACACTTCAGTTCACTGCTGCTGCCACTGTGCCAATGCATGTTGTTAGGAGTCTTCCTTTTTTTCATTTACTCTACACTGTACCACCTATGATTTCCTTCTTCAGGGACTGATCCCTTCTGAGAACATGTCCTAAGTTTGCGAGACCAAGTGACGCCATCCTGGCTTCTAAGGAGCATTCTAGCTGTACGTCTTCCAAAATAGATTTGTTTGTTCTTCTGGAAGTCCACAGTACTTTGAATATTCTTCTCCAAAACCATTATTAAAATAAAATAATTATTCTATGGTCTTCCATATTCATTATCCAATTTTGACATGCATGTTGCTGAAGGAGAATATCGAAAGTGCCATGGGCTGCCAAAAGCACCAACTGATCCGTGTTGGAAGAACTGCGACCAGAGTGCTCCTTGGAGGCCAAGATGGCCGAACTTCATCTCTCATACTTCGGACATATTGTCAGGAAGGAGCAGTCACTGGCAACGGGTATCATGTTTGGTAAGGTGGAGGGTCAAAGAAAAAAAAGGAAGACCCCCAATGAGACGGACTGGCCAAGTGGCAGCATCGATGGACTCAAGCGTGGTAACTATAGTGAGGTTGGCCCAGGATCGGGCAGTGTTTCGTTTTTTTGCTGTGAAGTAGATTCCTTGCTCCTCCCTCCTCTATCCTTTTACTTTAAATATTGTCCTAAATGTGTAACACAGTATAAAGAATTTATAAGGATTTGTAAAGACGTTTCGTTCATTTTTTTAAAAAGTGCCTGTAACAGTGTTGGGTAAAGCCTCCCTGCCCCACATCCACATGTCTCCTTCACTGTGTCCCTGACTCCTCTCTAGGCAACAGCTAAGATGTCCTCCTTCTGAAAAGTCCAGTCTATATCTTGGAAATCAATGGCCTTCCCTGGAAAAAAAAAGCTAAACTGAATAGAGAGAAATACTGTTAATTGATGGTAAATGTTGGGGATTACAATCATTGTAATGAAACAAAGTATATGATTTGTTGAATGTAAAACTGATGATCTGTCCTGTAAACTTTCACTCAATTCACAATAAAAACTTAAAAAAAAAAACAAAAAACATTCAGTATCCCCTGTTCTGTGCTAACAACTGCCTTTTAGTCTAAGTACAGGTTTCTCATGAGCACATTTAAGTGTTCTGGAATACCCACTCTTTGAAACATTTTCCATAGTTTGTCATAATCCATACAATCGAAAGTCTTTGCATAGACAGTAAAATAAAAGTAAACATCTTTCTGGTATTCTCTGCTTTCAGCCAAGATCCAGCTGAGGTCAGCAACGATACCCCTCATTCCACATTCTCTTCTGAATCCGGCTTGAATGTTTGTCAGCTCCCTCACAATGTACCATAGGCAGCAGTTTTTTAAATTATCTTTAGCAAAATTTAACTTGTGTGTTACATTAATTACATTGTTTGATGATTTCCGATTTCCAGCTGTACTTCTTCCAAAACAGATTTGTTTGTATCCTATGCCAGTCTCTATCCACCATATCTCAAAAGATAGTAACCATTCCTTAAGACTATCTCTCCTAGCTTCACACTGGCAGTACAATAATTAATGCAAAGTAGTGTCATCACAATATACATTCCCAAGAGTTAAGTATATCTTACCTTTGCTTACATATATCTCTGATGGATGCTGCTTTTGCAATCAGTTTCTCCCACTGGATCTCCTTGCCCACAGACAGAGAAGGCACATCGGACATAGCCATGAACCTCTGTAGTTCAGGATACACACGATCCTAAGAAGGTAAATTCACAGCATTTTCACCTCCAAGTCCCACACTTTACAAGTTATAATGTATTTCTTCCAATCAACAGAGAAGAATACTGTAATGATTGCTGGAGATTCATTTTATAAAACAAGAAGAGAGTAAATCTCAATCTAATTATAAGGGCTATAATCAAATATAACTATATTTCTATAACTTATTCACACAAATGGAAAGATAAATTTCAGAAATAAGGAAAACAGGTTATTTATGTTCTCATACTTTCTGAGGGTCAGTCAAGCTTTCTGGCATTACACTGAAAAAGCATCACAAGTGAATCAAAATCTCTGAATGCAAACACTGATGGCACAAACTTACTAATACCATTTTGTCAAAGCACTTTTACACTCGAGGACAAAATCATTGGTCCTAATGAAACCAACATTTTTCATGCTTACACAAGAATATATCTGAGCTCACCTGCTTTTCCCACAATGATGTCAACAAGCGCAAAGTAACAGCTCTTAGTTGTGGAGTGGTTCCAAGCAGTTGGATGATTCGTAGAATTTGACCTATGCACACCTAGAATATATTACACAATCATTCGTTTTGCAAATAAAAACATGGACAAACCACAGGTTAGCAAAAGCCTTTTTAACCATTATTATACCTACAGACAGAAATGGAAGCCTAGTGCTTCTGATGTCCGGATTGGGGAGCGGTTTGGGGAAGAAGGCTGATAGCAACTCAGAGGTTATAAGGACCTAATTTGATACAACAGCCAAAGGAAAATTTTGGTATTAAGTCATTTGAAAATATTCCAAGATATATAGTATAACAAATCCTTTTGCCTCTAGACATTGTTGTTGTTCTAAAGTGCCATCAAACTGGTTCTATTAGTGACCCTGTATATGGTTTCCAAGGAGCAGCTGGTGGGTTTGAACCACTAACCGTGCATTTAGTAGATAAGAGCTTATCCTACAAAGGCACACAAAGACTATCTTTTATGCATTGTTGCTAAATTTCGCCAAATCGGTTCCGACTCAAAGCAACTCTGTATAAGGTGATGGTGGTGGTGGCTATGTGCTGTGGAGTTGGTTCCGTCTGATAATGACCCTGTACAGGGTTTCCGAGGCTGTAAATCTTTATGGGAGCAGAAAGCCTCATCTTTCTCCCGCGGAACAGCTGGTAGTTTTGAACTACTGACCTTGAGGTTTGCAGCCCAATTCATAACCACTAAACTAGCTTTTTAATCTTTACAGGATTAGAAAGTTTCATCTTTCTCCTGTGGAGCAGCTGGAGGGCTTGAACCATTTACCTTGTGGTTCCCAGTCCAGTGCTTAATTGTGGCCCAACAAAAAAAGCTACAGTCACTACAGAATTAAGGGTGCCAAATTTCATATATCAGAATTCAAATATTATTCATGTCATAGTGTTTTTTTTCCCCCTCCAATAAACTGGTTAGTATACGAACCTTGTGCACACCAAGAGTAGGTAATGTATACAGGATATCATTGTATAAAACAGGATCCAGTGGTCTTCCTAGTTTGAACATCAAAACTGGAATTAGATTTGGAACCTAAAATGAATTTTAAAACATATTAATTATGCATTGATCTAAGAAAAATCAAACTACAAACCAATCTTTGTTGCTTTTTCTTTAAAAGAACAGTATCACTATGCATGAATTAAAAGATATAGAGACTCAAAAGAGGGAATAAATCCTTACAGCAAGAATTATCCCCACCCCCTCCACACACAGAGTAGACAGGGATGGGCAACTTGGACATTGGCTACCCAAAATGGGGGGTGGGGGACGCTACAAAGGCAAGAAGCGACTGGCTTACAAGCTTTCAAGAGGGAACCTAGATCCAGAGGGCCTGGAGGAAGGTAGAATCTCCAGTGAATAGTATCCAATCTGTCTAGGTGGAGCTGATGCAATGAAATGCAGATGGGTCTCTTGTGATACAACAGTAAATAATTGTTATCAGGACTGATTGTGAGGGTTGGAAATGTAAAGGTAGATGTTTTATAGCAAGGAGGGGAGTGATTAAGTTTTCAGTCTAGGAGCGGAGGTCCCTAGGACCATCAAGGGAGAAGAGCAGAGAGCAGGAACCTGCCCAGAGAAGCAGTGATGCCTGAAATGGAGGCAGAGATGATGATGTGGAGAGATGGAGCAGCTGGAGACTTTAGATCCAGAGAGGGAAAGCAACTGTGTGCTGAAGACCTGGGGGGTACGGGGGCAGGAGGGCAGGATTGCAGGGTATACCCTTTGGTTGGTTGATGATGCATGGAGGGGATTGTAACCATGGCAATGGGATGATATACGATAGAAAGAATGTAAAAAAAAAGATATAGAGACGGTCAAGGTTTATAAATACTAAGAGTATAGTTCTTTTTATTTGTTCTTAAGTGCCGTTGACTCACTTCTGACTTATAGCAACAGAGGAGTGGCTGGTGGGTTTGAAGCACTAGCCTTCACTTAGCAGTCCAGTGTTTTACGTACAGTGCCACAGCTCCAGATCCTAGCACAACACAATAAACACTGCCCTGTCCTGTTCCTTTACCTCAATTGCTTTTACACTTCAGTCCACTACTGCTGCCACTATGCCAATCCATCTCTTTGGGGTCTTCCTCTTTTACACTGACCCTCCACTTTTACAAGTATGATGCCTTGATAACATGTGTTAAGTATGACTTCTACAGTGTACTCTGGATGTACTTCTTCAAACACAGATTTGTTTGTTCTTTCTGGCAGTCCATGGTAATTTCAATATTCTTCTCCAACACCATAACTCAAATGCATCAATTTTATTTACATTCTTCCTTAATCATTGTCAAACTTTCACATGCCTATGAGGCTACTGAAAATATCATCGCATAGGTAAGGCCCACCTTAGTCTTAAAACTGAACACTTTAAAGAGGTTTTGTACAAAAGATTTACCTAATGTAATACATCGTTTGGTTTCTTGACTGCTGCTTCCATGAGTGTTGATTGTAGATCCAAGAAAATTAAGTCTTAAACAACTTCAATCTTTTCTCCATTTATCATGATGTTATTTATTTTCTAGTTGTGAGGATTTTTGTTTTCTTTACATTTTGGTGTAATCCATACGGAAGGCTGAGGTCTTTGATTTTCATCAGTATTTTAAGTCCTCTTCACTTTAAGCAAGAAAGGTTGCATCATCTGCATTTCACAAGTTGTTAGTGAGTCTTCCTCCAATCCTGATGACACATTCTTCTTAAAATAATCCAGCAACTCAGATTATTTACTCAGCATACAGACTTAATAAGTATGGTGAAAGGATGGAACCTTGGCCCACACATTTCCTGATTATAAACCACTCTTTATCTCCTTGTTCTATTATAACAATTGCCTCTTGGTCTATGTATAGGTTCCTCATTAAATGTCTATGTATGTTGTTGTTAAGTGCCGTCGAGTCGGTTCCGACCCATAGCGACCCTGTACAGGGTTTCCGAGGGTGTAAATCTTTACGGGAGTAGAAAGCCTGATCTTTCTCCCGCGGACCAGCTAGTAGTTTCGAACCGCTGACCTTAAGGTTCGCAGCCCGATTCGTAACCACTACGCTACCAGAGCTGGTTCCACAATTAAGTGCTCTGGAATATTGAGTCTTCATAATATTATTCATAGCTTGTTATGATTCACACAATAGAAGCCTTTGCATAGTCAATAAACATCTTTCTGGTATTGTCTGCTCTCAGTTAAGATCTATCCGTTGTCAGCAACGATATCCCTCTTTCTCTCTGAATCTCGCTTGATTTTCTCATGTACCCCATCAAAGCAGCCATCTTGTAATTATTTTCAGCAAAGTTTTACTTCCATGAGATAGTAATGATATTGTTCAATGATTTCTGCATTCTGCAGAGCAATCTCTCTTTGGAATGGACACAAATATGGATCTCTTCCAATCAGTTGACCAGGTAGCTGTCTTCCAAATTTCTTTGTATAGATGAATAAATGCCTCCAGTGCTGCATTAGTTTGTTGAAAGATTTCAATTTGTATCCTGTCAATTCCTGGAACCTTGCTTTTTGCCAATGTCTTCAGTACCATAGGTACTTGATGATATGGTACCCTTGAAATGGTTGAACTTTCCTTTTTTTAAAGTTTTTATTGTGAATTGAGTGATAGTTTACATGGGAGAACATCAGCTTTACATTCATCCTATCGTATTTTGTTTCAAAGCAATGATTACAATCCCCTCCATGCATCATCATTCAACAGCATTTGCTTCTATTCCCTCTGGGTTGTTTTTGTTTCTTGGTGTTTTGGATAAACACCAAAGCACTCAGGAACATATAACCATTCAAACAACCTAAGGGTATACCCCTCAAGCCTGCCCCCTGGCCATCAGCACACAACCCCTCTCCCTAGAGTCCCCAGCCACTCCATCTCTCCACATCTTTCTCTCTGCCTCCATCTCTGGCTTCACTGCTTCTCTAGATAGGGTCCCACACTCCACTCTTCTCCCTTAATGGTCCCAGGGTGCTCCGCTCCTAGACTGCAAGATCAACCACTCCCCTCCTTTTGTTACAAAACGTCTACCTTTACATTTTTTGCTTGTTTTTAAAGTTATTATTGTGAGGTTTACATGGGAGAATATCAGCTTTACACTCATCCTATCATATTTTGTTTCATTGCGATGATTACAATCCCCTCCATACATTATCATATAACCCCAAAGGGTACACCACACAGGCCCGCCACCACCCCCCACCCTCCCGGCCACCAGCACACAGCCCTTCTCCCTCCCTGAGTCCAGTGTCTCCAGCTGCTTTATATATCCTCATCATTTTCTCTGTCTCCATCCCTGGTATCACTGCCTCTCTGGGTAGGGTCCCGCTCTCCATTCTTCTAACTTGATGGTCCCAGGGACATCCACTCCTGGGCTGCAAAATCAATCACTCGCCTCCCTTTGTCAAAAAACATCTACCTCTACTATATTTCCTAGCTTCACAGTCAGACCTGATGGCAATTATTCACTATTGTACAACAAGAGTCTTATCCCTATTTCCTTTCACCAGCCCAGTCCCAACGAATTGGAAATCATTCAGTGGTGATTCTGCCTTCCCCCAGCCCCGTTTGGAACTAGGCTCCATCTTGAAAGCCAGTCACTTACCTTTATAGGCCCCTCCATTTTGGGTAGACAATGTCTATGTTGCCCATCCCTGTCAACCCTGTGTACCGAGGGGGTGGGAGTGATCCTCGCTATAAAGATTTGTTCCCTTTTTTGAGCTACTACATCCATAAGTGTAGGCAAAGTTCATCAAATTGTAGCAGGTTACTCTTTTTTTTTTTTCCCTCTTCATTCTTCTTCTAGTCGAGTTCTGATCATCCAGCCATCGAAGCCAGGTCAAGTGGGTACTATCTGCAAGTATGGGTATTCTTGTGCATCTCTCCTCACTTCATATCAGCTGGACGATTCACTCTCTGCTCTAGTCCTCTGTGGCCATGTCACTGCCTCTGGGTCCAGGAGTCCCCAGGTCTTGCTGTACTGCTGGCCATCCAGGTCTCCACTCAGATTCACGGGGATCTATTGAACATGGTCGGGTTTAGCTCACAACTTCATTGCTGTTTTTTCTCCATTTTCCCTTATAGATGACCAACATGGTCACCAGCCAGACCACATGCCTGCTTGCATATTCCCTTTGAGTCTCAGTCTTGGAAGGGGGTTTGCTCTGAGGGGTCCTGACCACTTGCCTTGATGGCTCCCGGGTGAACAGCTTACTTGTTCTTCTAGTAATCAATCAGACTGCCGTTATTGTTTCAGATTTTTACTGCCAGTCTTTCTTTCACTAAGTATCTTCTGTTCTTCTAGCTGCTCCAGACTGGTCTACTCGTCCTGTCCAGTGGAAATTTCCTACCTCAGTCAGTTCTGGATGGGGTTCTGGATTCCACCTATGGGCTAGGCAAAGAAGGCACAAGAAGGAAAAAGGAGGAAAAAGTCTGTAGAATCCCCCGCACCTCCTTTTGCAAATGTCACTGCACCGTTTTTTAGCACTGGTTGCCAGTGCTGGTCTGGCTGTAGCCCCGCCCTCTGAACTATACCCAGGTGGGGTGGCTACAGAGGGCATCTGGTTTCCAGAGATTCCTAATTCGCAGTATTTTCCTTTATATTGTGATTTTTTTTTCACTTGCAAGTGAGGGAAACTGACATCTTGGACCTTATGGTAGATCCTGAGCTCTGGTGTTGTTCTGTGACTACAGCTTCTGTGGGTTTTCAATCCCTTCCCTATGGAGCCTTTCCTACTGGCTGTCTCTGCTGCCACCCAATCTGGAAGACCTACCTTTACATTTGCAACACTGGACAATCAGTCCTGGTAGCAATTATTCCCTATTGAACCACAAGAATCTTATCCCATCTCCTTTCACCAGCTCTGTCCAGACAGGTTGGAAGCCATTCAGTGGCGACTCTACCTTCCCCTGTATCCTCTGAAACTAGGCTACCTCGTGAAAGCTTGTAAGCCAGTCACTTCGTGCCTTTGGAGCCTCCCATTTTGGATAGCCAATGTATAAGTTGCCCATTCCTTTCAACCCTGTGTACTGAGGGGGTGGGAATGATCCTCACTGTAAAGATTTGTTCCTTCTTTTGAGCTACTACATCCATAAGTATAGGTCAAGTTGACCATTTCCTTTTGGTATAGATACTGACTGTGTATTCCCCACCCCCTTTCCATCTTCTTTTGATGCTTTCTGAAGCGTTCAATATTTTCCCCCTAGAATCCTTCAATATTGAAAGTCAAATCTTGAATTTTTTCTTCAGTTCCTTCAACTTGAGGACTGCTGAGTGTGCTCTTCCCTTAGGTTTTCTAATTTCAGGTCTTTTCATTATAATAATCTACTTTGTCTTCTCAAGATGCCCTTGAAATATTTTGTTTAGCAATTTTATTTTCTCATTGTTTCCATTCACTTTAGCATCTTTAAGTTGGAAAGCAAGTTTCAGAGTGTCTACTGACATCCATTTTGGCCTTCTCTTTCTTTCCTATCTTTTTAATGACCTTTTGCTTTCTTCCCATATGACAATGATATCACCCCATAACTCTTTGGTCTTTGGTCTTTAGTGTCTAATGCATCAAATTTGTTCTTGAGATGGTCTCTAAATTCAGGTGACATATATTTAAGGTCACCTCTTAGCTCCTGTGTACTGGTTTTAATTTTCTTCAGCTTTAGCCTGAAGCTACATAGGAGTAACTAGGAGTCTATTCCACTGTACGGCACTGACCTTGCTTTGGCTATGATAGGGACCTTTTCTACCAATGTAGTCAATTTGATTTGTGTATTCCATCTGATGACGTCCATGTGTATAGTTCCCTTTTATGTTGATTAAAAAATGAAGTCACTGGTCTTGCAAAATTCTACCATTCAATCTCCACCATTATTTCCATCACCAAGGTCATGTTTTCCAATTACTGATCCTTCCTCTTTTTCTCCAACCTTTGCATTTCAATTGCCAGTAATTATCAATATATATTGATTATATGTTTGATCAATCTCAAACTGAAGAAGTTGGTAGAATTCTTTCATTTCAACATTACTGACTTTAGTAGTTGGTACAGAAATTTAAATAATGGTGGTATTAACTAGTCTTCTTTTAGGCGTATCACAGACAGTGTTGTACGTCAAGATAGACCTTGAAATGTTCTTCTGATGATGAATGTGATGCCATTCCTCTTGAATCTGTCACTTATGGCATAGTCAGCATGTGACTATCAGATTCAAAATGGCCAATACTGCTCCACTGCCAATCTTTATGTGCCTTTCAGTTTATTTTTGACAACTTCCAATTTCCCTAGATTCATACCTTATACATTCCATTTTCTGATTATTAATGCATGTTTACAGCTGTTTCTCATTGTGAGTTGTACCCCATCAGCAAAGGAAGGTCCCAAAAGCTTTACTTCATTCATGTCATCTTGGTTGACTTTGAGAAGATAGTTCTTCCCCACATGACCAAATGACCCAGCAAATCCAACCCTAGTGTTGTTGGTGTTGTCAAGTGCAATCGTCGAGTCAGTTTCGACCCATAGCAACCCTATATAGGGTTTCTGAAGAGTGACTGGTGAACTTGTAATTCAAACCACTGACCTTGTAATTCAAACCAATCTTGCAGTCCAGCACATTAGCCCACAGAGCCAACCTAGTGTGTATACCTATATACTTAGTGTATCAACTCTAGTGTATATACCCCCAAATAAATAAAAACATATGATTATATAAAAACTTATACATGAATTTTCATAAGAGCATTATTCACAATAGCAAACAATTAGAAACAATCCCAATGTTTTTAAAATATAATGGTATATTACTCGGTCATACAAAGGAATGTATAACTGATAACATGCTATAAGCATGGATGAGCCTTGAAACCATTGTGCTAACTGAAAGGAACCAGCCACAAAAGACCATACATTAGATGAACTCCACTTATATAAAATACAGACGAGGCAATCCTATAGCAACAGAAATTAGATTCCTGGTTTCCAATGGCTAGGGTCCCTGTTTCAGTTCCTCCTATACTGGGGGGTATTGACTGAGAAAAATGGGAAGTAACTTCTGATGAGCCTAAGTTTTAGTTTTGAGGTAGTAAAATTGGTCTAAAATTGATTGTAGTTATGATTGCACAACTCTATGAAAATACTAAAAGTCACTAAACAGTATATTTTTAAAGGATAAACTGTATCTCAATCACATCTCAAAGCAGATTGCTTTAAAAAATTTCAATTCAAAATAATTTAGTGAAAACCTACTATGAGAAAGGCACAGTATTTGATGGCACCAAATGCTGTGCCATAAAATTTTATTTGCAATGTACTACCATGGGCTGCCAAAAGAACCAACAGATCCATGTTGGAAGAAGTGCAGCCAGAGCGCTCCTTGGAGGCCAGGATGGCCAAACTTCATCTCTCATACTTTGGATACATTGTCAGGAGGGACCAGTCGCTGGAGAAGGGTATCATGTTTGGTAAGGTGGAAGGTCAGAGAAAAAGAGGAAGCCCCCCAACGAGAAGGATTAGCCAAGTGGCAACATCAATGGACTCAAGCGAGGCAACAGTAGTGAGGTTGGCCCAGGATCGGGCAGTGTTTCGTTCTGCTGTGCATAAGGTCGCTATGAGTTCATGCTGACTCGATGGCACCTAACAAAAACAACAACAACTATCACAGATTCATTATCTATTACTTGTTAAATTTCCACTAACTCTGCTAATTTTAGAACACCTGCTCCATCTAAACTTGTAAGACATTTATTTGAATTCATTTAAAAAAAAAAAAAAATCCTCTTACCCCCACCACCAAAACATGATAGTTAACCATTAACGTATTAATGAGCCTGCCCATAATGCATTATTGCAGCATTTGGAGTCATGCACATAATTACTGCAGTCTCACAGCCAAAATTTACGATGTTTTTAACAAGTGCTGGAGTTCTATTAAAAGTTCCATCCCCCTCACACTGCACAAATGAAGGAAGACAAATTTTTGAATTGGCTTCTTATTTCCCATTTTAATTAAAAACAAAAGGTTATCTTAGATTGCCTTCCACAGGTTTCAATGAATTTTTCTTTGTGGGAATGATTTCTACCAAGACACTTGGACAGATACTTAGTTCCAGGAAGGGCAATCAGTAAACATAGTGGCCTTTTACAGAATACTATATTTAGGCAAGTGACTTTCAAACAGATGTTTTAATTATATTGTCAGGAGACAAAAGACTCTATGCCTCAGAGTACAGATCTTTTATTAGCCTAGGTCTTAAGGAAATATGTAAGGGTATTTATTTTTCTGTGACAAATTCAGAATCAAGAAAAGTACAAAACCTTTACAGTAAATAATCTTACACCAAATACAATTCTTGAGACTATTAATGTGGTAGTTAAATGCCATGGAATCTGTTCCGACTCACAGCAACCCTGTACAGGGTTTCCGAGGCTATAAATCTTTACAGGAACAGAAAGCCTCATTTTTCTCCCATGGAATGGCTGGTAGTTAAGAACTGCTGACCCTGAAATT
Organism: Chrysochloris asiatica; assembly: GCF_000296735.1. Taxonomy (NCBI): domain Eukaryota; kingdom Metazoa; phylum Chordata; class Mammalia; order Afrosoricida; family Chrysochloridae; genus Chrysochloris; species Chrysochloris asiatica. The sequence continues at coordinate 5,355,947 of NW_006408583.1, forward strand.
AGTAGCCCAACTTGTAACACTACACTACAATCTAAATTAAATCCTCAATTGAATGGGGGAAACTTAGTAAGGACATTTCATTAGGAAAACTCCACTTCATAATTCATGTGATGCTCTCCACATAGCGTTCAGGCTGTAACGAGAATGACTGCTCCGATTCTAATTGAAATTTAACATAAAATGATAAGTTCCCTACAGCTCACTATTACAAGACCTTCTGGTTTCAAGGTTTCGTTTTTCTCCTTCAGAATTCAAGTACTTCATAAACAAAATTATTTAGAAGCAAGGGACTGGTTTATAAGAGTCCAAAGAGCCCTTGTCAAGTTCATGCAGTCACACAATTTTACAGATGATGAAACTGAAGCCCAAAGGAACTACAAAGGTGGCTGATGATAGAATGAAGTTGGATTCCATGTGTCAGGTCGCCACTTCATCCCACCTCTGCAGAGTGAACACAAATGAAGACTTCAGGCTACCAATACCAAGAATAAAGAGTTATCATGAAAGTTGTTTCCCTATAAATCAACAAACACACACACACAAAAAAAAACAAAACAGGAAAAAATAAGCCAGAGAGATACAAACTATATAGTCAAGCAAAGAAAGAGCACAATATAAATGTTCAACTACATAGTCCATGAGAAACATGCAAGTTGACAACATTTATAAAGACGCACAGAAAACAACAACAATCTTTCACATGGTTTTATAATGAACACTGTGAATACTGCTACCTACTTATAAATTATGTGAAACAAAAATGGGACTATGTTATAATTCATCTTAATTATATCAGATCAGAATACATAATTAATGTTTATTATTATTATTCTTTTTAAAAGAATATTAAATAACTAAACAAAATTATTCTAAGTAGAAAATAATCAAGATCCCCATGAAAAGGAATAAATCAAGATATGATCATTTAATGGCAATGAAAGGCACAAATTCAAAGCAGTATCTGGTTTTCCTTAATGTTTTAAAATTCTTTACTGAACTATAAGATGTAGTTCAGTATAGCTTTCCTGGTTCCTATTTTACTCAGATCCTAAGATTAAATAAATGCTGTGCCATCTTTGCATGACTTTGTTCTGTGAAAGAAAGGAACTGTATAGTCTCTATGCATAACTGCATCTGCCATTCAAAAAGTCAGTGGAAAGATAACAGTATGTGTTAAGTAAGTGAAAAAAAAAATAAAGCTTGAATTTTTTTATATAAAAAAGACCTAAACTGATTAAAAGATACATTGAAAAAGAAGCATAAATGCAATATTTAATATTGTACCATTAAAAGAGATTTAAAAAATTATTTATTCTATAAAAAAGGACATAATGTACTACTGTGCTCTGAAGAACTAGCTAATTCCAACTTCCTCAATAAACTGACATTTCGACTCCTGATATCTTCTTATTTTTAAAGTAACACATTGGAAAGCAGTCCATTATGGAAATGCTAAAAAGCTAATGATTTCTTTTACTCTTACGGGATCAACAGGCATGTAGCAACATCAAAAGAAAGGTAAATATAATATTATTTTATTCCTTTGAGATTCAAAAGTATTTATATCCTAACATTATAAATATATTTTCTAGGGTCTTGAACATTAACCTTTAAGAACCAAATAAGGTCAAGGAAAACAATGTATTTAGAATAACTGCCTACCACGTAATTTTCTCACTATGGTGATATATTACTCTAGCCTTATTAAAGTTCAGCTTAAGCATTTACTAATAATAGCAGCTAATATTTATCGAATATTTAATATAAATATTCTGCTAAGTACTGTATAGCAAATCATGATTATCAGCATGTTTCAAATGATGAAACTAAACCTCAGAGAGACCAAATAATTTGCCCAAGGTAACTGAGCTACTTAGTACATGGTCAAGTGAAGACTAATCAAGCAAGCTAACTTCAAAGGTTATACATGTATCCTTTTCAGCAGGCCAAAAGCAGGGATGACATCTTATTCACCTTTGTACCTAATTCTTCTTGTTGTTATTAAGTGCTGTCAAGTCAGTTCCAACTCATAGCAACTCTGCATAGGATTTCCAAAGAGGGACTGGTGAGTTTGAACTGCTGAACATGCAGTTCAAACTGACCTTTTGGTAGAGTGCTTTATCCTACGGCATCAAACATAGTACCCCACCATAAGCAAATGCTTTTAGGATCAATCAATGATTTTCTTATATGTTCCCATTCAGCACAATGGGTCCTGTAGTCTTCTGTTTTGTCAATGATGCTGCTATTATAGTCTGTAAATAAACAGTAAAGAATACCACTTGGGAAAAAAAAAAAGAAAAAAAAACTTGAAGCAAGTCTCTCACCAAATTAACTTGAAACCAGAAAGATTTATCTTTTGGGCAAAGGTTACTAGAATGTCAAAAGCTTGGGCATCATCAGAATTTGAGGTAAACTGAATAAAAGGAACTATAAAAATCAAACAAAATAACAATAATACATACACATCATTCAGCAATTATTACAGAACAGGTATTGTATGCTGAATTCTCTCACTTAACCCACACAATGGTTTCATGAGGTCTTCATTTTAGAGATGAGAAAACACAGTTATAACAAAATCTATAAAATATTTTACAATATTTTAAAGAAATAAAACAAAAAAGCTGCATTAAAGATGAGGTTTATGCAACTTTTTAAAAATAATCAACATTTATTGAGTGATTACGAGGCTTTCTATTCCCATAAAGATTTACAGCCTTGGAAACCCTGTACAGGGTCGCTATGAGTCAGAACTGCATGCCACATAACCACCACCATATAGTATATTATACCAGGTTATACAATGCTAAGTTGTTTGAAACACAAGAAAATATTCAAGCCTCCAGCTGCAATATATAAGAATTCTATAAACAAAATATTTTTTAAAAACATGGGCAGCAACAAAAGAAACTGGATAAGCAGAACATAGGAAACTAACAAGAGAAGCAGTAACACTAGAGATAGAGGCAGAGGTGAAGGCATCGAGAGAGAGAGCAGCTGAGGACTCTAGACTCATGGAAAGAGAAAGGCTGTATGCTGGTGGGTAAGAGGCTGGCTTGCAAAATGTGGCCTTTGGTTGTTTAAATGATTATATATTCCTACATGTTTTTGTGTACATCAATAAAAATTTTAAAAAACAGGGAATAGAGTCAAATACTGTTAACCAATAGTGCATAGAGGAGAGCATGGAGGAGATTGTAATCATTGCAATAAAACAAAATATGACAGGTTGAGTGCAAAACCGATGTTCTGCCATGTAAACTAGCACTCAACTCACAGAAAAAGCTTTTTAAAAAGAAAGAAAGAAACTGGAAGGGATCCACAGAGTCACTGTACCCAAAACAATTTTGACTGGTAGGCATTCAACTATTTCAGGAGGTAGTATATGATCAAGAACCAATGGCATTGAAGGAAGAAGTCCAAAATGCATTGAAGACATTGACAAAACACAAAGTTCCAGAAATTATAAAATCCCAATTGAGATTTTTCAACAAATGAATGTTAATCTTCTATGCCAAGGAATATGGAAGACAGCTACTTGGTCAGTTGAAGGTAAGAGATTCATAACTATGCCTGGTACAAAGTAAGGTGACTCAAGAGAATGCAGCAATGATCAAACAATACTAATGTATCACATGCAAGTAAAATGTTGCTGAAGATCATTCAAAATCAGTTGTAAAAGTATAAAATTTGATCTTAATTCAGAAGATAATGTAGAATGAGGGATGTCAGATTGTTCTTGACTGAAAGCAGAGACTACCAGAAAGATGTTTACTTGTGTTTTATTGATTATGCAAAGGCATTTGACTGTGCAGAAATATAACAAATTGTAGATAGCATTGTGAAGAAGTGAAATTCCAGAGCACTTACTTGTACTTATAAGGAATCTGCACATAAACCAAGAGACAAGAAGTCAAATAGAACAAGGGAAGACTGCATGGTTTAAAATAAGGAAAGGTGCACATAAGGGCTGTATCATTCACCACACTTAATTCAATCTGTATGCTGAATAAGTAATACAAGAAGTCACAGTTTATGTAGAAGAATGTAGCATTAGGATTCGAGGAAGACTTATTAACAACCTGCAATATGTAGATGATACAACATTACTTGCTGACAGTGAAGATAACTTGAAGAACTTACTTATGGAGATCAAAGACAAGACTTCAACATGGATAAATTGTCAAGGATTTCATTTTACTTGGATCCACCACCAGTGCCCATGGAAGCAAGAGTCAAGAAATCAAATGCCGCAATGCACTGAGAAAATCTACCTCTAAAGTGTTAAAAAGTAAAAATGATAACTTCAGGACTAATGTGCATCTGACCCAAGCCTTGGAATTTTCAATCACCTCATAAGCATGCAAAAGCTGGACAATGAATAAGGAATATGAAAGACAAATTGATGGCTTTGAATTATGGTATTGGTTAAAGTACTGAATATACCATGGACTGCCATAAGACTGAACAAATCTGTCTTGAAAAAAATTCAGGTGGACTTCAGAAAATTCATGGGAATATATCATTATTTTTTAATCCCATTTTTCCATGAACTTTTTGAAGCCCCTTCATATAGTCACAATGTATTTTAGAAGTGAGTATAATGAGACCTTTTTTAAAATATACTTTCAACTTGTTTTTAGGTAGCACCAGTCCCTGGAGAAGAACATCATTCATGGTCAAAAAGAGGGTCAGCTGCAAAGAGGAAGACCTTAAGTGAGACAGACTGACAGAATGGCTATAAGAACAGGCTCAAACATGCAACAGTTTGAGCAGGGTTTCATTCTGGTGTACACAGGATCCCTGAGTCAGGAGTGACTTGATGACATCTAACAACAACAACAACAAGATAAATTACCAGTTAATGCAACCAAGATATAAGCAGGTGTATAAACAACATTCTTATCAATGGAGGAAAGATTGAAGCTGTCAAGGCCTTCATTCTTCTTGGATCAACTACCAACACTCATGGAAGCAGCAGTCAAGAAATCAAACGATATATCGCATTAGGCAAATCTGCTACAAAAGACCTATTTAAAGTGCTCAAGAGCAAAGATGTCAGCTTGAAGATTAAGGTGCGCCTGACCCAAGCCCTGGTATTTTCAATAACCTCATATACATGTGAAAGCTGGACAGTGAATAAGGAATACCGTAGAAGAAGTGATGTTTTTGAGTTATGGTGTTGGAGGAGAATATTGAAAGTGCCATGGGCTGCCCATAGAATCAACAGATCTGTATTGGAAGAAGTGCAGCCAGAGTGCTCCTTGGAGGCCGAGATGGTCAAACTTTGTCTCTCGTACTTTGGACATATTGTCAAGAGGGACCAGTCACTGGAGAAGGATATCATGTTTGGTAGGGGAACAGAAGACGACCCACAATGACATGGATTGGCCAAGTGGCATCATCAGTGGGCTCAAGTGTGGCAACAACAGTGAGATAGTCCCAGGATCAGGCAGTGTTTCATTCTGCTGTGCGTAAGGTCACTATGAGTCAGCATCAACTCGGTGGCACCTAACAACAACAACAATTAGGCTAAATCCTGCTACAAATAAATCCTACCACCACCATCTAATTAAAATATTAACAAACCTGACTACCAATAACTAATGATCCAGTAATAAATTTCCTGTTGAATTCAGACAATCCCTTAAGATAAACTTCAAATTTTACATTTGTATGAGACTTTACAGTGTTTTTTCATGTGTTGTTGTTGGTAAATGCCTTTGAGACAGTTCCAACTCATAGCAACCATGTATAGGGTTTTCAAGGAATAGCCGGTCAATTTGAACCACTGACCTTGCATTTCACTGTATGATTTTTTAACCCTCACACCACCACTGAAAAGTACTAGATGTTGGGTGGTATCTTACAAGATGCCTCTTAACAGGGTTTGATTTGTATTCTGTGGCTTGCTTTATGATTACTATCTAGGATTGGGGGGGTGGGGGGAAGAGTTACTCAGGCCTCCTACCAAATTAGTTCTAGGTTCCACATTCCTTTATTACTAGAATTAATGGCTTTGGGCTAAACCAGGTATGCAAAAGATGTAATTACAAATTAAATAAAAAAGGCCTGAAAACTAAAACTCCAATAGCTTATCATTTTTTAAAAAAAGAAAGGGGGGGAGATTCATTTTTAAAATAAGCCTTCACATAAAAAAAAACCCTTAATTAGTATCAATAAGAGCTAAGTTATCTATAGAGCTCCTTTTTGAAAGAAAATCTGTATTAGAGCTCAAACCTTGGTCCCTCTTGAAAAATAAAGCAATATTCAGTATACACTAAATGATCAGCTTAATTTTTAATGGGTAAATGATATGGCAAGAATGGTTCAGGTACTTGTAAATGCTAAATGTCTGGGTATGTCTTCATTGGCTTTTGAACAGTTTCAAAGAGCAGACGTGAAGATTCATTAGCTCTTAGCACATATGAACCTGCTCCGAAGGCAGCCAAGAGAGTTGCCTAGCAACAGTGCATTTTGCATCTCTCATCATCCCCAAAGATGCTGCTGCAGCAGCTAGGTCAAGCCTCTCATTAGCAGCCTGACAAAGGGTTTCTATCTCCCATTTTGCAAAATTATTTTTATTTCCAGGTGAAGCTCAAATATGTATGTATTATTCCCACTAACAATGTATTCCTTTTCCTGTTTCTTTTTCTTCCCAAACCCCACTTCAACAGATATGTTTTAATGAACCCATCAAAATACCTGTAACAAAGGAGGCACTAAAAAATACAACAGAATTTATATGCTTACACACATCACTGTAATAGTCACACATCTTTTGAACTATAAAGTAAGGAAGGTTTAGAAGAAAGTGGAAGAGGGAAAAACGCTGTAATCAAATAATGTGAAGAAGAAAAATGTATCCTTCAGAACAAAATGTTTATCCTAATTAATTGGAAAACTAGAGTAAATATTCCTAGTCCTACATTATCCTTGCAAAAACAAATCTCAAACAATAGGAAAGAGAAAATTCCAGAGTGGTACTAAACTATAACTAAGTGGAATGATGTTTTATAATGAAAGTAATCTACTGGAAAGGAACCCTGGTTCTCAATTTAATAACTGTGTGATAAAGCTTTACCTCAGATCAATAGCTATTTATTCATTCCTGAAAATATTCCTTAAAATATTTACCACTCAGCAAGGTAGTCACACGGCACTAAAATATATACTTACATAAGCCCCCTTGTATGCATTCAAAGACCCTTAAAAGAAAATAAACAAAGACAGCAGATAGACTTTTCATTTCATGTATCTTAAAATGCTTAATTCAGATCTTGACATAAACCACATACACTGTGGTCCCTGGACAGATTGCAGAGCAAAGCGTGGGATTAGTGAACACAGATTAAGAGTCATGCAATGAGGAACATTTAAAGGTAACTGTCATCACACCAAATTAAATGAAGTACATTTTTTAGTGATCTGCTAGGAACAATTTGATTCCCACCCACCCCTTACCCCCTTTTCTTTTTAACATAGAAACAGCAGAGAATGAATCTTCAGAAGGATTTCCCAGAAGAGTGTCATTTACCACTAAAATATTTCATTCCAGCAGTTGAAAGACCATAAAAGGGTGAATGTCCTCCGGAGTCTCTAATAACGGTAATAGATCTTTTGTTACTATTCACAAGTGACCTCTCAGTCAGGCGATTTAATTTTTCCCCCTGCAGTATGGTTGGTTTCACACACAGTGTAATAACAGTTTTTGCACAACAAGACAATTCATCCGATTAGGAGGAGTATATTAAGTCTTTCATGAACAGTATGTGTCACTACAGCTTCAGCGAGGCTTAGATTTAAGACAACCTAATCTATACATGCGTGAGTCTTCATTTTTCTACTGTTACAAAAATGATTCCTGGACGTTCTTTAACAATTTTTCAGGCCATTGCCTGAACCCTCCCTGGCTTCAAAAGATAACTAAGAACTCATCAAATGCTCACTGAGTACTTTAAAACAGACATTATGAATTTTCCACTAGCAACAGAACTGTGCATAGGGATTCTCTTTTCTACACCAGTTATATGAACTTCCACTAATGTATTACAGCGAAGTGGAGAGCAGCCACACACAAAACAAGGCCAAACAGACTAACTGATCACTGCAATTGTTTTTACGCTTCAAACATTTAAGCAATACACCATTATTAGAAAGACAATACGATGTCACTGAGAAAAGCATTGGCTACAAAGTAAAATTTGGGAACTCAGAGAAGCACCAAAAATACAGAAGTGGAAACTAAAGGAAAAAGTGAAATGAATCAACCATCTAGCAATCTCAATTACAATCAAAGGTTCAGCATCATTCAATGCCCACAGAAGCCTAAACCTAAGAACATTTACCCATCTCTTCCTAGTCTGCTGATGAGACAAATACAGAGACAGTTAAATCCAGGCTCTCTACAGCAAAGGGCTATGGTGATAGTCTGAGGAATTCTCTGGGGTTCCCTTAACCTTACACCTTTAATGGATGCTGATAGGCTTGACTTCCACCCTCCATTTCAGAATCTGGGCCAGCTTCCCTGGGGAGCAGTGTCAGCACTCCTTCACTACAGGGCTACAAGTATCTTTCTATCTAACATGCCCCCAAAGACTATCTCCTACTGCTCCATGGCAGGCAGCCCAAACCTGTGAGATTAACATACTCCCTATAGACTTCTGATGCAGGTGAGATGCTGTGTTCCATTGAGTTTACTTGCTCTCCAGTCTCTAGAAATCCTGCTTCTTTCAGCAAAGACCTGTACACCCTCTAAGCAACTCTATGAGACCTAAGACGTTACCACCGCAGTTCTCTTGCCCATCCTTCCACTAGAAATATCAACACGTCTTTTTCTTGGACAACTTTTCGGCAGGCAAGCCAATTCTACACTGCAGTATGTGCCCACCATCCCAACAGCTCTACCACTCAAAACGGAATATAACAGGACACTAAATACACAGAGTCGATTGTCACCAGGGTAATTATCATTAATAATTAAGACTACTGGAAATAATGAAAGTATGCAATATTGAATTAGAGAAAATGTTAAAGAAATAAAACCTGATTATGTTCACATATATACTGTAACAAACTAATTAACCAAATGTTGCTAAGTACCAGTCCCTGCTGATATGTCTTAATGAATAGATCATTTGATCATTTTAAATTGGCACAATCATTGCACTAATGCAAATGAGCAAATGCAAACTGCATAACAACAGTAGCTTCAACACCTGCTTAGGTTTTAATGTTTTAACTCAGCCAATATCAAATTGTTCTGAACCAAAAATTAAAAGGATTTCATTTACTAAGATTTTATTGTAATCCAATTGACTCTAACCGCATCCATGGACTACACAAAGTCACCTTGGGTTCACCGGGATAGCACATGATTATATTGGACTGATTGTTGTGGTTGTTGTTAAGTGCTCCCAAGTCAGTTCTGACTCACAGTGACCTATATAGGAATTCCAAGGAGCAGCTGGTGGGATGAAACACCAACCTTGCGGTTAGCAGTCCAGTGCTTATCCAACAGTGCCAAACCAGGACTCCAGGATGGTAATGAGACTATAAAGTATTTGTATGTTAATTCAATCATTCAACAAACACATATTGAACCTTTCCAAGGCTACTTGAAGGGCAAAGAAAATATGTTTTACTCTCCCTTTAGGAATTCCTTTTATCAATTCTAATCTAATCTAAACTACTAGAAGTTTCCTTTTAAAAATAGCTTCCATTCAACACGCATACCTGTGTTTTTGTTGTTGTTGTTAAGTGCTATTGAGTCAGTTCTGACTCCCAGTGGTCCTGTATAGGGTTTCCAAAGAGCAGATGGTAGGTTTGAACTGCTGACCTTGTGGCTAGCAGCCCAGTGTTTATCCTACAGCACCACGATGGGCCACATCAAAATGCTAATATACTTATGCAAAATATACAATTATACAAAATGCTAATTGTACTTTTAAAAATATATTTATCAAGATTACCTGTAGGAAAACATAACTTCAGGTACTTTATGGAGTTGCTGACACATATGGAAAGAATGTCAAAATTTTAATTTTGTTTGGACTTTAAGAAACAAAATTTCACTTATTTTTGTTGTTGTTTTTAAGTGTCATCAAATCAGTTCTGACCCATAGGGTTTCCAAGGAGCTCATGGTGAGCTTGGACTGCCAACCTTGTAAATAGAAACAGAACATTGTCAAATACAGTACATAAAGATAAAAACATTATTAATAGCACCAGAATATTGTCAGATGAAGTGCCAGATGGTAAGTCCCTCAGGCTGGAAGCCACACAAAATACAATTGGGGAAGAGCTGCCTCCTCAAAATAAGAGTTAACTGTGGTGACGTGTATTGAGTAAAGCTTTCAGGACTTTCATTTACTGATAAGGCACAACTCAAAATGAGGAGAAACAACTGAACAGGATGACCTCCAATTAGAAGGACTGGCAGGGGGGCAGCAACAAGGAGCTCAAGCATAATAAAAAGTGTGAGAGTGGTGCAGGATGGGACAGTGTTTTGTTCTGTTATACACAGGATCGCTATAAGCTAGAGCCAACTTGAGAACACATCATAAGAACAACAACAGCTATTAATATCACACACAAGTAAAACTTTCTTGAAAATAATTTAAAAATGCTTCCAGCAGCACATTGACAGGGAGCTGCTAGAAATTCCAGCTGGATTCAAAACAAGAAATACCACTGTTGACATCAGATGAATCTTGACTGAAAGCAGAGGATACAGAATCATGGTTACTTGTGTTTTGTTGACTGTGCAAAGACATTTGTATGTGGTATGGATCATAGCAAACTTTGGATAACATTATAAAAAATGGGTATTCCAGAACAATGAATTATGTTCATGTGGAACCTGAACATAGATCAAGGGCTAGTGGTTCAAACAGACCAAGAGAATACTGCATGTTTAATTAGAAAACGTGTTCATCAGTTACATCCTTTCATCATACTTATTCAATCTATGTTGTTATTTTTAAAGTGCTGTAGAGCTGGTTCTGAATCACAGCAATCCTATACAGGGTTTCCATGGAGTGGGTGGTAGGTCTGAAATGCCAACCTTGTGATTAGCAGTCCAGTGGTTATCTTCAGCACCATATATACTGAGTAATAACCCAAGAAACTGGACTATATGAAAGAGAACTCAGCATCAGATTGGAGGAAGGCTCTATAATGAACTGTTATATGCAGATGATAGAACCCAAAAGAAAATCACCAAGACATATCATAGTCAAGCTCTCCAAAATCAAAGATTAGGAGACACTTCTGAAAGCAGCCAGGGAAAACAGAAGTGTCACATACAAAGGCAAGCAAGTCAGATTAAGCTCAGATCTCTCAGCAGAAACCATGCAAGCAAGAAGGCAATGGGGAGACATTTATAAAACCCTGAAAGACAAAAATTGCCAACCAAGAATACTTTATCCAGCA
>NW_006408583.1:5370245-5415528 GCF_000296735.1 Chrysochloris asiatica
AATTAAAGGCATCCAAACTGGCAAAGAGGAAGTAAAACTCTCCCTATTTGCAGACAACATGATCCTATATGTATAAAACCCCAAAGACTCAGTAAAAAGGCTACTAGACCTCACTGGAAGATTCAGCAAATTGGCAGGATATAAGATCAACATACAAAAATCAGTTGGATTTCTCTATACCAAAAACAATAGCATTAAAAAGACAGCACCACTTCTGAATAAATTTATGCTGCAATTAAAGCTTTTTAGTCCCCAAAACTAAGATTCATTTAAAAAAAAAATTTAAAAATTCCTATGCATTGTTGTTGTTAAGTGCCATTGAGTGTGTTCTGACTCAGAGACCTTGTATATGGTTTCCAAGGAGTAGCTGATGGACTTGAACCGCTACCCTTCTGATCAGCAGTCTGGTGCTTATCCTACAGCACCACACCATGATCACACCAAGGTTAAACACTTTACTTTTAGACTGGCAGCACTACTATGAATGGAGTATCCTTCAGCAGCAAACTTACTGTCATAGGCATAATTCATAGGGCAACAAAATGTAGCAAATGAGAAGCCAACACTCAACATGTTGCCATCATGAGATTGCTACACTTCAAGTCCCTCTGACTGATAGAACATAGACTCCACATCTAAGCTGTTGTACTGGGAGCCATAACATCTCCTTTGTTTTGTTTTCCTTCATGGTGGACCTAAACTTTCATTTTTTACTTAAACCTTTAAAAATTATTCTATGTCTTCTGGTAAGGTCCTAAAATTATATCAAACAGTATTTTTTACCTCAAGGTATTTTATATTTCTATATGGTATACAACAACAACATATGGTATACAGAGTCCAGGTGTGGTACTGTAGGAGGAGGCACTGGACCACAAGGTCTGTTTCAAACGCAAAGTCAGTGGTTCAAACCCACAAGCCACTCCGCAGGAATTCTATATAGGGTGGCTATGAGTCGGAACCAACTCCGCACTTAACAACAATATATGGCATATACATGAGTTCTCTCCATTATGTTGCTATTATTTTCTAATTTGTTGTTGTATTAAAAACAAAATAAATAGGTTCTATGTATTGGCTTTACATATGGCTACCCCTTGAACTCTCACTAATGCTTAAAGGAAGCGTTTTTTAGTAAATTCTCCAAGGAGCTCTGGTAGCATAGTAGTTATGAATCAGGTTGCGAACCACAAGGTCAGCAGTTTGAAACTACCAGCTGTCCCATAGGAGAAAGGTGAGACTTTCTGCTCTTGTAAAGATTTACAGCCTCAGAAACACTGTACAGGGTCACTATGAGTTGGAACCAACTCCACGGCACATAACCACTTGTATTTTTAACTGAAAACTAGAAAAACACAGCTTTGAGTTTTGCCTTTATGATACACATTGTTGCTATTAAGTGCCGACAAGATGGTTGTAATGCATAGCGACCCTTTAGAAGGTTTCCAAGGAATGGCTGGTGAGCTTGAACTACCAACCTTGTAGTTCAACTGACCTTACAGTTCAGTGCATTAACCCAAGCATCACACCAGGACTCCTTATGATACCTAAGTAACTTTTATTTCTTCTGCTTGAGTTTAATTATGGCCTTCATAATAAATGTCTGCAGGTAGTAATTACTATTCAGAGAGAAAATTGTAAAGTTGATGCCAGATATACTTGTACTTTTCTTAATCCCAACTTTAATGATGATGGCACTTCAGGATAAACCCTGTACAACTAACCTCAAAGTGGACAGTTCAAACCCACCAGCCACTCCACAGGAGAAGGATGAGGCTTTCTGCTCATATAAAGATTTCCAGCCTCGGAACTCCTATACAGAGTCACTATGAATCATCACTGACTCAGTGGCAGTAGGGTGCCTTTAATAAAACCTACTGCCATCCAGTCAGACCCACTCACAGTGACCCTACAGAGCTTCCGAGATTGTCAATCTTTACAACTGCAAACAGTCTCATCTTTCTCCTGCAGAGCAGCTGATGGGTTTGAATTGCCAGCCTTCTGGTTAGCAGTCCAACACCACAGAGCGAGAGAGTTCCTCTAAATCTTTAATGAAGCTGCTTCTCAGTGATAACAGACTTTGGATCCAAGATTTATCCATCTAAACATTTGACTCTTTGCCTTGTCATTTGTCTTAAGGTTTGTCTCTGGAAAAAAGTCTGTTGTCATTGTTAAGTGCCACCGAGTTGGTTATGACTCATAGTGACCCTATGCACAACAAACAGTAACACTGCCTGCCTCTGTAGTCCTCGTATCACTGACCCTCCACTTTGCCAATGTGATGTCAGGGATTGGTGCCTCCTAATAATAAATGTCCAAAGTATCAGAGACAAAGTCTCACCATCCTGGCTTCTAAGGAGCATTCTGGCTGTACTTCTTCAAACACAGAGGCTATTGAAAATACCGTCACTTGAATATGGTGCATCTTAGTCCTCAAACTGACATCTTTGCTCTTTAACATTTTAAAGAGGTCTTTTGCAGCAAATTTGCCTAGTGCAATACGTTATTTGATTTCTTGACTGCTGCTTCCATGAGTGTTGATAGGAGATCCAAGCAAAATAAAAACGTTGACAACTTCAATCTTTTCACCCTTTACCATGATGTTATTTATTTGTCCAGTGATGAGGGAAAACTCACACTGAAAGCTTTGGTCTTTGAAAAGTAGAGAATTGGACTTTTTAATAAAATATCAATCTTGGTAAGGAAATTTAATTTATTTACAATAATTGTTGTTGTTAAATGCTGTTGAGTTGATTCCGAGTCATAGTGACCCTGTATAGGGTTTCTGAGGAGCAGATGGTGAGCTTGAACTGCTGACCTTGAAGTTCAAATGGCTTTGCAGTCTAGTGCATTAACCCACAGTGCCACATCAGGACTCCCATTAGTATATTTAAAATTGTTCCCACCATCTTACTTTGTATTTAAATACTTACTATCCTTTTTAGTCTTTAAGGTTATTTTTTTTCCTTTTGCTATATTAATTATTGGAAAATTTTATATCAACTTGTTGATAGTAATAAGGGTTTGGACTCGTATTTAAACGTATTTTTCAATCACTGCTAGAACTACAGCACTTTCCAACAGAAACCCTCATCTTCTCAAGCTCCCACTCTGCGATACTGTTCTCCCATTGCTCACCGCCACGTCCTTATTAGTTCCAGGAAGGGCGTTTATATTTGACATCAATGAATGTTTTCTATTATCTATAAGACTTACTGGATTTTGTTTTTCTCATCATTCAACATGTCTTCCCTATGCTTTCTAGATTTATTCTTGAAAATAATTTATTTTAATTTGTTTTTATTTTCTTTCCCCTTCCAAGAAGACAGTAAGAAAGAAATGTTCTTGATTTCCTACACATCTGAAAAAGTTTCCATTTTGACCGTTACTCACAGAAAGTAGTATAACAGGAAGGAATATGCCCAGCAACTGGATGACAACCGTGCAACATATTGCGCACGCCCAGTGTGCTGGTGGAGTCCTGGTGTGGCGCTGTGCGTAATGCGCTGGACTGCAAAATCAGTTTGAACTACAAAGTCGGCAGTTCAAGCTCACCAGCTGCTTCTTGGAAACTCTACAAAGGGTCACAATGAGTTGGAACCTGACTCCATGGCACTAAACAACAACAGTGAAGTGTGCTGGTGGAGTCCTGGTGTGGCGCTGTGGGTCAATGTGCTGGACTGCAAAGTCAGTTTGAACTACAAGGTCGGCAGCTCAAGCTCACCAGCTGCTCCTTGTAAACCCTAAAAGGGGTCGCCTATGCGTCAGAACCAACTCAACAGTACTTAACAAGAAGAAGAAGTGTGCTATTGTTGAGAAGTTTCTTATCAGTCTGATTTTAGGAAAGTTTTTTTCTTTCCTCAATCTTTCTAAAATACGGGTCTCTATCCTTGAAGTTCTGGGGATGTATTTATGTACTAATCTATTTGCATTTGTGCAACTTCACATTCAGCGGGCCCTAACAATCTGAAGTCTATGTCTTTTTTCAACTTGAAAAATGGTTTGCTATCACGTTTAGCTTTCTCTTGTTCATTTTCTCTGTTCTCTCCAACTGAAAGAACAGAAACATGCACAGAATTCCCTAATTTACCCTCAATGTCTTTTTCATCTTTTGGTCTGCAATTTGAACTATTTATATGGGTTCTAGAAATCCCTAATTCAGTTTCCATCTATATATTGTGGGATCCTAATTCTAATTTCCAAACTCTGTTCTTAAATTTCTTCTTTCACATAGTACTTATACATATACCATACAAACATGTATTTACTATCTTCCCAATATCGCTTAAGGCTGGGATTATTTTTGTTTATCCTCTGCTTCCTGAGGTCTCTTTCTTCTAGAGACAGATGCTCTGCTTATTCACACTGTTCAATTTTCAAAAATTTCTGCGGAGCTTGATTATCCATTTATATTTATGAATCCAGGCCACGTTGGTTGTAGGGAGTTGGCAGGGGTTGTGTCTGTAGATGTAAAGCAATGTATCCTTATCCTTAACTAAGACTCCTCTGACCGTAGGAAGAAAGTGAAAGGCTGACCGTAGAAGAAAGATGAGGCATCTCGACCGGCAGCTTTACTGCAGGGTGTCAGGCCATGGGACAAGTAGGCAGGGGTCGACAGAACCTCCCCCCCTTACATGCCCACTAACTAAGTAAGAAAGTTTTATTCTAGCAACAGTGGACTTCAGTGTATTTTCACCATCAGCAGAATTCCTAGTGCAGTGCCTGCTATGAAAATTTTAAATTACCACCAAGTTTGGTGAGTTCCCTCTCAGCTTTTCATCAACACTAGAAGCCCATCCAAAGAGGCCTCTAACATGGAGCATTCTAACTGTTGTAACCAGAAGACAAAGCTACTGCTACCTGTTAGCCAACTGGAAGCAGACAGACTCCACTGTTCCAGCCTCTGCATCCATCCTCTGATAATCAGTTCTCAGTGGTACACTAAGACAAATGGATATTGTTTCAGTATATTAGTAAACTAGTGAGTTTCACAGTGACGTGGTTCACGGGAAAATCACAATACAGTAATTTCTTTGCTGAAAATTTCAAGTAATTTGTAATCTCTAGGCTCCTCACAAGAAACTAAGCCTAATAATAATATTCGTGAAAAAACAAGGAATTGAACCAGAGCTACTGAGTGAGTGTAAGATCTATCTAGGCTCTGTGCATGCAACCAAGAAAACAAAACAAACATCAAAGACCATTTCAAAACATTTCATCCTACAGATAGCTGTTTGGAGTTTACAAAGAAGAAACACTGCCATGAGATGGGTAGCTATAACTTGCCCTTTTATTTTGGGTTGTGTTTCTCTTTCTCTAATTGCTTCATTCTAACAGGAGGATCCCAATTTTGCTGTAGATATAATCGATGCTCTGGCCACAGGGAATAGTTGAACAGTACTTCTTATCTATAAAGTTCTTTTTGAAAAGTACTGTACATTCAAGCTTCTTTTTTTTAGTGTGAAGAACGCAGGGAGAAGACAGACTTCAGGGGGTAGCAATTCATAAAGTTCAGTGACAATAGAATCAAGTGCCAAGTCTCCAAAGGCTCTTTGTGCAAGTTCTCTTTTACAGAATTTATTTTCTCCTTTTCTCACAGCTGTAAGTTACAGACCATTAAATTTCACACATTTCCTATTCATTTTCCATGTTAAAATATGGCTTATGAACCTGAGCAAAGCTAGCATGTGATTCTGCTCTGAAAGTCAACTTTTTACTATTTGATAACATAGGATTTTGAAAGACTGCAAGACATAGACCATGAAAATGAGTGACATAAATGATTTCAAATGAGCCAAAAAATGTGTACACTTTTACAAATGAAAATAATTAGGTTCTGAGATCATGACAAAGGATAAAATGAAATTATCAGAAGATTTGCAATTGTTTTGATTAAACAAGACCTTTTGCTAGATTTAACAAGCCACATGTAAAAAAGGAAATAAAGATCTCAAAGTTGTAAAAACCAAAGCAAAAAAGACTACCCAATTTCCAACCATACATGCCTGACTGCACTGAGCACCTTAACAAATTGAGTTTAGTGAAATGTAATGTCCCTTTCATACTTCTCTCTTCTTTGGAAGTCTGGTACTGTTTTTGAAGACAGCCAAATGAGACTGAAACAAGTATATCTCTGAGAAAACTTGTCTGCAGCCATCCACTAGTCACAGAGGTATGTTTAAACACATTTTGTTTGGAATAAACCCAAGTATGTATGAACTGGAAATCTAGTAGCAATACATTTTCATTTGCTTGTGTATACTGTCATGCATCTAATAGCTCCGAACAATAAGGTTTTCATGATATTGCAAAGCTATGTGAAAAATTAGCTTCTTCCCAGTGACACCAGTGATAGAGGCAGAGATGATGAGATGGAGAGAGAGAGAGCAGCTGAGGACTCTAGACTCATGGAAAGAGAAAGACTGAGTGCTGGTGGCCAGGAGGCAGGTTTACAGATCTATTCCTGAGTGTTTTTGTGTACATGCTGCTCCTCCCCCAACCCCCCCCCCAAAAGAAAAAAAAAAAACCAGAGGAAATAGAAGCAAATGCTGTTGAATGATAATTCAGAGGAGATTGTAATCATTGCAGTGAAACAATGAGGGTAAAACCAACGTTCTCCCATGTAAACTACACTCAATTCACAACGAAAACTTAAAATATATATATATATATATTTTTTTTTTCCCACCACCTCTGCTATTTTCTAAGGTGTAACAACAACAACAATGCTTCAAATGGATAAAATTCAATACTAACAACTATAGGGAGTAAGCACCTTGGTGCTGCAGAGATTAAGAGCTTGGCTGCGAATCTAAAGGTCTATACTTCAAATCTACCTGCTGCTCTCCAGGAGCAAGAAATGGAAGTCTGCTTCCACAAAGAATACAGTATCAGAAATCCTATGGGGAAGTACTATTCTATCAGATAGGGTATCTCTGAGTCAGATAGACTGAACAGCAAAGGGTTTTTTTGTTTTATTTTGTTTTTTAAAAACAGTCCAATAAAGAATGTAAGGTAGAACAGAAATTAGAGAAGAGGTTTTAAGATGTGACTATTAGTCCCTTCTTCTCAAGAGGCCAATACCCAGAAGAACACAGCCAGCAGGAAGGAAGTTTTTAGACAGTACAGAGAAAAGTTAATCTGGGGCTGTCAGAGATTGCATGGATGGAATATTACTGGAAGACTAGGTCAGAGCTGAAAAATTACTTCATACAAAATCCAAACTGGAGGGAAAGGATAGAAAGAGTAAAGTTTCTAGCTAAGATCCCTAGAAGCAAGGTACAATCAGGTATTTGGAATGTGAGGGAAGAGGAACAGAACAGGTACTATCACTTGTTAAGTGTGTATTAGAAGAATGCCTCTGCATCAGGACAGATGTGGTTCTTGCCAAGTGGGATGTCACTATGTTGGATTCGTAAGTATGGGGAGGAGAAAAGAAAACAATCAGTACTTGCTGACTGACAAAGAGTTATCAACCTCTTCTTAAAGAGACTAAAATGGCCTTAGACATATCCTAATTTCCCACAATTACGTTACACAGGCAGATCAATCACTACCAAATGGTTCAAACCATTATTCTTAAAACCCAATGCTGTCAAATGGCTTCCAACTCACAGAGACCCTTTAGTACAGAGCGGAACTACACTATATGATTTCCAGGACCATAATCTTTATGGAAACGCAATGCCATATATTTTGCTCATGGAATGGCTGGTGGGTTCGAACCACTGGCTTTCAGTTAGCAACTGAGCACTTAACCACTGTTATACCAGGGATCCTCTTACTTTACAAGAATTCTTAGAAAAAGTCTTTGCATAAGTCTGGGGTGCACATAGTCCCTTAACAAACTCAGCAGAGCCTATGCATAGCATTCATTGCCACTGATTCACTATGAGATGTAGCCAGACCATACACAATTCACACAGGTAGGAAATAACCTCTGAAAGGAAAGAAATAGGCCATCTGGACATTTCTGGGCAGAAGTCAGGAAGTCTTGTGTTTCACTGTCATTCAGGCACCTGTGAAGGCAGCCTGAATAATTTACATTAAAATGTGGGGGAAATAACATTACTCACAGTAGCAGAAAGGCATGAATTGTTATTTAAACATAACCAAAAAGCATGTAAAGTTATTGATTGCTATTCCCAGAGAAAAGTCTGATTTACAAAGTAGATGACACTCCCATTTATTATAAGCATAGACTATTTATAACATAAAACAAATAAATGTGTTTAAAACTTTCAAGACTCCCATGGGAATTCATTCAGTATTTTCCTGAATCTCTCTTCAGAATACTTCAATACATTCCTTCCAAGAACACAAAAGGCATAGAATGTTTCATGGACCTTGCATCTTCTGCAAAGTGAGTTCCATGATGTCTGGGTCAGAAAACTAAAAGGATGATTAAAACTGTTGCGAAGAGTCTGCTGCTACTGCTTTGGGCAGTGCCATGAAGTCACTTCAGACTCAATAACTTTGTATAAGGGTTCTGAGGCTGTAAATTTCACAGGAGCAAAAAGTCTCATATTTTCCCACGGAGCGGATGGTGGATTTGAACTGCTGACCTTGTGGTTAGCATCCCAATGTGTAACCCATTAAGCTACCAGGGCTCTAAGATACAAACTGCCAGCACTATTATTGTTAAGTGCCCTTGAGTTGGTTCCAACTCATAGGGACCCTGTATAGAGTTTCCAAGGAGTGACTGGTGGGTTTGCACTGCCAACCTTGCAGTTAGTAGTCTGGTGCTTATCCTATAGTACCACATCAGCACTATGGGCTCTAGCTATGGGGGAAAAAAAGAGTTTCTTACTATTTAAACCACGTTTTTTTCAAGTGTCAATTTATTGTCTTGACTTTGGTTAATTACTTAAGTCATTCCAATGTCTTCCTATGATACTTCTCCACTCATCTGTGTCATACTGTGGTGGCTTCTGTGTTGTTGTGACACTGAAAGTTATGCCAGCAGTGTTTCAAATACCAGCAGCATTGCCCATGGTTAATAAGTTTTAGCAGAGATTCCAGATAAGGAAGAAGAAATAGGCAGTCCACTTCTGAGAGACTGGCCATTAGAACACCTTATGAACAGCAATATAACACTGTCTGATGTCATTCTGGACTATGAGCCCTTTAGATTGGAGGGTACTCAAAATATGATTGAAGAAGAACTGCCTCCCCAAAGTAAAGTTAACCTTAATGGCACGATGGAACAAATAAAGTATTGTATTGGGAAAATCTGCTTAAAAAGACCTCTTTAGATGGTAAAGACCAAAGATTTCACTTTGGGAACTAAGGTTCACCTGATCCAAACCATTTTTAATCACCTCATACACCTGAAAAAGCTGGAAAATGAATAAGGAAACCCAGAGAAGAAATGATACACTTGAATTATGGCGCTGGCAAACAACAGCACCATGGACTGTCAGAAGAACAAAACAACTTGGCCGTGAAAGAAGTGTAGCCAGAATGCACTTTAGAAATGAGGATGGTGAGACTTAGTCTCGCTCACACACTTTAAACATGTTATTAAGAGGATCTACATGGAAGCAGTAAGGAACTCTGGTAGCGTAGTGGTTACGAATCGGGCTGCGAACCTTAAGGTCAGCGGTTCAAAACTACCAGCCGCTTCGTGGGAGAAAGATGAGGCTTTCTACTCCCGTAAAGACTTATACCCTCAGAAACCCTGTACAGTGTCGCTATGGGTCGGACCGACTCGACGGTATAAGGACCAAACTGACTTTACCTGATTTTGCCTACCTAGAGACTGCTTGGTGGTTACGAATCGGGCTGCGAACCTTAAGGTCAGCGGTTCGAAACTACCAGCTGCTCCGCGGGAGAAAGATGAGGCTTTCTACTCCCGTAAAGATTTACACCCTCGGAAACCCTGTACAGGGTCGCTATGGGTCGGAACCGACTCGATGGCACTTAACAACAACAACAAAGAGACTGCTTGACTAAACTCTAGTCAGGCTCAGGAAAGCATTTTAAATAGACAAGGCCTCAGTTATTAGTTCCCTCCAGAGACAAGGTCAATCTCCATTCTGTACATTAGCCTGAACATGTCCTCTAGCTCCAAGAAAATGATATATGTATAAATAGCCAGGCAGCTCAAGGCCAGAGGCCAGATGTTTTCCTTTACCCTAGCCTAAGAACAAAGACCACCAGTCCTGACCAATTAAACTGTAACATCTCATAGTTTGCCAATTGTTAACCAATCCAAAGATTGTAAAGCTGAGAAACCTGAGCTGTTTGAAAATTCTATAAAAACCCAGCAGACAATGAATTCGGGGCTCTTTCCCTATTCCGAAATGTCGGATAAGGTTAGAGACCTGGCTCGAGCTTGATTAAACAACCCTTATGTATTTGCATCGGTACACGGCTCCTGGGTGGTCTTTGGGGACCCCGAATTCTGGGCATAACAACGGCACTTAACAACAACAACAACAACAACATGGAAGCAGTAGTCAAGATCTGCCTTAGTCACTGTCCAGCTTTCACATCCATATAAGGTTATTGAAAAGCCATGGCTTGGGTCAGGCGCACCTTAGTCCTCAAGCTGACATCTTAGCTCTTCAACACTTTGAAAAGTTCCTGTGCAGCAGATTTGCCCAATGCAATACGTCGTCTGATCTCTTGACTGCTGCTTCCACGAGTGTTGATAGTTGATCCCATTGTAAAATATACTTTCATAAAATAAATTTTGACATCATTAAATATACATCAATTCAGAGTAAGGAGAAAAAAGAACAAATTGGGAAGATAAAGATAGCAAAAAAAGGAATCAACCCCATATTTAAAGCTACGATATATGAAGGTAAGTAGGAAAGTACGGCTATACATGCATGGGTTCATTGTAAACAAAATATATTTATTTAAACAATGTCTCTGCAATCACTGGATGGCTGCACACAAGTTCCCGCAGTAATATACATGTCTTAGTCTCATTAGGGTATCTTAAAAAAAAAAAAAAAAAGGGGGGGGCGGAGAGTTACCTGTCGAAGTCAAAGGGATTTGTTGGACCAGTTAAATTAAAGGCAGAGAAGTTAGCTCAGAAGGTTATAGCTTGTGTTTGGGGGATTACTAAGGGGTAATGACAGATTTTTCATAGGACACAACAACATCACAGGGGCATACTGTGAAGAAGGTTTTTTTTAAACAATGAAAACGTCATTGGTGAGACAAAAAGAAACAACAAACAGAAAGTTGCTCTGAGCAACTGTTCCAACACGCCAGCGCACCTACTCATTCTTCAAGGGCAGCTAGGACTGTCCTAGGAGAATTTTTCTTGGGAAACCTTACCCAATCAGCTCTAAATCCCTTCAGACTTCTTTTTGGTCACAAAATTCAAAGAACATTTGAAAGGAATATTACTTGAGTCCATTGAGATGTCAAAATTACAGTTTCAATATGGCGTAAATCAAAGTGAGCAGATACCATGGAAGTACCACCTTCAGAGGCATATAGATCTACATGGAGGCATATGTTGCAAACCAACAGCTTCATATTTTGGTATTTTTGCTTAATAAAGTTTTCTACCATTTTGTGGCAATGTTTTTGACATACCTTTGTAGATCACCCATAATGTAAGAATAATCTATAAACTTACAAATCAAATTCTACCCCATTAAAAATCAGTTGCTGTAGAGTCCATTCGGACTCATGATGATCCCACGTGTCTCAGGGTAGAACTGTGCTTCATAGGATTTTTCATAAGGAATTTTTAGATGGAGATCACCACCAGGCCTTTCATCTGAGGTGCCTCTGAGTAAACTTGAACCTCCAGCCTCTTGGTAAGCAGCCAAGCTGGTTAACCATTTCCACCACTTAGGGACTACCGCTTTATTATTCTTTTGCTTTACCTGAGATGAATCTGCTTGGGCTAGTTCTGTAGTGACCTTGAGGATTTGGCGAAGATTCTGTCCTTTATCTTCAACAAGGAGATATGCCAGCAAAAGAAAAACATGTGCAGGGATGACGGTAGTGATAGGGAGCAATGACTCTACTGAGGCCAACCAGTCGCAGGCCGCAGACTCGTCTCTCATTACTTCAAGCATCCTCCACGTTGTCAGTATTGAACCATACAGGCTGGTTATGGGGAATGCCAGCTTGTAAGAGAGCTGAAAAATAAATGTAAAAAAGTCAGAAACAAATTAGATAAGTATGTATGTTTGAAATAAAACCGTCTATTTTTCACATTTCATTGTAAAGACTAACCCTTTCTACACAATGAATACAAAGCTTTTGATTCATGACAAAGATATCTCTGCACACATTTGAGATATGACTATTGATACAAAGAGAAAAGAGATAGTTGCTAATATGGAACTCTAGAATATTACATCACAACTTTCCCTCATATTCTTTCCCAGTTAAGGAAGAAAAACAAATGGATGACCAATTTATAGGATCTAGAGGTAACAGAAGTTAGAAACATTCAATTATCATACAATTGTATCACTAGTAAGAGGGAAACAACAGAAAAACACTGTATTTGCCCAGCTCAAGGCCTTGTTAAGAGGCAGTCCTGGACAGAAGACTGATTAGTCTGAAGACAATTCATGTTTATAACAGACAGTATGTTGCTAGAAACAGAATTGGTTCAGCTGAAGTCTAGAGAGTTTACTCATAATTATGAACAACTTCTACAATAATAGCCTGATAGCTCTAAAGTGAAATGATACTCAAAGAAGACATTATGCTCAAGTCAGTCTGAAAACAATGTGGCATCACTATTGGAGGGAAACTCATTAACAACCTGTGAATATGCAGATACAACCTTGCTAGCTGGAAACAAAGAGGACTTAAAATACCTACTGATGAAGAACAAATATCACAGACTTCAGCATAGATTGCACCTCAGTGTAAAAAACAAAAATCTTCACAACTGAACCAATAAATAACTTCATTTTAAAAGGAGAAAAGACTGAAGTTGTCAAAGACTTCATTTTGCTCAGAACAGCCACCAACACTCATGGAAGCAGCAGTCAAGAAATCAAACGTACTGCATCAGGCAAATCTGCTGCATAAGACCTCTTTAAAGTGTTCAAAAGCAAAGATGTCAGTCTAAGGACTAAGGTGAGCCTGACCCAAGTCATGGTATTCTCAGTTTCCTCATATGCATGTGAAAGTTGGATAATGAATAAGGAAGACCACAGATGAATTGATGCATTTGAGTTATGGTGTTGGAGAATATAAAAAGTACCATGGACTACCAGAAGAACAAACAAATCTGTCTTGGAAGAAATATAGCTAGAATGCTCCTTAGAAGCAAAAATGTCAAGACTTTGTCTCTCATACTTTAGACATACTGCCAGGAAGGACCAGTCTCTGGAGAAGGACATCATGCTTATTAAGATGGAGGACCAGTGAAAAAAATGAAGACCCCCCCCCCAATGAGATGGATTGATACAGTGAATGCAGCAATGAAGGGTAATAAAAGTTGTGAGGATGGCACAGGGCTGGGCAGTGTTTTGTTCGGTTGTACATAGGGGCACTTTGAGTCAGAACTGCCTCAATGGCAATGAACAAGATTATAACGGCCCAAATTATGACTGTAAACTGGTTTACATGGACAAGGACCATGTTACTGAAAGAACAGGAAGTAAAAGTTACACTTTTTTTATACAAATTTTAAATAATACTTTTATTGAGATAGGATTCACATAACATAAAATTCACTCTTTTAAAGTGGTTTGTAGAATATTCATAGAATTGTACAACTAGCACCACTACTTAACAGCATTTTCATGCCTCTGAAAAGAAAGTCCACACCCAACAACAGCCATTTCTCCTCATTATCCCCTCACACAGTTGCTGGCAAACACTAACCTACTTCCTGTTGCTACTCTTACCATTCCATATAATAGGAAGGAACATTATATGATCTTTCGTGACTGGCTTCTTTCATTTAATATAATGTTTCCAAGGTTGACCCATTTGCAACATAGATCTATACTTCATCCATTTTTATTGCCAAATAATATTTCCGTTGTATGGATATACCATATTTGTTTATCCATTTATCACTTGATGGACATTTAGATTGTTTCCACTTTGAGACTATTATGAATAATGCTGCTATAAGCATTCATGTAGACGTTTTCGTGTAGACACAGGTTTTGAATTCTCTTGCATATATACTTAAGAGTACATACAAAATATATTTCAAATTTAAATGACACTGTAAAAATAAAGGAGGAAGCTCTTTCTTGTGTTGATATGAAAATATATTAAGTGCCTGGAATGTTGTTTTTTAAAGACAGAGCAAAAAAGAAGGTATTTTGTGTTTGCTAGTATATACAAAAGAAAAGTACCAGGGTAAATAAAGAAGAAATTAATAATCACAATCCAGTTTCTATTTTAGATGGTGGAAACTGGAAAATTGGAATCAAGAGAGAGAACCATTTGAATGTATTACCAATTCAAAACAAATAATAAATTTTAAAAGTTAAATAATATTTAAGTTTTTATAACTCTCTCTCTCGAAAAGTACTTTTTTGCCTCCAAGAAGATGACATTCATCAAAGACTAGTGCCAACTTCTTTAGACTCTAAATGGGAAACTTCACTGGACTTTATTGGACCTCAGCACAGTCGTGCCAGCTCTGGGCTGTTCTTCTATCACCCTGAGCCTGACCTTCCTCATTTGTAAAACAGAAATAACACCACATTCCTGTCAAGTCTATTGAAGCAGATAATGAAACAATATCTGTGAAGCATCTAGCACAGTGTCTGAAGTTGCAAAATATAGGGAAACATTATTGCTATCATCTTAAAGGGGAAAAATAAAACGGACAGACATGGATATAAAAGAAAGTAATTTAGAAATCACTGTAAATTGAATCAAAAGTTAGCAACATTACATAATTGTCTACCAGTTTATTATGATTCAATTAAATAGAGCAGATCCATATTGTTGTTGTTGTTAAGTGCCATTAAGTTGCTGTTGACTCACAGCAACCCTGTATAGGGTTTCCAAGAAGTGGCTGGTGAGTTTGAACCACCAACCTTGCTGTCCAGTGCTTTATCCCACAGCGCCTGTAACATAATTTGGCTGTAACAAGAAAGGAAGTACTAACACATGCTACAACATGGTGAAACTTGAAAATATGTTAAGTGAAATCAGCCAGTCACAAAGAACACATAATAAAGTATTCCATTTGTATGAAACATCCAGAATAGGAATCCATAGAGGCAGAAAGTAGAATGGTGGTGGCCTCAAGCTCACAATCTCAGTGGGTCCCTCAATGAGCTCACAGCATAGTCACACATGTAAAGCCCTAAGTGAATGCAAAAAGTCCTGAGAATACAAAAAAACAAAAAACAAAAACAAAGACGGAGAGCAATGAATTCTGACTTAGGTAAGTTGGAAACATTTTATTGGGCTTTCAAGAATCAGCAGCTCTGGCAGAGGAGATAATAAAGCATTATGGGCAAAAGCAAAGATTCAAAAAGATTTGAAGACTTTTGGGGCACACTCAATTCATAGCTGTGTTTGGATATAGTATAAACCAATATAGAAATGAAGCCAACAGTAAACTGTGGCTAATATCTTTTCAAAGGGTAATGAGTCTTCTTAAATAAAGCCTTAAGAAATAACCACATGATCATAAGAAGCATGTTTACATGGCAAATATTCCTTCATTTCCCTCTTCACCAACTACTAACCATCAAGTCCTATGTGGCTAAATTAGATACCCACACATCTGAACAAATGGTAGCTAAACACTTAAGTAGTAGAGTTAGCATGATCCTCAATAAACATCCCTCTCACTTTAAAGGAACAGAACTCTCAGACAGTACACCTTGCTTTACCTCCAACCCATTCAGGATTCAGTCACTGTTCTCTAAGAGGAAACTAAGAAGAAAGGTAAAAAAGCATAGGGCTCTGTGATACAGGGATGGAGGCATAGTCTGAAGAGGGGAAACAATACTAAGATGCTTGACTGTCTTATGAATATTGGTTTCCCTTGCCTATTATTGTAAAATAGACACTTGAGTAGGATAGAAAGGAATGTTGGGAAACATGATTATAGAAAGCTTGTAAGCTCATCTTTAGCATATAACTGATTGGAATACCTAAAAAGCCAGTGAAATAGGCCTCTTGCTGAGCCTTTGCAGTGTATAGGACCTTAGGTGGAATCCTGAGCCCCATCCAGAACTTTATGAGGTGGGACATTCCCAATAGAAAGGACAAGCAGACCAGACTGGCAAAGCTAGAACAACAGAAGACACATCTTCAAAGAAAGATCAGCAGGAAAAAAACAAAACAAAAATGGCAGTATGATTGGCTACTACAAGAATAAGCAAGTTGTTCACTGGGAAGCCATCAAGGCAAGCAATCAAGTCCCTTCAGGACAAACAACACCACCCCAAGGCTGAAACTCAAAGGGAACACATGAGCAGGCATACAAACTTGCTGGCGACCACATTGGTCTACTGGTGAGTGGAAGAGGGGTAAAGACAGCAATGAAAAAAATGGGCTGAGTTCAACCATGTTCCATAGGCACCCATTGACCTGGAGAGAAGAGAGAGAAGAGGAAAAGCTGATTGGTCCAATATGTGATGAGACCTGGGTACACCTGAGCCCAAGGACACAGAGGCCTAGAGCTGAGAGTGAAGCATCCAGCTGATATGAAGTGAAGGGAGACACACAAGAACATCCAAACTTACAGATAGTACCCATTTGACCCAGGCTTGATGGTTTGATCATCAGAACTTGACTAGAGGAAGATAAAAATTAAAAAAAAAAAAAAAAATTTTTTTGATAAAGGAAACGAGGATAAATCGCTACAATTTGCTGAATTTGACCTAAACTCATGGATGTAGTAACTCAAAATACCAACTGAGAGGGAAGGAGTTTTCACATCAAGTATCAATGCTATTCCCTCTATATACAGGGTAGATAGGGACAGGCAACTTAGACATTTGTTGTTGTTGTTATGTACCGTGGAGTCAGTTCTGACTCATAGTGATCCTGTATAGGGTTTCCAAGGCTGTAAATCTTTATGGGAGCAGAAAGCCTTATCTTTCTCCCGTGGAACAGCTGGTAGTTTTGAACTACTGACCTTGCGGTTCACAGACCGATTCATAACCACTATGCTACCAGAGTTCATAGGCTATCTAAAATGAGGGGGCGATAAAGACACGAAGTAACTGGCTTACAAGGTTTCAAGAGGGAGTTTGGTTTAAGAGTGTGTGTGGGAAGATTTGAGTCCCCACCGGATAGTTTTCATCTTGTCTAGAGGTGTCTGGTAAGATTCTTCTGATTCAGTAGTGAGTAATTGTTATCATTAACTAATTGTGACTGTCACAATTGTAAAGGTGGAAGTTTTGTAACAAAAACAGGGATTTAGTTAATCTTACAGTCCAGAAACAGAGGACCCTAGGACTATCAAGGGAGAAAAACACAAGCGGAATGCGGAACCCTATCCAGAGAAGCAGCGACACCAGAGATGGAGGCAGAGCTGGGGACATGGAGAGAGGGAGCATCTGAGAACTCTAGACTCATGGAAAGAGAGGGACAGAGAGCTGGTAGCCAAGAGGAACGCTTGCAGAATGTGCCCTTTGGTGGTTTAAATTATTATATATGCCTGAGTGTTTAAAATAAAAAAGGAGCTAAAATGAATTGAGAAAATAGTGTTAACTGATGGTACAAGAAGGGGATTATAATCATTTTAATGAAACAAAGTAAATGATTTGTTGAATGTAAAACTGATGATCTGCCCTGTAAACTTTCACTCAATTCATAATAAAAACTTTTCTTTAAAAAAAGCTATTAGGATTTCTTGGCCACATCGTATACTCCTGTTATGGAATCCTGGGAGTCTTGTTGTGACGCTGTGGGTTAATGCATCAGACTGCAGAGCCATTTGAACTACAAGGTCAGTGGTTCAAGCTCACCAGCTGCTCCTCGGAAACCCTATACAGGGTCGCTATGGGTCAGAACCAATTCGACAGACTTAAGAACAACGATGGAATTCTGATTTGGTGGTGGGTTAAGGTTCTGGACTGCAAAGTGGGTTTGAACTGCAAGTTTGGCAATTCAAGCTCACTAGTTGCTCCTTGAAAACCCTACACAAGGAAGCTATGGGTTGCAACCAACTTAATGGCACTTAACAACAACATCATTAGGACTTATGTGAGCAGAACTTCTCCATCTTGATGCAAATCAATTACCTAACGTCTTAGTCAAATACTTAGGATTAAGTAAATTGTACTATATATTCTATTGACCTATAATTGGAGGCCAGATTCTGCTGCATGCTCACACAAGGAATAAAGCTGACTGGGTTTCTGCTGCAACAACACCTAGAAGCATATGATGACAGGCACCTCTGCTTTAGCAGATGAAGTAACAACAGTGGCTCCAGCTTATATTTATGCAGAGTCTTTCTCCATGGAGACTTAGGATGCTTTGTAACCTC
Organism: Chrysochloris asiatica; assembly: GCF_000296735.1. Classification (NCBI taxonomy): domain Eukaryota; kingdom Metazoa; phylum Chordata; class Mammalia; order Afrosoricida; family Chrysochloridae; genus Chrysochloris; species Chrysochloris asiatica. The sequence continues at coordinate 5,388,667 of NW_006408583.1, forward strand.
TGTTTAACTTCTCCTAGTCCTCAATTCAATCCACATAAGACTAAGAGGTAAGAAGTAACACTGTATTTTACAGGGATGGGGGGCAAAACAGATATAGAGAAAAAGTCTGGCAAATACAGGTCTAAAACCTAGCTCCTAACCAGGCATTGGCAATTCTTTTACATTACTGAAAGGGAAGGGAGAGTGGAAAATCCGAATGGGGCATGCCTGCCGGGCAGAACCAGGAATGGAGTGAACGCAGGCCTGTTCCTTCAATTTGAAGACAGCAGAGGGAATATGGGGTAGGGTGCCATACTAAAAAATCAATCTTAGTTCTTACAGATCCCAGAATAACCAGGAATTTGAGGATGATCAGCCAGACTGAACTATCTCAGATCAAGTAATGGACAGTACTTACTAAACAGTATAATAGGGAAAAAAGGATTCCATGCTCTAATATTCTGGAGAAGCACTAGGTAAATAAGACTACTTTTCATTACTATGAAGTCACTGGGATCCCAAAGAGGGGAAAGAGATTATGTGGCATTTCTAAAAGCAAATTCACAGCAGGGCTATCCTCCCTATTCACAACAACCCAGAGGAAGTTTCTAGAATCTTGGAGACTACTGCATGACAGAATGCAAATTCAATGCTGGATTTAAACTCAGGGACTTCATCAGAAGGTGAGTCAGCTACAGAGACAGAACTCCCACATGGAGACTTCAGCGAAGAGAAACAGGATGAACTGAGTACCTGCAGGTCGTGGTCTCTGTAGTTATCCTGCTGTACCATTTCTAAAAGGTTCAGAGCCAACTGCTGTCTAGAGGGGCCTTCTTCATCCACGAATATACAGTCTTCCAAGGCAGTTGAGGATAAAATCTGCAGGATCGGCATTACAAGCAGCAGGGATGACTTTGGAATTTTCTGGCCCTCGGCATAAGAGAGGAGCTTCAAAGCTATTAAGAAAAGTAACAGTAATTTAGGGTTTTCAAAATCATGCCACAATCAAACAAAATACTATCTTAAGAAAGATAAACTTAAGGATTTTCTTGTCCCTTTACGACTAGGTGAGACATATAACTAAAATGATAAATTGTATCCTTTGTGCTGAAAAAGGATCATGAACAATAACTATTTCTCCAGAAGAAGGTATTAACAGATTTATAACTGAAAACTTAGTGATCCTGTTGGAGAACATGCATATCATATAACATGCATATGACATGCATATCATGTATTCATTAAGTACAAGCCAATCCTCTTTTAGAACAATATGATTTTTTTTTAAAGTAATACAACGATACTTTTGTCCTTTATATGCTATCAGACCCTACTACTGCCCATAGCACATAGAGTCAAGAGTCCACAGAGTAGCCAACAGACCACTGCCTGATCAGCAAGTAACAATATTAACACATAAGGGGGCTGCAAAAAAGATGAGGGGACAATGGAATGAAAAGATAATATAATTTTTCCATGAACTTTTGAAGCCCTGACACATGCTCCTAAGAACTGAATTAGCACATGATTAAGTAATCAGTAAACTGAATCAAAGGAGCACTGGTGACATAGTGATCAGGCACTTGGCTGCTAACTGAAAAGTCAGTGGGTCAAACCTCAGGGGAGAAGACCTCGTGATCTGCTCCTGCAAAGACTGCCAGTGGTGTTAAGTGCCAATGAGTTGTTCTGACTTCTAATGACACTATATAGGGTTTTCTGTGGAGTCCTGGGGTGGCACTGTGGGTTAATGTGCAGGACTGCAAAGTCAGTTTGAAATGCAAGGTTGCTATGGGTCAGAACTGACTCAACGGTTCTTAACAACAACAACATAGGGTTTCCAAGGCTATAAATTTTTGTGGGAGCAAAAAGCCTCCTCTAACTCCCTCTGAGAGGCTGGTGAACTCTAACCACTGATATTGTGGTTTGATGTCTAGTGCTTATCCTATAGAGCCACCGTACTTCCCTAGGAAGCCCTATGGGGCAGTACTACTTTCTCCTATATAGTTGCTATGAGTTGACAGCATACAACAATAAGATGAAGCAGGAATGTGGTTCAGCTGTAACTGCACAACAGATCTAAAAAATTTCAAACTCCATCCTCAACATAATAAGTCACTTTTAACAAATGACTTCTTTAACCTTGACATTCAACTTATGCATCAGAGACACAGAGATAAACATACAATAATTCAGTTACATGCATGTATAGTCTCTCCTACACTACGAAAAAGCTGAGATAAAGTCATAACTCTATTTTTGTATGGTTACTGGAAAAACCCTGACGTAGACCAGTCATAGGATTCAGAGTTGTGATATCAAATAAATGCATCCCCCAACTTCCACCAAAAATGGTCTACATGCCAATTTCACATCATTTAGAAATAAAGCCTTAAATGGTGTGAAGTACAAACACCTGTTATTCTAACACTCCTTATCTACCTTTTTGTCTTCATCTGTAATTGTCTATGAAATGTCACAAGAATACATTATTCTTACTAAAACAGAGAAAGTGTACAGCACAAATATTTCTACATTCTGTATTATAAACCTCTGAAGCACTTTTAATCAGTTACTATTTATAGTCAAGGCAATTTTTAATCGTTAAGAAACACGATACTGTATTAATGCTGTATTTTTTTAAATCTGAAATAATATTCTCTTAGAACAAGTTACTCTCATTTTGAACACACTTTCCCAATGTACTAAACAATAGTTCTTCCTTGCTTTTCAAAATGACACACTGGGGTTCAATAGTTTTCAAAATGGTTTACACACTCTAATTAGGGTAACTTCTAATCAGAAACCCTGGTTTACAGGAGAAAGGCTAAGCCAGCTGGCCCAGTAGTTAGTAAAGTCTCTGAGAACCTGATCCTGTATTAGCCATCTATTATATATTGTCATTGTTGTTAAGTGCTGTAGTGTTGGTTTCAACTCTGTATAGGGTTTCAGAGGTTTTCAGTCTTCACAGGAGCAGAAGGTCTCTAGATAAGCCACAATAAAAAGTGCAGCTTCAGAATTAGACATGAGCTTTCTCTAGGTTGTGAAATTTTTTGTTAAAAAAAAAAAAAAAGTTAACATCCATTTATATGTAATGTCCAGAAAAAGCAAATCAATGGAACCAAAAAGTAAATTAACGTTTTTCTGGGTTTGAGGATGGGAATGGGGACTGACTGCAAACAGGCACAAGGGAACTTTGGGGGCTGACAGAATGTTCTAAAACTGGGCTATGGTGATGGTTTCATAACTCCCTAAATTTACTAAAAACACTTAAGTGTATATTTTTAAACAGTGGATTTTCAAAATGCCAGTTATACCATAATAAAAGTATTATTTACAAAATGATAAGTGGCTGGCAAAGGCTATTAGAAGTTGTAGCACTGGTAGGTTATACCTGTGGGAGGTGGTCACATGCACAGCTATGAGGAAAAGCAAAGCAAAAGCAGTTCCGAAAGGAACTAGGGATGAGGGGCACAAAGGAGCCCAAGTTAGAATTAAAAAAGAGCAAAGTTAGAATCAAAACCTAAGTCCTGGTGTGGTGCTGTACGATAAGTACTAGACTGCTAACCACAAGGACAACGGTTCACACTCATCAGCTGTGCCTTAGAAACCCTATATGGAGTCACTATTTGTCAGAATGAACTCAACGGCACTTAACTAACACCACCAAGAACCAAGGATCTCCTCTGTGTGCTACAGCCATTTCCAAGGCCTACTGTAAGCAGAAGAACAACCCACTCTCAAATCATGATGAGGTAAAATGTCCAAAAAAATGAACTATACAATCAATATTTACCTCAAGCACTTCTTTAAAACTGTGGGTGAGAAGTTATCAATGCACCCTGGCACCATACATTATACTCTAGACAGATACTGTGAAACTGTAGGCATACATCGGAGAGTCTGTGGGCTCTCTGCAATAAATCCAGTATGCCAATAAAGCAAGTCACACAAATTTGTTACTTTCCCCGTAACAAATTAAAATTTGGCAAGCCTGGTGATCCTATACAATAAACCAAAAGGTCGTCAGTTTGAGCCCACCAGTCACTCCACAGGACAAAGATGAAGCTTTCTGATCCTGCAAAGATGTACAGCCTTGGAAATTCTATTGTGGGTCGCTATAATACATTGGACCAGACGCAACAGCACTTACAAAAAACAACAACATAAAAGTCAAGCTTACACTATACTGTAGTCTATTACAGTGTGCTTGGTATATTTGAGTGTCAATGAAAAAGGAAGGCCCTCAACAGATGGACTGATACAGCGGCTGCAACAGGGAGCTCAAACACAGTAACAATCGTGTGGACGGTGGAGTACCAGGCAGTGATCTGTTCTGTTGTACACAGAATGCTACAAATCAGAAGTAACTCCATAGCACCTAACAACAACAACTGCTATGGAAGAAGTTTGAAATACTGTGAAAATTACCAAAATGCAACGCAGAAATACACAGTGAACACACACTGCTGGAAAACAATGGCACTAATAAATTTGCTGGAACTCAGAGTTGCCACAAACCATTTAAATGATTAAATAATGACGTGTCTGAAAAATGCACTAAAATGAGGCATGGCTGTCAGGGTATTATACTGGGCCAGGTAAAGTGAAGCAGCATTAATGTAAAGGTCACATGTTAAAGGTGTGAGTTGATTGCCAATCTAGCAACTTGATTCTTTATTACAGTATTCTTAACTGGAACAGTTTTGCCTGCAATAAAGCCAGTATGGCAATAAAGCAAGTCACACAAATTTGTTACTTCCCCCATAACAAATTAAAATTTGGCAAGCCTGGTGGTCCTATACAATAAACACTGGACTACCAACCACCAGGTCGGCAGTTTGAGCCCACCAGTCACTCCACAGGACAAAGATGAGGCTTTCTATTGTGGGTCGCTATAATAAGTTGGACCAGACTCAAGAGCATGTAACAAAAACAACAACATAAAAGTCAAGTTTCCACTATACTGTATGCCTTCACCCACTTTTCTTTAAATCAATACTGGAATAGCCAGAAAAATGTTCTTTCATTTTATTTATCTAAACTAATACAATAACCACAAATTAAATTTTGGTCAATGTGATGGCCAGTTTTGAACAGAAAAGTTTAGAAAAACAAGGAAAGCCTAAATAGTTATTTTATCTCACAAGTTCATGCTACTGTTTCTCAGATTTCAGTATAACCATGAACAAACCAATATGCCCTTCAATATATTTACAAACGCCTCTGCAATCTGATGTAGATTATGAGCTTCTAATGTAAAGTTGGAACATTTGGTAAATTGTGATATATAAAACCTTGCACAAGTAATAACTGGGTGGACAAGAAAAAATATATATACTTGGTAATGACTACCTAGAAAAATTCTAGAACAGAAACTCAAACTATCCAGCATTTCACAGTGTACCATAACACTCAGGTTATAGTTACATTTTAATCTAGTGAGTACGTTTTTATTTACCTAGATTTAAGATTGGCTTCTGTTGACTTGCTGGAGTCTGCAGAAGAAGCAAAGCTATTCCAACTATGACCAGTTCAACAGGAAAGTCCTGAAAGAAACAAATAAAGACAAAGAGTTACTGAAAAATTCCCAGCGCCATGGCTTTCTAATATATATCTAGTTAGAACGTACATAACATAAAAGATTATAAACTACTATACAAGATTAAGGAGCTCTGGTAGCGTGGTGGTTACAAATCGGGCTGCTAACCTCAAGGTAGGCAGTTCAAAACTACCAGCTGTTCTATGGAAGAAAGATGAGGCTTTCTGCTCCCGTAAAGATTTACAGCCTCAGAAACCCTGTGCAGGGTCACTATGACTTGGAACCAACTCCACAGTACTTAACAACAACAACAACAACAACATACCAGATTATTTACAGTAAGCACTATCTACTAAAGGAAGAATTGGTGAATATCATAGCAGAGCTCTGGTAGTGTACGGGTTGAGCTGCTAATGGGTTCGGCTGCTAACCTCAAGGTCAGCAGTTCAAAACTACCAGCTGTTCCACAACAGAAAGATGAGACTTTCTGCTCCGGTAGAGATTTACAGCTTCCCCTATGCACGGTCACACTAAGTTGGAACCGACTCCATGACACACCACCATCACAGTGGTCACATATAAACTCAAAATGTTATCACACCCTCTGGGCAAAAAGCAATAGGCTTTTTAAACCAAAACAATTGAGAGAAAATTCATTATATAAACAAGTTCAAAACAATTAAATTTTACAAGTCACTGATAATTACCAGAAATATTTTATTTAAAAATATTTTATTTCTTAATAGTAGCTCAATTGTGAACTCACCTAATTTAGACATCATTCATTTATATAACTTGGATAATGACTTACACAAGATAAATGTTAATAAATCATGTTATTATAATAAAAGAAACATTAGCACCCAAGGAAGCTGAGATTATTTTTAAATTACAGTAATTTATTAAGCATATTTTAAACAGAACAAAGCAATAAGCAGAGAAACTTAAAATAATTCATTTCACCAAGTATATAAATAAAATTAAAAACAAACAATAAAGAAGGGCATGTACATTAAATTCTAATAAATAAAATTCAAGTAACATCATATATCATTTACCGTTTCCAAGTAAACAAACAGGAAATATAAAATCCACTGCCACTGAATCGAGTGTGACTCAGAGTGACCCACAGGACAGAGCAGAATAGCTCTTTAGGGTTTCTGACACGGTAAATCTTTCAGGGGCAGATAGCCTCATTTTTTCCCCAAGGAGCAGTTGTTGGAATTGAACCTCCGACCTTATGGTTAAAATCCCTACAGTTAACCCACTATGCCACCAAGCCGCCTCAAAATAAAGAACATCTTAATATATTATGCAACTAAAGGAGAAAGGAGTCCTGGTATGGCGCTGTAGTTGAGCGGTACATTGCAAGGTTGGTTTGAACCTCAAGGTCGGTGGCCCAAACCTTGGAAATTCTATACAGGGTTGCTAAGAGTTGAAACTGACTCTACAGCACTTAACAACAACATACATTGCTAAAATTACTTCCTCCTGAAATTTTACAGAAGCATGTCCAGAGCAGTAGTACTTAGGAATCATAAAGAGAAAGAAAATCTGTAAGGTAGACCCATATGATTGAAAAACTCATGCAAGAAAACAATTTGGTCTGACACACAGGAAATAGTAATTTTAGTCCTGGTGTGGTGCTGTAGGATAAGCTCTTGACCACAAGGTTGGTTTGAACTGCAAGGTCAGTGGTTCAAACTCACCAGCTGCTCCTCGGAAACCCTATACAGGGTCGCTATGAGTAGGAAACGACTCCACAGCACTTAACAACAACAACAATCAACTCTGGCCCAAATTAATAAATATTCTTTATCACATTATTTAGTATATATCTCTCCTTTACCTCTTAAAAAGGGCAAAAATCATCTTCTTTGCTTTTATCATGGACAATTTAAAAAATGCAAAAACACACTGATCACAATAGCTAAAAGGTGGAAACAGCCTAAGGAATGACTAACCATCCATATCCCTCTTGACCTTGGTGATGCTGGTAGTGTTTGTGTGCCTGAAGTCAATTCCAACTCATAGCGACTCTGAATAGGGTTTTGGAAGCAGTAAATCTTTACAGAAGCAACCAAGAGATGGGAGATGAACAAGAGCATTACTGAACACTAACAGTACCACTAGGAGCTCTTTTCACAAAGAATATCACTGGAAGATTCACAAAGTAGCTTTATAGGTGTCCTGAAAATGAATAGAAGCATTTTAAGTATATGGAACTTAAAGATATGGAGGTATGAATGGAAAATGGAACTCTTCAGGAAAGATGAAAAGACTGGCCTGTTCATGATAGAAGTTGAAAGAAAGAATTAGATACCAAGATATTAAAAATTAAGATAAGCAACAGTGGACGAATAGAATAATGAATCTTGAGTTGCTCACAATTCTGAGAGGGAACAAGTGTCTTTAGTTTGTTTGTTAACGGACACCAAAGGATCTTTTTGTTGTTAGATGCTTAGAGTTAGTTCCAACTCATAGAGACCTTATGCACAACAGAATGAAACACTTTCCTAATTTTAAACCATTCAGTATTCCCTTGTTCAATTTGAACAACTGCCTCTTGGTCTATGTACAGGTTCCTCATGAGCACAATTTACTGTTCTGGAATACTCATATTTTGCAAACTTGTCCATAGTTTCTCATGATCCACACAACTGAAAGAGTTTTCATAGTCCATAAAGCACAGGTAAACATATTTCTGGTATTCTATGCTTTCAGCCAAGATCCATCTAACATTAACAACGATATTCCTCATTTCACACCGTCTTCTGAAACCAACTTGAATCTCTGGAAGTTCACCACTAATGTATGCTTGCAGCCATTTTTTTATTATCTTTAGTAAAACTGTACTGGCATGGGATATCATTGGTGAGTAACGACTGGAGTCGTAAAAGCTTGCAAACAGCCATCTAAAGTGCAACTAACTATTGGTCTTTCTCTGTCTTGAGCAAAGAAAATCAAAGATGCATGGAAACAATTAATCCAAAGGGCTAATGGACCACAAGAATCTCAGCTTTCACAATCAAGACCAGAGAACTACATGGTACCCAAATGCCATTGCTGACCATTATGAAAGGGTCACAATTGAGGATTCTGGATAGAATGGGATAAAAATGTGAAACAAAACTTCAAATCATAAAAATGATCAGGCTTATTGGTTACACAGAGACTGGCAGAACTCCCAAAACTATGGTTCTTAGTCACTTTTCAGACCTACAACTGAATTCACCTCCACGGCTCAACTTTCAGCCAAATTATTGACCAGCTAAACAATAACACCAGGAAGGTAAACACTCCTTAGGACAATCAATCATACACAATTAAAAAGGTGCCATTTGCCAAAGGATGAAGTTCTGAAGGCAAGAATGGATAGGAAAGGAGACTAAATGGAAACAGTAAACACGAGAAGAAAGTGAGAAGAGTTCTGCTACATTGTGGGCCTGTAATCAACGTCATGAAATAAAATGTGGATGAATTAAATGTTAAATGGAAAATCAATTTTTTCTATAAACTATCACTTGAATCACAATAAAAAACCTTACCTCCTTCAGAAATTCAGCACCGCGCTCTACAAGGTGAATAAGAGATGAGCATTCTCCAGTTTTGTGTAAACTGACTTCACAAATACAGAGCAGCTGCAGGGTCATCTGAGTAAGCTGAATGTTCCAGAAGATGGGGTGATGCAAGAGGTTTAAATATACTTCCTCAATAAACAGCATCACTTCTGTTGTCTGTATCAAATCTTTTATCTGTTTTTTTAAAAAAATATTTTATAACTTTACAATAGCATACAAACCAGAGGACAATTTTAAGCTACACAGAAGCTTTTGAAAATAAAAAAATTTTCTCTAAATCGACAGACTTAAAAGTGATGAAAAAGTTACATAACTCATTGACAGTTAAACCATACAACTCTGCTCTCTTCTTTTGTCACTAGCCAAAATACAATTTGTTGCTGTTTTTGTTACTGCTAACTGGCACCAATTCTTTTCGTTTATTTTTCTAGCTTGTCTGTGTGCAAATGTCTTAAGACAAACTACATGGTAATGTTAACATGTTGAAGGACATCCATTAAAGCTGTTTTGGAACTCTCTAAGTAAACTCTACTTTCTCTAATACCAGCATAGGCACCTGATAGTCAAGGGTCAGCATGTTAGTCTAATGCATAAGCATAGACAAGACATTTGCTCAAACAGCCTTAACTGAGAGCATCATTTCCATAGTTGGCAGATGTAATGAAAGATTATGTGCAAATGGTAGGGTGTCTTCTCAACAGGCTAATGTATTAGACAGGAAGGACTATGGTGCTCTTGAAAATCCCAACTCAATTGAAACCCAGCTGTTCTGATCAAAACTCCAGTTGTTGTTGTTAAGTCCTGTCGAGTCAGTTGCGACTCATAGTGACCCTGTATAGGGTTTCTGAGGAGTGGCTGGTGAGCTTGAACCCTGACCTTGCAGTTCAAACTGACCTTGCAGACCAGCGCATTAACCCGCAGCACCACACCAGGACTCCATTAAGAATATGGTCCAGCTCTCAGTCACACTGGCATTTCCCAGAGACTACAAACAATGAACCATCTGCTTCAATCAGGAGCCTTGGGTCTGTTAAATTTATCAAAGGGAAGCCCATGGTTGTTTGCTTGTACCTTTCACCAGTGATTACCACCACAATGTCCCAAAATGACCTTAAGTTATACACAGAGAAAAAATCAATTCCTAGCAAATAAAAGGGGAAAATATATTAAAAGATCAAAGGGGAGGAAATGGTAGAGCATATTAAGTAAGAAAAAAAATAAGTGTGAACAGTTCAGTAACTCAGTTATTTTTCTGTTTTACAAACACGCAGTAGAAAAGTCAAAAGGCCACCAAGAAATCAAAGGGATTTAAAATGAAGGGAAGCCTCACATATGTTTGGCAACATATTTCTTTGATTTGGGAATTAACTTTTTAGGTAAAGTTAGGACTGTCTCCCCAATAGTATGTTCTCTTTAAAAATATTTTCTCAAAGGTTAGAGTTTCATATTATACCAAAAACAAACAAACAAACAAACAAAAAAACCCAAAATACTATACTGATCAAAGAAGAAAGGGTATTCACTCACACCCAACCTTGACAATATTAAAACAAAAACACTATAATGCATTACTTCCATTGATCCTTTACTAAAAACACTTTGATCTTTTGTTGTTCATGAAAATGTGGTTTTCAACACTAATAAAATGCAAGTTTATTTAGTTATGACTCTCTAATGCAGATCCATTTTTAAATAAGGAGGCAAGACTTGAGGAGAGGAGACAATGGGTATATCTGAAAACTAGATAACCAGATTGTGGTGATGATCCTACAAAACCTTGAAAGGACTTTAAATTAGAATGAGTGAACTTCACATTAGGCAAATTTTAACTCAATGAAACTGCTTCTCTTTTTCATAGACAGGAATGTGCTCCTATGTGTGTACCCACTGCCAATGAGGCAGTTCTAATTACAGCAAGTCTACATAGGGTTTCAGATTGCACATTTCTACAGAAGCACACGGCTTCATCCTTTTCCAACAGGCAGCTGTGTGGTCAGCAGTCCAGCATTTCTCCTATAGCACCACCAGTACTGTAGTTAATATCAGAAGTGACATATATTCTGCATTTCTCAGGAAATCTGTACTGTCCTTTCAAAGGAAAAATTTGTCAACACAAAATTCACACTGGACAAAATGCAGATAGCTGTTAAAGTGAAGTGATGAGTACATTTATGAGGTTCATATCTAAAATGTTCAAAAAAATAAAACAAAATAAAAACTTGATAAACACTGCCTGATATTTGGTATCACCAAAATCCTTAATAAGAGTATTTTTGAAGAAATGGTGTAGCTTTACACAGAAATCTATCATGTACTTGCATAATGGATAATGCATGAGAGCGCAGGGGTCATAATTTAAAAAGAAGGAACTATTGGAGCTAAAGCCAATAGAATGATCTTTAAGACAGGTAAGTTAAAAACAGACAACGAACAAACATAAATGGAAGAACAATTGGTGTGTGAAGGGGGAAAAAAAGTAGTTTTCATTGACTACAGTCAGCATAGATCACAGAGGGGTGTGACTATTTCTACAAATCAAAACCAAAGTAGTGTAAATGTGACTGTTTTGCAGAACTCAGTCTGAAGCCACCATCGATAGAGAAGTGCACTCAGCCGTGAGAGGACTATTTCATGACAGTTCCCGCTGTGAACCAATACACTAGACCACTCCTGGCATGGGACAGTGAGAGGTCTACACACCACTGCCCACGGAGAAGTCAGTTCAATCAGGAAGAGGGAAAGGAGAGAAAGAAAGGAAAACAAGACAGGATGCAACTGCATTTGTAAGAAGTGTATTTCATTTTGTTTTGCAAAGAACAGAGACTAACTGGTAGAGTCCTAAGAAAATGCAGGTCAATAGGATTTTTTTAAAGTCATAGAAATGGCTGCCTTGCAAAATAGTTTGCTTCCTATCACAGAAATATTTAGTCAGTTGTGAGATGATTGAATCTCACAATAATTAGAAAATATGGGTTCCTGGTGTGGCACTGTAGGGTAAGTTGTTGTTGTTGTTGTCAGGTGCCATCGAGTCGGAACCGACTCATAGCAACCCCATGCACAGCAGAACAAAACAATGCTCGATCCTGGGCCAACCTCACCACCGCTGCCACCCCCGAGTCCATCAATGATGCCACCTGGCCGATCCATCTCGTTGGGGGTCTTCCTCTTTTTCTCTGACCCTCCACCCTACCCAGCATGACATCTTTCTCCAATGATTGTTTCCTCCGGACTACATGTCCAAAGTAGGAGAGATGAAGCTTAGCCATCCTGGCCTCCAAGGAGCACTCTGGCTGCACTTCTTCCAAAACAGATCTATTGGTTCTTTTGGCAGTCCATGGCACCCTCAGTATTCTCCTCCAACACCACAACTCAAAGGCATCAATTCTTCTACGATCCTCCTTATTCACTGTCCAGCTTTCGCATCCATATGAGGCTATTGAAAACACAATGGCCTGGGTCAGGTGCACCCTAGTCCTCAAGCTGACATCTCTGCTCTTCAATACTTTAAAAAGTTCCTGTGCAGCAGATTTGCCCAGTGCAATACGTCGTCTGATCTCTTGACTGCTACTTCCGCGAGTGTTGATAGTTGATCCAAGAAGAATGAAGTCCTTGACAACTTCAATCTTTTCTCCATTGATAAGAATGTTGTTTATTGGTACAGTGGTGAGGATTTTTGTTTTCTTGACATTGAGATGTAATCCATATCGAAGGCTGTGCTCTTTAATCTTCATAAGTAAATGTTTCAAGTCCTCTTCACTTTCAGCAAGCAAGGTTGTATCATCTGCATATCACAGGTTGTTAATGAGTCTTCCTCCAATCCTGATGCCACGTTTTTCTTCATAGAACCCAGCTTCTCGTATTAGTTGCTCAGCATACAGGTTGAATAAGTATGGTGAAAGAATACAACCCTGTCTCACACCTTTCCCAATTTTAAAACATTCAGTGTTCCCATGTTCTGTTCGAACAACTGCTTCTTGGTCTAGGTACAGATTTCTTAGAAGTACAATTAAGTGTTCTGGAATACTCATACTTCTCAATGTTGTCCATAGCTTGTCATGATCCACACAATCGAAAGCCTTTGTGTAGTCAATAAAGGACAGGTAAACATCCTTCTGATATTCTCTGCTTTCAGCCAAGATCCATCGGACATCAGCAATGATATCTCTCGTTCCACGGCCTCTTCTGAATCCAGCTTGAACCTCTGGAAGTTCTCTGTCAATGTATGATTGTAGCCGTTTCTGTATTACCTTTAGCAAAACTTTACTCACTTGAGATATCAAAGAGATTGTCCGATGATTTCCACATTCCGTTGGGTCACCTCTCTTTGGAATGGGCACAAATTGCAAAGTTGGCAGCTCAAACCCACCAGTTACTCCCAGGAAACCGTATTCAGGTTCACTATGAGTTGGAACCAATTCGATGGTCTTTAACAACATTAGAAAATATAAGAACTCCCTATAGTAGGAGATTATAGAATTTCCTAGTGTGGTGCTGTGAGATAAAGCACTGGACACAAGGTCGGTTTGAACCACAAGGTTTGAACCACCAGTCGCTCCTTGGAAACCCTATATAGGGTCATTATGAGTCAGGACCAACTCCACAGTACTTAACAGCAAGGCTCCTACCAACTCTCAGATTCATTTTAACAAAGCTGATTTGTTAAGTGACTAAATATATTTAGGAGTCCTGGTATGGTACTATAGGTTAATGTGCTGGACTGCAAAGTTGGTTTGAACCGCAAGGTCAGTGGTTCGAGCTCACCAGTGGCTCCTCAGAAACCCTATACAGAGGGTCGCTATGGGTCGGAACCAACTTGACAGCACTTAATAAAGCAACAAATATTTATGTCACTAATTTCAACAGTTCCAAATTATATATTTATTGTCTTAATTATATTAGCAAGCCACGATTTTCAGAAATATTCCACAGATCTCATTTCTATAAATATTTAGACTTGTCAATAGAGTTCTATCCACACAGGCAAATAAATACTTACCTAAGAACACAGAATAGGCCTGATACCAAATGACACAACCTAGTTCAAGATATTCTGCCTATTCCATTGCTTTATTGCCCACACAAAACAAGAGCTTTATGAAATGACACAGACAATTTGTTTTCATGCACTTTTCTCTGACTTGATTACAGGAAAGGCCATTTATGAGGCACAAGGGAAAAGATTGACTCTAGTCTTTCGGTACTAAGGCAAACAGGTCATGTGTGACCTCAACTGATCACTTTGAAAAATACGCACATTCCTTCCATCAGCTAAGCAGCAAGGTGGTTAGATTCAAGTCTAACGACAAACCTTGATTATGGGATGGGACGGCATGATAAATGAGTCACTCCATTAAATCACAAAACACTGGCAACTGGAATTTTTTTTATTCTGTAATTATAGATATTTGATCAGCTTGTTCTCTTCTCTCAAGTTCCTCAACATTTTCTCAATACCTCTGTTCAACAACATTCATCCACCGACTCTGAATTAGAAAAATGTATATGCTTGTCCTAATTCCCTTACTAAAGTGTGGGCTTCTTAAGAGCAGGATCCATAGGGCCACCACCTATGTTGTAAGGGGACATGTGAGTCACTATCTAGCCAGAACTGAACTCCCCAACCCCTGTACCTCCAGGGCCCTATCTATCCGGAGGCACCCTTTTTTCTAATTTGTACAAATAGATGCATCTTTTTCTTGTAATTCTTACAATGTCTAGCATAGAAAATCTCAACTCAAAATTCTTTTCCCTTAAGTCTTTCTTATTGCATGAAGGAAAGTTTTCTTTCCTACTGGTTCCAAAATGAACTATGTTGCTTAGGTTTCTATGAAATTAGTTAACATTATATATATTAACATTAAATATAGATTTGAGTTTTATCTCCTTCAAAATATCACAAGCATTTCTAGAGCTACAACTGTTTCTGAGTTTTCCCCACCACTTAGGTACTTAACTACCTCACATAGGACAATGACAATCAACACTTACTAGTGCAGATGCTGATGCTAACATCAACAAAGGAGGATGAGAAGGCTCACCTGCAAACACGGAACCATGTCACAACACAGTTGAAGAATATGTTGTTCCAATACTGATGGTTGTTCTTTTTCACAAAGTATCCAGGGTTGAAGCAAGACTTTGAGCAGGGCTAGTCGAAGTTCAGCATACTCTTGTAACTGGGATGGTTCACAATATAGATACCACAGAAATGGTGCCATTATTTGGACACATGGAGTCTCTGACCTGCAATTCACACAGTGGTTAGCCATTTACCATGTGAAACACAGGACTAAGCAGATAAGTGACAAACATCAACTTCTACTTCATCGTATGCCATAAACTACGAAGGGGCTTCAAAGTTCATGGAAAAATGGAATGAAAAGATAACGTAATTTTTCTACAAACATTCTGAAGCCCCTTCGTACCATTACATACAATTTTTTTCTTTATTGTTCTATTCCACCTAAACCAGTGCCAAACAGTTCTTTGTGCATCAGTGAAAACCACTCAAGACTTACAGATCATAAGCCTGACGCCAAGACCAAGAAGGTCTCTAAACACTAGGCTAGCATCTACGGCTCCCCAACCAGTCCTTTTTAGTGAACATCGAGATCATCTGAGAACCTTTTCAGAGTTACAGATGTCAGGAGCCACTCTCCACAAGTATGACATCGGCAACCATTTTTGGAAAAACTCTATAGTGAAAATCTATATAAAACAAAGTCACACAATCACCCGAAGAGGATTAGGAGAATGGTGAACATTTACTCACTAACTTGTTAACCCTTAGTGTGTGCAAGTTATCACACTTTAAATCTTTAGATTCATATGATCACCACCACAATATTGTTCTTGTTGGGTGCCCTTGATCTCAGTCCAACTCACAACGACCTTATAGGACACAGTAGAACTTCTTCAGAGTTTTCTAAGCTGTAATTTTAATATACAAATTTATTGCTTTGATTGTTGATAAGAATATACCCATCAAAACACACACTCATCAACAGTTTCTGCATGTAGTTTAGTGACATTGATGACATTCTTCAGGTAACCATACTTATCCTCCTATTCCGAGCTGTGCCTCTTCTACTAACATTAATTCCCTTACCCATAAGGTTCCTATTTAATGTTTGGAATTTCTTTTGTCAATGGTGTTCTATAGTTACAGAGAGCATAATGCTCAAAGCAGACATGTTTTACTAGTTACACTAACCTATAACTAATGATTCATTTTAAGAAGATTTCAGGGGATATTTTTGTCTTAAGATTTAAAGATGATCTCAGGGCAATAGCTTCAAGGGTTCATCCAGTCTTATGGTTCCAAAAAGTCTGGGGTCCATGAGCACTAGAAATTTTGTTCTGCATTTTCCCCTTTTTGATCAAAATTCTGCTATAGAATCTTGGATCATAATGTTCAGCAACGGTAGTCAGACACCATTCAGTTCTTTTGGTCTCATGCAAAGAAGACAACTGATCATAGAGGCAATTAGCCACATATGCTACAGTCTCCTCCTAGTCCTGATTCTACTTCTTCCTCTGCTGTTCCAGAACAATAGAAAAATAATGTGTGTTATACGCCTACTTACAAGTTCTTAAGACCCCAGACACTATGCATAGAACTAGGAGATAAAACAGATGCTCTAAACACGTTGTTAAGTGCCGGCAAGTATGTTCCGACTCATAGCAACCCTGTAAAGGGATTCTGAGGAGCAGTGGTGGGTTTGAACTGCTGACTGTGTGGTTCACAGTCCAGTGCTGATCCTACAGCGCCACAACAGAAGTCCCTGAACATGTTACTAGGTCAATTAACTGGGATTTTCCATGAAACCATGTCCCTAAACTGCTTAACCAAGAAACCAAATTCCACAAGATTTCTGGATGTACAGCAGCTACTTTTTTTATGGTTGTTGTCACTGTTGTAATTTATCACACAACTTTTGTCAATTCAACTTTTTACAAGTGATAACTATTGACAACAATTATAGTAACTGGTTGTGCTACCCTACACTCAATCAAGGTGACATTTCCATCAACATTAACCCCACTCTTTCCTCCATCCCTTCCACCTCTGGTGGTGGTAGTGTACCGTGAAGCCATTTCTGACTCATAGGGACCTGCATAAGGTTTCCTAGGCTATAAATCTTCAGGGGAGTAGAAAGCCTCATCTTTCTCCCATGGAACGGATGGTAGTTTCGAACTGCTGACCTTAAGGTTAGCAGCCCGACTCATAACCACTACGCTACCAGAGCTCCTTCCCACCTCTGATAACCACTAACAATGTTTAGTCTCTATGCATTTATCTTGTGTTTTTATGTAAGTGAGTTCATATATTTCTCCTTCTGTGACTGATTTATTTCACTTAGCAGCTTGTGGCTTCATCCTTATTTTAGGAATGTGTTAAGACTTCACTTCTCTAACAAGATGAGTAGTATTCCATCCATTGTATATATATACCACATTTTGTTTATCCATTCATTTGCTGATAGGCATTTAAGCTGTTTCCACCTTTTGGCTATTGTAAATAGTGTCGCAATGAACATTGGTGTACAAATTTGTTTGAGTCTCTGCTTTCAAGTCATTTAAGCATATACCTAAGAGTGAAACTGCTAGGCCACATGAATCTGGTGCAGCACTCTAGGATAAGCACTAGACTACTAACCACAAGATCAGCAGTTCAAACCCACCAGCTGCTTGTCAAAAACTCTACCCAAGGTCACTCTGAGTTGGAACTCTTGATGCCATGTAACAATTGGTATTTTTTAGCTTTTAGTTTTTTCAGCAACCACTACACTGTTCTCCCCATAGGCTATAAGCATTATGAGAAGAGATCGCCAGGTCTTTTCTCCCATAGAGTGGCTAGTGTGTTCAAACTAGTGACCCTCTGATTGGCACCTTAGCACTTTAACCATTGTGCTACCAGGGTCCCTTAACATAACTGTTGTTGCTGTTGTTAAGTGTCATCGAGTCGGTTACGATTCATAGCGGCCCTATATAGGGTTTTCAAGGAGCAGCCAGTTGAGTTTAGACCAACTACCTTGTTGTCCAAACCAACTTTAAGGTCAAGTGCTAATCCTTAAAGTGTCACGCTAAGACTCCTATCATAATGGTGTTGTTGTTGTTGTTGTTAGGTTCCATCGAGTTGGTACTGACTCATAGTGACCTTATGCACAGCAGAACGAAACACTGCCTGATTCTGGGCCAGCCTCACTACTGTTGCCACGCTTGAGTCCACTGATGCTGCCACTTGGCCAATCCATCTCTCTGGGGGTCTTCCTCTTTTCCTCTGACCCTCCACCTTACCAAACATGATACCCTTCTCCAGTGACTGGTCCCGCCTGACAATATGTCCTAAGTTATGAGAGACGAAGTTTGGCCATCTTGGCCTCCAAGGAGCAGTCTGGCTGCACTTCTTCAGGATATAGGAAATAATGTTAGCCCCATTATGTAGACGTGGAATCTAAGGCAAAGAAAAACCCACTACCGTCGTGTTGATTCTAACTTACAGCAAACCCACTGTTGTATGTCATATAGTTACGATTCACAGTGACACTATATTGGCCATTCAAGGGGTGTTGGTGGGTTTGAACTGGTGACCTTTCAGTTACCAGAGTCCAGTGTTTATCCTAAAGCACCACATCAGGGTTAAATGGTAAATCTGCCCACAAGGTTTCCAAAACTGTAAATCTTTATGGGAGCAGACAGTTTCATCTCTCTCCAGAGGAATGGCAGACAAGTGTGAACTGCTGTCCTTGAGATTAGCAGACACAAAGAAAGGGTGGAGTAATTTGCCAAGGCTCCCTTTAAGCTCCTCCCACACAAGTGAGGAAGATTCTACAAATCTTTCATATCTATTCAGATTTCAATATAGCCCAATAACTCTTATCCAAAGTCAATCAGCTGGTTACAAGCTTCTCTAGACTTGTAAACCTCCTGTAGGAGAACATTGTCTAGAAATCCCATCTACAACAGAAGTTACAGACTCAGAAACAGAATCCTAAAAACAAAACAAAAAAACAATCTACAAGGCTTACCTTCAAGGGCAAGAACACATGAACATGGTTGGTGTGGTGTGTATAAGGCATTGCACTACTGAGAATAGCTGGCATCCTGTCAGGATCCTGCATGATGATGCTAAGTATGTAGAGATCTTGTATATTAGGAAGCACTGACTCCACAGCCCAGTGCCTGGCTCCTACTCATAAAGGCAACATTTTGGAGCCCTGAGAAACGTGCCAACTGTTATTAATACACAGAAAAATGAGCCACTGTCCTTGCCCTTAAGAAGGCTTCACAGTTCGTAAAGGTGTAATTATAAGACAATATTGATGTATTGGTGGTAACGGTGTTACAAATCACAAGTAGGAGAGACACCTAACGAACAAAGACTTTCTAGAGCAGAGAATACCGAAACAGAGATTGAAAATGGAGAAACGAGTCAGGAAGGAAGAGTGCAGAGAACAGGGTGAGTGGTGATTGAGCAAAAGCACAAATGGCAGTGCTTTCTGTGTGGAACCAAGTGCAAGTCAGTGTGCTGCCTGAGGATAAACTGTCAGATAAATCAGGGGCGATGCATCACATCCCTGACAGACTGTTAGCATGCTTTAGCATGATAGATTCGATATTATACTGTAGTCCACGGATTTTCAAGCTGTTTCAGAAACCAAATAATTTTTCCCAATACTAAGCTTCCATGAAAGATGCACCTGTGAGCACTGTGAACATAGAGCTGCTGGTTAGAAAGGGCGGAATGCTCCCCAGGCTTAGTCTGTAAATGGCAAATGCAGTTTGAAAGCCACAGTTGTGAGATTTAAGCAAGATTTGAACTCCTGATATATTCATTTGATGACTGTTTAGAGAATGGAGTTAAGCAGGACTAAATTGGAGGCCTAGACACCAGTTAGGAACCAGTGGTAACAACAAACACAGGAGATGATAAGGGGCTGAACCTGGGCCACCGTAGTCAGGGTGGAACACAGGGGTTCACTCTGAGAACAGTCAGGAGGTCTTCGGGAACTTAATATAACCTAACACAGGGAGCTATCTCATCCCAATTGGCAGTACTACTTGATCCCAATTGGCTGCATTGTAACAAAGAGATTAATGCACTAACCAATTCCCAGGGGGAGAAAGATATGTGGCCTGTTTACCAAATATTTGTAGTCAACTTGCCTAACTACTAACCAATGCTTAACTTCTTTAATAACACTTTTCTCAGATTCAATATTTCAACAGTCAATAAATCAGGAGGGTTTCTTTTTCCTCTTATGCTTACCAAAAATACAGAAAAAACATCTTGCCCTAAGATCTTTCTTTTCTTCATATGAAAACATCTTATGAGGAAGCTTCAAAAAATCCATGGAATAAGGGGAAGTGACCGAAGAACATCAATGAAGCGGCGAGCTAACCCCTACATTGTCCAGCAGACTACTGTGAACCCGGGTGGAGACCTGGTCAGCCAGCAGCAAGGCAGGACCTGGGGACTCATAGGTTCAGAGCCAAGGACACAACCACAGAGGACTAGAGTGGAGAGCGAAGTGGCCAGCTGATAAGAAGAGGGCGGACAGATGCAAGAACACCCACACTTGCAGATGATACCCACTTGACCTGGCTTCAATGACTGGATGAACAGAGCTCAACACGAAGAAGAAAGAAAAGGAAAAAGGCGTCATCTGATACAATTTGATAAACTTGACCTACACCCATAAATGCAGTAGCACAAAAGAGGAAACAAATCCCTGCTCCAAGAATTATTCCCACCCCCTCCACACAAAGAGTAGACAGGGATGGGCAACTTGGACATTGGCTACCCAAAATGGGGGGAGGGATATAAAGGTAAGAAGTGACTGGCTCACAAGCTTTCGAGAGGGAACCTAGATCCAAAGGGCATGGAAGAAGGTAGAGTCTCCAGTAAATAGTATCCAGCCTGTCCAGGAAGGGCTGATGAAATGAGATGCAGATGAGTCTCTTGTGATGTAATAGTGAAGAATTGTTATCAGGACTGATTGTGAGGGTTGGAAATGTAAAGGTGGAAATTTTAAAGCAAGGAGGGGAGTGATTAACTTTTCAGTCTAGGAGCGGAGGGCCCTGGGACCATCAGTGGAGAAGAGTGGAGAGTGGGACCCTACCCAGAGAAGCAGTGAGGCCTGAGAGGAAGGCAGAGAAGATGATGTGAAGATTTGGAGTGGCTGGGGACTTGAGATCCAGAGAGGGAAAGGGGCTGTGTGCTGAGGACCGTGGGGAGGATGAAGGGTCAGGCTTACAGGGTACACCCTTTGGTTGGGTGATGATGCATGGACGGGATAGTAACTATGGCAATGAAACATTGTATGATAGAATGAGTGTAAAACTAATGTTCGCCCATGTAAACTATCACACAATTCACAATAAAACATTTATTTTTTTAAAAAAAGAATCCATGGAAAAATTCCTTATCTTTCAATCCCGTTTTTCCATGAACTTTTTGAAGCCCACTCATCTGCCTTTTCCTCACTTATCAACATGCTTGGGTTCCAAAGACTATGTCATTATGTGAAAACTGACATTATGCAAAAACAAGAATAACCATAACAGATAAAAAAGTGGAGGATGACTACATCGTTACATAGCTGCCCAATTACATGATTACATAACTGCCCAGCTACATCATTATATAACTGCTAAACCACTGAAAATCACAGGTCAGCCAAGTTGACATGCACCAACCCAGCCAGTGTTACTCTTGCGTCACACCTCGACATTTATTACTGCCAGAAAGACATTGTTTTTGCAAAAAAGAGTCAGATTTTTTCTATTGTCTGTCATAAATGATAAATGTCAGATAAAATAGTTAATAAGTGAGGAGGGGGTATAGTCAGAGGAGCTAAAAACAAGTTCTAAAATTAGCATATCCTATCCCATCTTCCTTTGCTCCTTTGATTTTACATTACCTTTCAGGGCATTGCTGGAAAAAAGTTGTCAGCTGCTGCAAAAGAACTGGCCAGCAGTCAGGCCTGTGTTCAAGCACAGTGATTAAAGGCTGAGGATGAGATCTGAAACAAAATAGAAAATTACATTAGAAGCTGTCATCTCAGGACTATACATTCTTAATATTCAAGTATAGCAACGTAGGAGCCAACGCCATCTAGAGACCTTTTTCCCCAAAGATTCTTAAATGTCACAAAAATATCACTTTCTGTGTTTATTATAGTGATGGTTCTATAGAAATGAGTTTTCCTTTAACTGCTTTGTGGGTAAGAGAATACCACCTGAAGTCTCAGTGATTCAAATCTAAGAACTGATGCTGCCACTTAGTAGTTCTATGACCTTGGCCATGCTCCTAAATCTAGTAACGTCACTCACATCCATCTCCATGAGTCCACTTTCTACTGATACTGCTCTCTTTGTGAGCTCTCTTTCTGGAAGGTTCTGTTTCTTCTAACATTGCTTCAACTTGTAAGCACTCTCTCTCCCTTTCTGGTCCTGTCTACCCCCATATTTCTCAGTGTATCCCTCTGTCTCCCTCTATCATATTTAAGATACCAATCCATTGCCATCGAGTTCATACCAAATCACAGAGACTGTCCCATTGGGTTTCCTAGGCTTTAATCTTTACAGAAGCACACTGCCACATCTTTATCCCATGGAATAGCTACTGGGTTTGAGCCACTGACATCTTGGTTAACAATAAGGCACTTCACCACTGTGCCACCAAGGATACTAATATTTAAAATAAAAAAACAAAAAATAACCAAACCAATTGTCATCAAGTTGATTCTGACTTATAATGACCCACCACAGAGTAGAACCGCTAAATAATAAATCTTTACAGAAAACTGATGGCTTCATCTTTCTTCCAGAGTGAGTGGTTTATTCAAACTGTGGACCTTCAGGTTAGCAGCCCAATATTTAACCCACTGTACCACCAATTAAACATTCTGTTGTTTATTGTTGTTAAGTGCCATCCATTCGGTTCTGACTCACAGCAACCCTGTACAGGGTTTCCAAGGAGCAGTTGGTGGGTTTGAACCACTGACCTTGCAGTACAGTGCTTTATCCTACAGCACCGCACCAGGACTCCTATTAAAGATAAGGGTGACCCTCCATTCACAGAGTAGACTGGGATGGGAAACTTGGATATTGGCTACCCAAAGTGGGGGGGTGGGGAGGTGGCTACAAAGGCAAGCAGTGAATGGCTTATAAGCTTTCAAGAGGGAACCTAGATCTAGAGGGCATGTTGGAAGGTAGAATCTCCACTGAGTAGTATCCAATCTGTCTAGGCGGGGCTGATGCAATGAAATGCGGATAGGTCTCTTATGATACAATAGTGAATAATTGTTATCAGGACTGATTGTGAGGGTTGGAAATGTAAAGGTAGACGTTTTATAGCAAGGAGGGAAGTGATAAACTTTTCAGTCTAGGAGCAGAGGTCCCTGGGACCATCAAGGGAGAAGAGCAGAGAGCGGGACCCTACCCAGAGAAGCAGTGATGCCAGAGATGGAGGCAGAGACGATGACATGGAGAGATGGAGTGGCTGGGGACTTTAGATCCAGAGAGGGAGATGGGCTGTGTGCTGACGATCAGGGGGCAGGCTTGCAGGGTGTACACTTTCGTTGGTTGATGATGCATGGAGGGGATTGTAACCATGGCAATAAAACGATATAATAGGATGAATGTAAAACTAACTTTATCCCATGTAAACTATCAAGTAATTCACAATAAAGCATTAAAAAATAATAATAATAAAATAAAGACAAAGGTGAATATTTAAGACATTTCTCTCATCTTAGACAAGAAACTTTCCAAACTGAAAAAGCTTGAAAGTTCTGTTGAAAGGGCTAAAAAGTTTATTTCGACAATTTCTAATAAGATACCTAATGAGACACTAGAGTTCTGGTGTGGCACTGGAAAAAGCACTGGACTGCACGGTGAGTTTCAACCATAAGTTCAGCGGTTCTAACTTACCAGTCGAGTGGGTTCTGACTCATAGTGATCCTGTATAGGGTTTCTAAAGAGCAGATGGTGGATTTGAACCTTCGACCTTGTGATTAGAAGTCTAGTGTTTATCCTATAGTTCTATGCCAGGACTGTTGTTGTTGTTAAGTGCCATCGAGTCAGTTCCGACCCATAGCGACCCTTTACAGGGTTTCCGAGGAGAAGCTAGTGAGCTTAAACCACCAACCTTGCAGTTCAAATGGCTTTGCAGTGTGGCGCATTAACCCACAGTGCCATACCAGGACTAGCAGTGATTTGAAAAAAAAAATGTGATATACTACTTTTTGACAATGGATGCAGCCAGAATACAGGTGTTGGTGAAAACCATTGCAAATTTAAACCAAAATGGGAAAGGAGAAGATCCATACCAAGATCATCATCATTTTATTCATAGTTTCCAGCAAGTCTAACACTACTGGTCACCTGATCTACAAATGTGGTGGGATCTACAAAAGAACCAACAAAAAATTTATGAAAGAATCTACTAAGATGGGGAAGGGCTCCTTTAAGTATGCTTGGGTCTTGGGTAAACTGAAAGCTGAATGTGAGTGCGGCATCACCACTGCTATCTCCCTATGGAAATCTGAGATTGGGACGTACTATGTGACCTTCACTGAAACCCCAGCACAGAGACTTCATTAAAAACATGATTACAGGAAAATCACAGGCTGACTGTGCGGTTCTGATGGTTGCTGTTAGTGTTGGTGAAATTGAAGGTGGTATCTCTAAGAATGTGCACACCTTGATCATGTGCTTCTGGCTTACACACTGGGTGTGAAACAGCTAACTGTGCTGTTAACAAAATAGAGTCCATACAGCCACCCTACAGTCAGAAGAGATATGAGGAAATCGTTAAAGAAGTCAGCACCTACATTAAGAAAATGGGCTACAACCCTGACATAGTATCATTTGTGCCAATTTCTGGTTGGAATAATGACAACATGCTGGAACCAAGTGCTAAAATGCTGGGTTCAAGGGATGGAAAGTCACTCGTAAGGATGGCAATGCCAGTAGGACCACATTGCTAGAAGCTCATCCAACTGACAAGGCCCTGCATCTGCCTCTGCAGAATGCCTGTGAGATTGGTGAGGCTGACGCTGTCCCTGTGGACATGGTGGTCACCTGTGTTCCACTTCAGTACCATTGAAGTAAAGTTACATTTCTGCTGAAATGGACCATGAAGCTTTGAGTGAAGCTCTGCCTCGGGACACTGTAGGCTTCAACATAAAGAATGTTGCTATCAAGATGTTCATCATGGCAATGTGACTAGTGACAGCAAAAATGACCCATCAATGGAAGCAGCTGGCTTCATTGCACAGGTGATCATCCTAAACCATCCAGACCAAATGAACACTGGATTGTCACACAGGTCACATTGCTGTCAAGTTTGCTGAGCTCAAAGAGAAGACTCGAAGGACCCTGGGACCATCAAGGGAGAAGAGCAGAGTGCAGAACCCTACCCAGAGAAGCAGCGACACCAAAGATGGTGGCAGAGACAATGACGTGGAGAGATGGAGCTGCTGGGGACTCTAGACTCAAGCGGTGAGAGAGGCTGTGTGCTGGTGGCCAGGGGGCAAGCTTGCAGGTATGCCTTTTGGTTGTTTGAATGGATGTATATTCCTGAGTATTTTGGTGTAAAAAAAAAAAAAAAAAAAAAACAAAAAAAAAACACCAAAGGGAATGGAAGCAATGAATGATGATGCATGGAGGGGATTGTAGTTATTACAATGAGATGAAGTAAAATGGGATAAGTTTAAGGCTGATGTTCTCCCATGTAAACTATCACTCAGTTCACAATGAAAACTTAAAAAAAAAAAAAGAGATAGAGAAAAGATTCATCCACATTCTGGTAAGAAGGTAGAATATGGCCCCATATTCCTGAAGTCTGGTGATGCCGCCACTGTTGACATGGTTGCCAGAAAATGCATAGGTGTTGAGAGCTTCTCAGACTATCCTCCTCTGGGTCTCTTTGTTGTGTGCAATATGAGACAGATGGTTGCTGGAATCCTGGTGTAGTGCTGTAGGATAAGCACTGACCAACAAGGTCAGTTTAAACCTCAAGGTCGGAAGTTAAAACCCACCAGCCGCTCCTTGGCAGCCCTATACAGGGTTGCTATCAATTGAAACCAACTCAATGGCACTTAACGACCAACAATGATGGCTTTGCTGTGGGTGTCCTCAAGGCAGTGAACAAAGAGTCTGCTGGAGTGACAAGGCCACCAAGTCTGCTCAGAAGGCTGAATGAAAATTACCTTACCACCTGACACGCAGGTCTTCAGCAGTGGTGGAAGAACTAACTCAGAACTCTTGGTCTCAATTGTCCAGTTTAGTAGCAAAAGACTGGTTAATGATAATAATGAATCATAAAACCTTCAGAAGGAAAGGAATGGCTTCTTTTTTGTGTGGCAGCTCTAACTTACTAGTTTTTAAAATCAGTACTTTTTACATGGAAACAACCTAGCCAAAAATTTGTTATAGAATTTTGAGACCCATTAAAACAAAGTTTAATAAGAAATCCATGTCTCCTTTTTGGCCAAAACTGAACCTTCTGGTATTTGCTGAAACTGTTTCAGCATCAGCTGGAACAGTTGAGGTTTTTCTAGTGTTTGTTATCTAAGGGGTGAAAAGAAATGGGGTTGGTTGCACAACTTAATGGCTAAGGGAAAAAAGGAAAACTTAATTTGTAAGGCCTATATGTAAGGAAGATTGTAGAAGAATTGATGCCTTTGAGTTGTGGTGTTGGAGGAGAATACTGAAAGTGCCATGGACTGCCAAAAGAACCAATAGACCTGT